>NC_069002.1:18127926-18148737 GCF_001194135.2 Octopus bimaculoides
GACAACGTTTCTCTAAAAGAAATGGAAAAACTTTCAAAATACAAAGACCTGGAAATAGAGATAACTCGAATGTGGAATCTAAAAACAGAAACAATTCCTATCATAGTAGGTGCCTTAGGTATAATAAAAAAATATTCAGACAAATACATAACAAAAACACCAGGACTTACAAATATATATAACATACAGAAAATTGCACTACTGGGTACTGCACACATTCTACGCAAAACACTTTCAATACAGTAAACATAAGAGCACCACAGCAAACCACAGTACATACCCAAGGCGCACAGAGCTGCACTCGGTAGTGAAGTGAAAGCACGTTATAAAAATAAAACTACTGAACAATAATAATAATAATAATAATAATAATAATAATAATAATAATAATAGTCAACAGTCAGCAGCTGAAGACACTACAAGCCAACAGTACAACTGAAAAATAACTTTTTTATTTTTAATGACTTTTTGATTATTTTTAAAAACTTGGAATATCCATAAATATCTATAATTTTCTGTGAATATTTAAAATTTCCTTCAATATAATTCAATGATTCAAGTGTTGGACATGAATCAATGTGTAGAAAAATTGAAGAAAAATTAAATCTGAAATCATCATGAAACAGGATGTAAGAAACTGCAGAAAAATGAATGAAAATTTTTTTTTTAAGTAAGTCATATATGTATATATACATATATATATATGTGTGTGTGTGTATGTGTAAAAAAAAAAACACACACACACACAGATATATATGAAGACCTCATTTAAGGAAATGAAGACAAGATTACGAAGACAGGGAAAGCCCCTAGCCCCAATTACCACTGAAATGCTTAAAATATCTAGCAGAGTGGGATATGGCTTAATCACCTATATAGTTAATCAAGTTTTCCACAAGGGAGTCATATCCAACAACTGGTGTAGCAGCATTACAGTTGACTGCTACAAAGGTAAAGGTGATGCCTTAGACAGAAATAATTACAGAGGTATCAGATTGTTGGACCAGGTGACAAAAGTCACAGAAAGGGTCATATCTGTTCTTGTGTCTGGTGAGGCATCACAAAACTCCAGCAGCTTTGTACCTTCCTCATTTCTGAAGCCAAAGCTGTAGCCACCATGTACACCCTGAAATCCATCAGAGTGTTTTCCAACATGTCCATTGAAGTCCCCTGCCATGATGAGTATGTCGCTGTCTTTCATCATCAAAGTAGTCCTTGTAGAGGTGGTCTTTCTGAGCATCTGTGAGTCCAGCATACAGAGCATGTGCAGAGATCACTGACACAGTTACATCAAACAAGGCTATTCTTAACTTAATGATCTTATCACATATCTCGAATACCTCAATCACTTTATCCATCCATTGCTCTGCTAGTAGAATACCTATGCCACCTAGGTCCTCAATTGTTACCTACCCAGAAAAAAATTGTGTCTATGCTCTTTGCCCGTAAGCAGTTTAGCTGAGGTTCCCTTCCATTGTACCTCTTGGACACAGCACACAACTACATGTCTCTACTCAAGCATCTAAACTATCTCTCCAGACTTATCTTTCAGAGTGCTAACATTGATTTTACTAGCTCTGAGCTTGTAGAATTGGGAGAATATTTTCTCCTGGAAAGAAAAAGATCTTTGGGGCTGCATGCCTGGAGACCACAGGTCCTTGTGCTTAGGTAGAAAAATAATATTACAATTGCAGTTTCAATTTCCTTCAGTCCCATACCTAGGGGCCATGAGTCTCTAAGCATGGGCATTAGAGAGTTTCTCACTTTTGTTTTTCAAAATGAATGTACTCAATGTTAGTACAATTCTTGTAATATCATGTACTTCAGGATGGACTGAATGATGCAGTTCCATTCCTTTTTCTTCTGAGTTCAAATCCTATCAAAGTCAATTTTACTTCTTTGTTGCGTCAATAAAATAAAAACCAGTTAACCAATGGATTTAAGAAGTGTTGTCCAATCTATGTTAACATGGAAAAAGCATACAACTTTATCCTCTACCAAATTTGTGTCCAGTGCTCAGTATCACCTTCAAGCTATGCATTTGTGCATGTACAGGCTTCTTTTATAATTAGGGAAGTAAAAATATGTGCACACAAGATTTTCAACATGAAGTAAGTATTTTTTAATTGAAGTAATTTGAGCAGAGGTTACCTGCATAGATGCTAAGAAAAGCAATTTCTTTATGCACCTTCAGAATAAAATTTTGAGAGAACATTGCTTATGCTTATGTGAAAATATATTATCAATTTCTAACTAAAACGGATTTTCTTGTAATCCATAGTCACCCAAAAATTTAATTACATCATGTCCTAACTGGGCAGCCTCTAATTAAAGCAGAACTAAATGAAACATAATTTTCATTCTAAATTTCTTTCAGGAGAAAGAAATCGCTGCCCTCCTTGATACTGGAAAGGTAAAAAGAAAACATTTGTTAAATTTTAGTGCATTTGGTAGATAGAAATTGAAAGAAGTCCATCATGTATATGATAATAATCAGAAAATCAGGTGTAGTATTCAATGCTTTATAGGACATACATGTATATGCAATCATGCACTTCCCTCATGAATGCCCTGCAGTAAATGCAACAGTTGGTGTTAAAGCTCCAAACACATACATTTTACCCATTATGCAAATTACACCCCCCCCCATATCCCACAAAATAGCAAAGGACAGACAAATATGACAAGGAATTTAGTGAAATAACTTAGTTATCATTAAGCTAGTGTTAGGAACATAAATTGTGACTAAGGTTTGGTGGAATATTTCATTCAAAACTAATGAAAACAAGACATTTGTACTACAAAGCCAGAACTGGTTTTGGCTGGGCTGGTAACGAAAGAGTTAAAGTCCCACAACATCTTGTATTTCTTACTTTCTAGTATTTTACTAGGTCCATGTTCATTCCATTTATCAGTATCTTCAAATGCTAGCTTTCTACATAACTTCCAGTGGATTACTCTCCTTAGGTTGTCATGTCTTTTCTTGTATTCTTTCTGTACCAGCATGTTACATTCACTTACTATATGAGTGACGCTTTCCTCTTTTGACCTGCATAACCTACATTGAGAATCTACTTGGTTTTTGTCTATCTTGTCTTTTATCCAATTAGTCTTTAATGCTTGATCTTGTGCAGCTACTAACAAACTTTCTGTCTCCCTTTCCAGCTTCCCTTTCTGCAACCATAACCATGTCTCACCACTACTATTTGCTGCAACTATCTTTGGGAATCTACCATGCAAAGCCTTCTCCTGCCAGTCAGATAATTTCTGTTCTTTTTCCTGGTTTTTAACTTTGTTTGGGGTTTTGGTTTCCCCATGTCTTGCTGTGACTCTAGCAGTTCTTAGTAAACTTTCTTCACTATTACCTACATAGGAGTCTATATCTACTCTAGCTAACTCCATGCATTCTACTGATATCAACACTCTTCCCCCTTCCTTTCTAGAAAAGTATAATCTTGCTACTCCTGCCCTTGGGTGGAGTCCTCCATTCATATTGAATTCCTTCTAGCTTTGCTAATTCAGCTTTTGTCCAATCTGCAAAAGATGAATATCTAAGTAATGGCACTGCCCAAGTATTTACAGCCTTCACTAGATTTGGACCATTTAGCATTGACTTCATCACCCTTCTGATGTACTCCTTCTCAGTTTTGATTTTCATTTCTATTATCAGTATTTTGTCAGATTCTAATACTCCTAGGTACTTATAACTCTCTCCTCCTTTCAATGATTTAATGTCTGGCCATCTGGTAATTGGATGCCCTCGCTGTTGACTACCTGTCCCCTTTTCATGACTAATATTGCACATTTATCTATGTCAAATTCCATGCCTATATCTTTGCTGAAGAGTCTTACACGCTGTCTTAAGAAATCTAACTATTTTTCATTCTTACTAAAAAGCTTCAGATTATCCATGTAGAGCAAATGGTTAACCTTTTCCTGATTATTTCTGAACTTACACCCTGCCTTTGCCTTTCTTAATATTAAACTGAGTGGATCAAACATAAGACAAATATTAAAGGGGACAACAAGTCCCCTTGAAAAATTCCTCTTTTGATATTAACTTTCCCTAGGTGTGTGTCACCTGAGTAGAGATCTACCTTTCATTCCTTCATGCTACAGCCAATTAATTCTCTTATGTTGTCTGCTGTACTGAATATACTCAGATGTTCACATATCCATGAGTGTAGGATCATGTCATAGGCTTTCCTATAATCTATCCATGCTGTTAGATTTTCTTTCTAGCCTTTGCTTCTTTTAGAACTGCTTTGTCTATGTATAATAGATCAAACGTTCCTCTAGCCTTCTTCTTGCAACCTTTTTGTTCATCTGGCAGTAAATTCTGGTTGTCAAGGTGCTTGTAAATACTTTCTGAAAGCATTCCTGTTAATAGCTTCCACACTAATGATAAGCAAGCACTCTTATGTTTCATAATGAGTATTGTCCTCCCTCTAATCATCCAATCTGGTATTATTCCTTCATTAAGGCAATCTTGAAGTTGTTCCCTCAGTCTCCCATGTAAACTACTAAATTTCTTTAACCAGTACACTTGAACTAAATCTGGTCTTGGGCCCTTCCAATTTGGCATTTTTCCTAACACTTTACTCATTAATGCACTAGTTGGTCTTAGATCTGGCTGCTTCTCATTCACTATTTCTTCCTTCACTTTCTATAACCATACTGCATTTCCATTATGATTGACTGGCTTGTCCCAAATATTACTCCAGAACTTTCTAGCTTCTTCTGCATTAGGTTTCTCATCTTCAGCACTTTGTTTTCCACTATTTATTTGGTTATAAAATATCCTTTGGTCTGTCTCAATTAAACTATTCTGTTGATACTGATCTATTCTTTTCTGATATCTGGAGTGTTTGCCTGCTACTGCTATTATACGTTGTTTCAACTCTTCTATTACTATCCCAAATCCTTTCTCTTTGATTAGTTTTCCTCCTCTTGCACTCTCTAAGTACAGTTTTGTCTACCAGGAGTTGGTCCTTGGTACCTCTGCACTTATGCTTGCAACCCTTCTACTCATGTGGCAGGACTCCATTTTTTTTCCAGATGTCCATACTCTGTGACTATTCCAGTCAATAACTTCCACATAAGTGGCAAACAGGATATCGGCCTGTAATTGTCTACCGTATTGCCTTTTTCAATGTTTTTCAAGTACAGAACTGTCCTACCTATTGTCAATTACTCTGGTGTTACTTGGTTGGCATTTAATAAGGTATTGAGTTGTGCAACTATTCGTGCATTCACCAAATCTTTTGATCCAGTAGCCTTGAACTCTGTCTGGTCTCGGGACCTTCCAGTTGCCCATTTTTCCTTCCTTTCCCTAACTGAAATGACTAGTTCTGCCTGCCTTGGACAGACTACTGTTTTTTTCAGTTCTTGCAAACATTCAGCATCCTTCTGGTGCTCCTTGTCTTTGCTCCAGATGTCACTCCAAAACCTTTGACTTTCAGTGTTATCTGATATCAACTTTTCATCTGTACACTCTTCATTTATTTCTTTATAGAATCTCTTCTGATCTACTCTGAATAACCTATTCTGCTGGTATCCCTTCATTCTTTGGTCGTATCTTACCATCTTTGCTTTCTTTGCAACGAGGCGCTGTTTCAGATCCTCCATTACCACTTTTAGGCTCTTCCATTCAATATCATACTTCCTGTTCAGTGCCCCGTATTTTTGTTCACTTTTAAGCTCCCCCTTATCTTTTCGGTCTAACACAGTAATTTCTTTCGAGAGCATGTCTAACCCTGGCTGTATTCTTCTTTTCCACCATGGATTTTTTCTTTTGTCACTCCCATTATATTTCTTTTTCTTGACATCAACACCCACATTTTCTGTTACAACAATACTTGCTGCCTTGATCAAATTATTTGTTTCTGTGATGTTTTTTTGTTCTGATGTGTTGTTTAGTTTCAACTTTTGTCTTGTACTTGAGATAATCATAAACATGTGAGGGTTGAAGGGAATAATAGGAGGAAGAGAAGCAGCTTGGTAAATAGACCCAATTGGACTACATTATACATTATCCATTCTTTTGTTGCTATTTCTAGCAAGTGAAGTGACTACATAGAGGTTACCTTATTGATACATAAAACTTTGTTTATGTTCTAGTATTTTTATCCAATGAACTCAACAAGTTTTCAAGAAATTACTTTTACTTCTTTGAACACATTTTTCTTGGCATGAAATCACTCATAAGAGCCCAAAATCCAAACAAACTCCACTGTGGAAATACTGCTAAATTACCTTAAATGCACATTGTTTTCACTCCCTAACTTCTTTGACCACACCAACAAGTCCCCTGCTTCACTGACATACTTCCTGTTTTTTATATTGTTACTATATAATAGGCTCTGCCTTTCAGAATGTAGTGGATGCATTCCTCCTCAGGTTCAATTTTCTATTCATTCTACCTGCTTTACTTTCCTTCTCTAAACTCTATACCAAGATTACAGAAGGGGAGTGCTAAGCAGTGATAAGTAAAATTATAATGTTTTTATCAATCCAAATATGCTTGTTTGAACTGTGAACAAGCCACCTGTAATTTACTTGTGGTGAGCCACCATATAGTGCTACCAGTCGCCATATGGCATAAGAGAGTCAGTCTTTTCAATCAGCTTGTAGCACTGCCTGCCTGGTGTCCATCACTGAAGAGAAGATAACTACTCCAAAATGCTTGTGTCTCACAGTCTGGGTAGGTGGTGCTACGAGCTGATCTAGGTGTATACACACCATTTGTCAACAAACAGGATATATTTTCCATGATAAAACGCAGTGAGTAGCTTGTTCACAGTTCAAATGTGCCTGAAGCATATTCAGACTGATAATAACATTACAATCTATACCAAGAATAACACGCATTTGTCTATCCTAGGTTCTGCTGCTCTGTGGAATTCACTTCCTCCCAGTTGGTTTTTACTATCCATTAACAAATCTCAAGGTTTCAGATTAACCATACTAACATTATATGCCCACTCCAAGAAAAATTGATGGCACAGAAAAACCCCCACAAAAAGCAAAGGGATTGTATCTTTAAAAAAAAAAAATGGTGAAATGGGGAAGGTGCCACTCAATCATATTTCCTTTTCAGAAATTATTTGTCCTTTGCTCTATGGGTAAAAAAAAGCATTTTAGATTGGGAAAAAAAACAAAACAAACAAACACATTGTGTTGTTGATGTTGTAATAATCATGAAATAGTGAGTGTAAGAAAATTATTACTTGTTTTTTTTTTGCCTTTTTTGATAGAATGAAGAATTTCGGAGAACCTTAACTGATCGACGATCAGATTCCTTCATGGTAAGTTGTTATTATTTAAATATTTGAATAATTGAAACATTTAAGATTCATTCCAAAATTTGCAAATATTTATATGTGCTAAATGTTTAACCTGTCAATTCACCCAGCTATCACTACACTGGGAATTCCTTGAACAGTTCTACTGTGAGATGGGAGAGGCATGATAATTGAATGGCTAAAGAGTTCACTTTGCAACAATGAAGTCCCAGGTTTGATTCCACATCCCATGTTGTGACATCTTGGGTGGAGGTCATTTTTTATAGCCTGAAGTCAACCCAAATTTTGTGAGTGAGACAGGGTGGAAGAAACCTGTATAGAAGCTTGTCAGGTGGCTTCTACTGTTATTCAAAAGCTACCATCATGTTACACACTGTATCACACTGTTTCTGCTTGAAAATTTTATCTAAAGTACACATACCTGTAGAATTCTCAGCCACTTACATATCAATTCAGGAGTAGGTGATTTAAGTTGAATTCTCATCAACACACAACAGAGATTCACCACTAACTATGAAACGTTGCTTCCCCAGACTAGTTAATTAACAGACACAAAAATAGTTAAATCAAGGAAAGAACTTCTTAACTACAAAGCCCAAAATTTACCACCCCATCACATTCACTCACAGACAATTCCAACTTTAATTTCATCATCTTTATTTTCATATTACAGGTTATTTCAAATCTCAAGCATAAAATTATGAAACTAGAAGCACAACTTAAAGCCAAGGAAACTGTTTATTTGTAAGGAAAATTTCACTCCTCAACTATTATCTGTGTGCACATACACACATGCATGCACACCTGCTCACATGCATACACACACACACACACACACACACACACACGCACAAACACACACAAACACACACACACACACACACACACACACACACACACACACACACACACACACACACATGCATGTACACATACTTTCTCTCTTGTGGTGTTTCTGTGTGTATATATATACATATTTATGTATAGCAAAAGGAAGTTGAAAATGTGGTGAGAGTCTTTTAGATGGTTTATTTTTAAAGGCTTAACCAGTTTCACAGATTTTTCTGATTTTCAAAAGTTGAGACTGAAAGATGTGTGGCTATACTGCAACTGTCTGCTTCTGAATGGAGTTTGAAAATTCATTTGCTTTTATAGAGAGAACATGGCTCAAATTAGGATGTTTAGAACACAATTTGGTTGGCTGAGGATGATCACATGATTAGGCTTAGAAATTTTTGTAAGTTCTCCACTATGTCTATGCATTTATATCATGAGGCAGTATTTTTTGCGCCAAAAATTAAGACTGACATGGTTGAGTGAACATGTCTAGTGACAGTTCCAAACAATCAAGACTCTCTAAATTTAACTCTTTGGTTACTAACCCAGCCATTGCTACTCCAAAAGATAGTTACCACATGTGGACTATTGGCGATTTTTTTTCCTGGTTCTTCCTTCTTCCCTTTGGACTTTACTATTTTTCCTTTTTCCAAAGAAGAGCCCATGCTCAAAACGTAAAACAACTACTCTTTTCTTTCTCTGAGCATCATATTAATACTTCCTCGTGTTTGTTTTTTCTTTTTCCTTTTTCCCTGTTTTTTTCTTTTTTTAAAAATTAATTATATGCACACACACATACACACATCATCATCATCATCATCAATCTGATATAACATTTGGTTTCCATGCTAGGTTGTAACTGAAAGATAATAGAAGAGGATAGAAGAGAGAGAGTAGGTAATGATCCTAGAAGGATGAGGAAATGTTAAGAGGAAAGGATGTGGGAGTATGGTAGGGAAGGGATTAGTGATGGCTGTCATTGAGAAGAAAAGGAATAAATTCAAAAAGATGTAGTCAGAAGATATGAGGGAAATGGGACAGGGTTAAGAAAAAGGGAGGAACAGAGTCGGAAAGGTCACAGAGTGGGTTGTGTTTGGGAGTATCTAAGCTAATCAATATTATAAGGGGTGAGTGTATACAGAAAAGGGTTCGAGAAGGGAGCAACAGACTACTGTGTTTGAATATTCAACCACTCAAAGTGAGAGACAAAAAGTGCATGGAAGCTTTTTGGATGAACTTTACTTGTAATACAATGATCCAGCTTTTTCACAAACTGCATCATGTTGACTCTACCTAAGTATTACATTAAGGATACAAATAACTGTGGAATACTCAGCCAGCTACACTATAGCTCATTGAGTAGGTAGGTCAGTCGATCAGACAACTAGAATATTAACTGTGAAAATGGAAGTGACCTCTGTCATTTACAGTCTTCCTGCCATTAAAATCCTTTTTGATACCAACTTGCCCGGCACCAGTCTTAGTTCTATGATACAAACTTCTTGTTTTAGGGAGATCTAATTTGAAACTTTCCATCAAACTTTAATTTAATATGTAATTTATGTTCCAAACACTCGCTTGATTGTAACAAAGTTATTTTACTACATTCTTTTTTATTATTTTCAAACTTAAGTGAAACAAAACCAGTTTCTTTCAACAGAAATATGCTAACAAAAGCGTTAAAGTGATCTAAATTAAAACCTTCCATTGAAATTTCATGTTAATTTATATCCCACACAGTATCGTAATAATGTCAAAGTTATTTTATAAGATTCTTCATTATTTTCAAAATTAACTGAAAGTGTTTTTCAGAAAAAAATATGGTAACAAAAGCATCAAATTGATGCTTCATTTTATAACTAATGTTTGTTCATTGAGTATTTTTTCTTTTTAAATACTTTACTGTTATGGTGAGAGTCATTGACACCCCCTTGTAAGAATGGACTAGCCAAACTCATATATGTAACAGCATGTTTCAATGAATGGGCAAATGAGAAAATCGCAGGAAGTCATAAGGCATTGTTTCAGAGTTCATGGAATCACAGGAAATTGTTGAGAAGTTGTTATAGCTTGTTGAGAGATTGTTTTGGAGTTGTTACATTGTTGGCAGAGTACTTGGGGATATATCAAGTGGAGACAGTTTGTATCTTCCCCATTTCGTAGTATTGTATATCCCATTGTTATAGTGTAGGAAATAAAAGTGACATACAGTAATCACATTATAAAACTTACCATATTGAAAACCAAACTTCTTTCTTTGTGTCAGGAAACTGAAGAGCAATTTGAAAACCACCAAAGTTGAAGAACTACAAGTTCAGGTAGAGACACTGTACCAGGAAATTGTACGTCTACAGAATTGCAATAGTGAACAAAAGTAAGAATAAATTACTGAAACATAATGGTTTGTGTATTTGTGTTTTTGTCTGTTCTGGATTCAGCCAACTGGAAATAGCAATCAAATTTCTCTCAAAACACACCTGACTGTCTTAAAAGTAGAAGAACATATTGAATCATGGTATCTGAGACATAAATGTTTGCTAAAAAACAAAGACAGACATGGCTGAGATTAGAAACAATGAAACTATATATTAGTAACTCTCTCTCTCAAAATATACCCCAGGTTTTAATTAACACCTGGTTTTATATGCTTATGGAGTGAAAATAACAGACCATCAGCTCATGAATTGTGAGTTCAAATCTACTGCTGGTATTTTACTGTTCTTTTCAAAACACTATTCTGAATTGCCACAGTTCTAGAAATCAAAAATAGGTACAAGATCACTGGGGACTGTTACCTGTGATGGATTGATGTCCTGTCCAGCTTAAGATGTGTCTGTCATCTACTTCACACATAAACATTGGACAAATCACTGACTCTAATGAGTCTTTCAGGGTTCAAGATATATTTTTTATTTTTATATGTTGTTTTCAAATCTGAGCCATTACTGTCATCAAAATGTTCAACAATATCTTATTCAAGCCAACAAGAGAATATCTATATGATTGCTTGACCTGCTAGAAATAGCAACCAAATGTTGCTCGAATCATACCCCACCATATTTTAAAAAAGGAAGTGCACATTGAAAATATCGTCCTGGAAATACAAAAGGATGAAAGGGTCGGGATTGAAACGTTTTTGATCATAGATTTTCTCAGTGAGAACTGACCTGGTGTTAAATGGCAAAAATATATATTTTGACCTCTCTATCTTTCAGCTTTGTTCAATGTGTCTTACACTTTAAAACTTATATTTAGGTTCATTAAAGAGAGTGGGAACAATACGAAAATGAAAGCATTGAGTGACACTGTTCTGTGTTTGAACCAGACTTTGGAACAACTTCGAAATGAAAATCAGTCTTTGAAAGAAGATTTGGTCGAAGCTCTTGAAAACCCAAACCAAAACAAGGTTTTGCAAAGTTTGAACCACAGTAAGACTGCTGAAAGTGTAAACCAAAATAAGATTAACTCTGAAACAGTCAGTAAGTATTTATTGTGCTTATGTATGTTCTTTACTTTTTTATTTTCAGTTTTCTCATTTCTGGAATGGTTTATTTACACGGATGCCCAAATGTTATTAGATTACACCTAAGAAAAATCAAAATCCATTTATCTATAAAACAAACTTACTCCATCATGCAAGTTGCTAATTTTTACCCACTATGATATAATCTCCTTTTGTCTCTTCTGCTACCTTTACTACAGCTTCTTCACATCAAAATATTCTCCTCTCAGTAAACCTTAGTAGAGGTAGGTTTAATCCGTCACCTGACTCTTGGGTGACATAAGGAGTGTCCACTCTGTTGCAAGTGTTTAAACGGGGTTCTTGATTTGTGAAAACCTCTGAATTAAGTTACGGTAATTAACCTAAATAAATGACAATACAAGGTACAAAACTATGTAGAGTTTTAAGTATACTTGTATATATTTACGTATATACTATCGATTTTGTTATCGTAAGCATGTTTATTCTTATTATTTCATCACTTTATAGTTTTGTACCTTGTATTGCCATTTATTTAGGTTAATTACCGTAACTTAATATGATACAACATTAATGGTTAATTATATTTACAATCCATCTTTAATTTTCCTTCCTTATAAACGTTTATTTACATAATTAATCGTATATAAAGAATTCATTGGATTCTCTCCCGTCCTCCTTCCAATTACAATAAATTTTTATTACCATTATTATTAACTTTAAGATTTTTCTGCGGTTCATTATGTCTTCCTTTAATTTAAACTCTTAGTATAGCATTCATAGCCTCTCTCCCTAAACAGCTCCCTGTAAACTAGCGTTCTTGTTTCTGACGGTCATTTAACTATATAGTATTATTACTCGTACGTAACCTTAGCATTCAGCGCAAGTTTTGCATTTGTAATTTGGTTCCCTGACGATGAAATTATGTGTATATACCAGCATCTCTCACTTCTTTGGAGTAGAGTGCACATAATTTTTTAAACATATGTAGGAATTAAAGGAACTTATTGATTATATGCTTTTTGCTCCATTTATTATTATTCTTTATATCTACTCAAAATACATCACTTTAACACGGAATTTCTACCCATTGGAAGGAGGACGGTATAATATCCCAGTTTTTGTATGATTTTTGCTACCCTGATAACTATTAACATATTTGCATTATCGAAGTTTTTCAACCAAGATAATATTAATATATACATAAATTTATATATATATATATATATATATATATATATATATATATATATATATATATATATATATATATATATATTAATCAATGTGTAAGTATTATATATTTATTACAGCTGATTTTACCAGTCGGTTTTGCACTAGGGGTTCAATGGAGTGTTTAGCTAGTTGTCTGATTATGTAACCCTACCATCTTCAGAGATGACAGTTTTGGAATGAAATATGGTGACTGCTTTCTATTGTTGGACTTGAACACTCACACATCTGATTTACGGTTGCTATGGAAAAGACAATGAAACAAACCGAGCAAGAGTTAAGAGTTATGTCCCTTGGAATCAAAACACCATTACTGGTGTTGTAATGCGACAAGTGGTTTCTGGAAAAGAGTGAATGGGAAATGTGTGTATTTTTTAGGTTGGTGTTCTTGTAGAAATGGAATGTATGTAGTGGTATTATACGTGCAGCGTTTTCCGGGGCAGGGGTGAGGGGGGAAGTCACATACACATTTGTGTTTGTTAGAGTGTTTTCTTTCTCTTATTTTCTTTTATGTTTTGGTTAAAAACTTTGGTTAAATTCTTTGGGGCATCTATGTATGCAGAGAGTATGTGTAGGGGTACAATATGTGTGAAGGCTTATATTGGCTGTGGTGGGAAAGGGTCTATTTGGTGGATGTCCACTGTGTCAGGGCATGTGTGTTTGTGAGTGCATTTGTGTATGTTCTGGTCAAACTTTTTGCTGGATTCCTAGAAATTGGTGGTGGGAGGGCCAAAGCTGAGGGACTGGTGGTTATAGTCACAATGGAGCATGCAGGCATGATAAGATGTACTTGCTTTCATGTGGGCAAGGATTGTAAAATTTCACTTCTACTGTTCAGGTAGATGCTTGTGTGCTGAGAATTCTTTAATATTGCTCTTTTCTCAGCCAGGCATAATCTGCACTTTCTACTGCTATTGAAGTACACTTTACATTTCTTTAAAATGCTCCACTTTATGCTGTACTAGGTGGCACTTTCTTTTAACAGCCATACATGCATGGCCAGGGTTGTAGCATTACATCTCTCTGGGATGTTGAAGGCAGAGTTGTGGTTGTTATAGCAGGTTCTGAAGAGGCCTTCAGTTGCTCCCACATACCTTCACACATTTGGTTGCCTGTTTGGTCCTTATTGCTATTACCTCTGCCTTCTATATGACAGTTGCAATATTACAGTGGCTGTTCAGTGGACATGTGTTACCCCTACATGAGCATCTTGCCTTTGTCACAGGTGTGGGCCTACCTACTAAATTTTTTTTTACATTGGGTGCACAGCCAAAGGAAATTCTCATGGTGTGCCTATTAAATATTTTACTGAACCTATTTGTATGAGGGAAGTGTTTGTCTTCTAAGCTAAGGAAAATCTTACCTACTTGGGTTTTAACATTTAAAGAGAAGGGTGATGTAAACCACAACACTTTCCAGTGGAATTTTCTTTTGGAGGGATTAAGGTCTGGCATGTAACTAATTCTATCATTGAAACTGCTGGCAGCCTCATTATAGTACAGGGTGGCAACATCAGAAATCCCTTTGCTTGAAGATAGGTTGGAGATTCTTCTGCTGATACCCTTTACCAGGTACTTGAAAACTGGCTGGATGACGGAAACCTGTGTTAATATATGATAGCTTCTCATCTGGCTTCCTAAAGAGTCTATAGGCATTGGACTCCAAGTCCAGGGTCACATAAAAATAAAATCCACCATTTTCAGGTTGGTTTCTATTGTGATCTTACGTTCAAGGAAATTCATGGTGCTGGTGAGATCCTTTCTAATTTTATGTTGTGTGTAGCTGTTTGCCACTTTTGATATTGCCAGCGCATAATCCCTGTAGAAGTGAAAGCTTGTGAAAGGGAACTTCTTTTGGAGTAAATCTAAGATGACGAAACCAGTGAGGTCACATACATCAACACTGTCAAAAGCACCCATTGCTATGTTGAAGGAGCCTTCTAGGTCAGTGCATTTGGCCCAGGTCAAACCCTTACTGAAGTGTAGGGTTCTTTTGGTGTGCATGATAATGTGTATGTCCTTATCGCTAAATTCTGTGTAGGACCTAGCAAAACACTTCCCTTGTACAAATAGGTTCAGTAAAATATTTAATAGGCACACTCTGAGAGCTTCCTTTAGCTGAACACCAACTGTCAAAAAGATTTTAGTAAGTAGGCCCACACCTGATAAAGAGGGAGGACTGAATGGCCACTGTAATATGAGGCAATAGGACCAAATGGGCAACCAAACATATGAAAGTACATGGGAGCAACTGAAGGCCCCTTCAGAACCCACTATAACAATCACATGTCCCCCTTCAACATCTCAGAGAGATGTAATGCCACAACCTTGGCTATGCATGTATGGTTGTTGAAAGAAAGTGCCACCTAGTACAGTATAAAGTGGAGGATTTTAGAGAAATGTAAAGCATACTTCAATGGCAGTAGAAAGAGCAGATTATGCCTGGCTGAGAAAAGAGCAATATTAAAAAAGTTTCAGCACTCAGCCATCTACCTGAACAGCAGAAGTGAAATTTTTAATGCATGTTCACATGAAAGATATATATGGTCATTAAGAATGAAATGTCCGATTTTGAATTGAAGGTTTATTCTACTTTATCTCAACAAAAAGCAATGCAGTTAATCAAAGTATGCACCTAAATTTTCAACACAATTTTGCCATTTTATCGGTAGCTTATTTATGCCGGTTGCAAAGAATTCTGGAGAGCAAGAGGTGATGAAATCATGAAAGGCTGTTTTTGCATCTTCTCCAGATTTGAAGTTATTTCCTTGCAAAAAATTATCTTATGCCTGGAAAATGTGATAGTCAGTTGGTGCAAGGTCTGGTGAATATGGTGGATGACAGATTACTTCCAAGTTCAGTTCCTGTAACTTGAGTAGTGTTCTTTGTGCAACATGTGGTCAAGCATTGCCTCACAAGAGAATTGGCCTGTCTCTATTGACCAATCTTGATTAATTGCAAGTTCACTCATCATTTCATCCAATTGGTTGATGTATACATCTGCTCTAATTGACTTACCAGGTCTCATGAAACTGTAGTGGATGACTCCAGTGCTGGACCACCAAACAGACACCATTAGCTTTTTTTGGTGAATATTCTTTTTTTTATTGTGTTTTGGCACTTCGTCTCCATCTGCCCACCATGCAGAACACTTGTTATTGTTGTAAAGAATCTATTTTTCATCACCCATAACAATATGATGCAAAATGGTTTGCTTTTATTCTGTGACAGCAAAGAACAGCAAGTTTCAAGACGACATGTCATTTGATGCTAATTCAATTCGTGTGGTACCCACTTGTCCAGCTTCTTTATCTTGCTGATTTGTTTCAGATGGTCCAATACAGTTGGAATCACAACATCAAACCTTGCCGCTAACTCATGCGTAGTTTGAGATGTATCCACCTCCACTATAGGTTCCAACTCATCATTATCCACTTTGGTCTCAGCTCTACCATGAGGTTGATTTTCAAGAGTAAAGTCACCAGAATGGAACATCTCAAACGATCAATGTACAGTGCACTCATTCGCCACATTTTCACCAAACACCTCATTGATGTTTCAAGCTGTCTGGGATGCATCGGTTCCTCAATAGAACTCATATTCATATTCACAAATTTTTGATCTACCTATGGGTTCACAAAAATTGATTTACAAGAAAAAACTTACAATATAATCAGACACCATGAATTGCATTTCAAAAAGTGATGATGTAACTCTTCAATGCTGTAAAACAAAGAATTGTCAGGATAAAACATTAGATTTAACGACTGTCAAACTTGATGCATAAGAAAATCAGGCATTTCATTCTTAATGACCTGATATATATATATATATATATATATATATATATATATATCTGTATTTTTTCACCCACCTACGCATGAGTAAACATTTATTGGCAGTTGGTTAATATTTATCTCTAATAAACCAGTTTATTGACAATTGATTTATTCACTTCTTTGATCGATTCTACCTTTACCTTTTAGAAGACATGAAGCAACATGAACTGTTGACCATCATTGCTGAACAAAAGAAAGTGAGAATCTATTCATATTTAGCTTTCCTCAAACTCCTATTTAATTGTATCGTATCAAATTACATATATAATGTTACATGTGCCATATCACATCTTAATATATCACACTTCATTGTTTTATATGTTATATATCATGTTTCAGATTATTAAAGATTTTGAAAGAGAGAAGGCAGTCTTGGATGATTATCTTGAAAACAAGCCTTGGAGCAAAGTTCCTGGTAAATGTTTGAAATTTAAGTCTCTATCTTTTACTATTTTGGGCCCATGAGATCCAATTACAGTTGTATCAAACTGAATTAATAGTCCACTTTAATGACTAGATACATAATTTTGAGGTATTGTTTTACAGTCAGACACCCTTCCTATCACTAACCCATACCTATTTTTTCAAGTAAGGGAGTTTTACATTCCATTTGTTTCAAAAGTGCAGAGCTACCAGACAATTTGTTGATAGAGAAAATGTCAACAAACATCGCAGTTTATAGATCTGTGATTTTCATACGAAGCATAGAATGTAAACATTCACACTGACACACAGATGCATTCGCAAACATAATCACATACAATCTACTTGTGATAATAACATTTTATAACATGTGTCGTCATTTCACCATTTTTTTTTTGTCAGGCAAAATTCAGGTCCAGAGTACGATAATTGAGCAACTGGAGCAGCTTGACAAACAAGAAACACACTTACTGGAAGAATTGAAGAATGTCAAACAACTCAAGAAACAAATGAAAAGTGAAAGAAATCACTATAAGAAAAAGAGTGAAGAATTTGAGTGAGACACATTTATTTTCCCCATTCATGTCATATTTTTTGCACTTTTACTTGTATTTCTTCATGCTAGCATGCATTAAACAGATGTATATTATTGACATGCCCTTTCTCTTGGTTTCCTGAAACAGCTGTCAAGATAAGCCATTACATATTTGATATATATATATATATATATATATATTAGTTTATGTATATATTAATATTATCTCAGTTATTAAAAAAACCTTTGATAATGTAAATATGTTAATAGTTACCAGAGGTAGCAGAATTACACTAAAAAACAAGATATCACAGCCGTTTTACAGGTAGAGATACCAAGTTAAAGTGATACATTTTGAGAAGATATGAATAATAATAATAAATGGAGCAAAACGCATATAGATAAAAGTTCCTTTAATTCCTACACATGTTTTAAAATATATGAGAGCTCCTTCACAAAGAAGTAAGAGCTGCTCATATATTCCTCTTCAGGGAATTCATAATAAACATATAAGAGCAAGACAAATACGAAATGATGAGGTAACTTACGAGCAAAGATGTTACATGGTCAGTGACCGTTAGAACGTTTGTTTACATAGAGATATAAAGGAATCAATGATATTATTCCATGGGCTTTAGGAATAAGAACGCTTGTTTACATAGAGATATAAAGGGAGGGGGTTGTAAACGTGATGCTAAAGGTTAAACTAAGTGAATCATTGAAATAGGGGGAGAATATATGATGATGATGATATATATATATATATATATATATATATATATATATATATATGACGATGAATATATGTGGAATTCCAGCAGCTCTTACTTCTTTGTAGAAGAGCTCTCATATATTTTGAAACATATGTAGGAATTAAAGGAACTTTTATTTATATGCGTTTTGCTCCATTTATTGTTGTTATTATTCATATCTACTCAAAATGGATCACTTCAACTTGGTATCTCTACCTATAAAACGGCTGTGATATCCTGGTTTTTTGTGTAATTTTTGCTACTCATGGTAACTATTAACATATTTATATTGTCAAGGTTTTTTTAAACTGAGATAATATTAATATATACATACACTAATATATATATATTGTTTTTTTTGTTTTTTATTTTATATTTTTTGTGCTCCATTTAAATATACATCTCGAGCCTAATTATGTTCATTTACCTTACTACCTCCATATCAGCTCAATTTGGAATCCACGGAAAGGCCCATAGCCTCAAGAACAGCTTTCTTGATGTCATGGGACTTTCTTGGACAAAGAAGTCAGAATTTAAGTTCAAATTCTTTTGAGTACAAGTATGTTTTCTATATTGAGCTTATTTAACTCTCACATACTGACTCTGTGTGTGTGTGTGTGTGTACACGTGTGTGTGCGAATATATATCATCATTATCATCATCATCATTCAACATTCATTATCCATATTGGCATTGGTCAGACAGTTTTACCAGAGCTGGCAAGCTAGAGAGCTACACTAAGCTCCAGTCTGAGTTAGCTGGGTTTCTATGACTGGATGCTCTTCTTAATGCCAACCACTTTGCAGAATTTGCTGGGTGCTGTCACATGGTACTGGCACGAGTGCTTTTTATGTGGCACCAGCACATGACTCTTGCAGATCAATCATTTTCACTGTAACACTTCTGCTGTGGAGTACAGCAAGGTGCTAGGCATCTTGGTCCTTTGTCATCTCATCTGAAAGGTTCAGCATCCTGAGGTCATCCTTCAGTACTTCATCTCATGTCTTCAAGGAAAAAAGGCAAGGTAGAAAATGCTAAAATAATTTTATCATAAAAAGACATTTCAGTACCGGTTTCAGTCATTGGAAAACAATTAAATTTTGGAAAAATTAAATGTAAAGTTTTTTAAAAGAATATTTGCATAGTATTCAAATACAAGTGGCATTTTCCTTCTTTCTGTCTGTCTCTGTTTCTCTTGTTTACTCTTGTGGGTTCGAGGTCATTGTGAATTCTTGGCAGAGGAGGAGGAGGAGGAGGAGGAGAAAAAGAAGAAGAAGAAGAAAAGAATGTGGGAGTGGTATGATAGTAGTAGCATGTTAAATGGTCAAGTGCCCTGAAAGTGACTTGTTGCGGATGGTAGTAGAGATTGAATTCTTGAGATATCTCTTTTGAATTTATTATTTGCGTAGGTGTTATTCTAAGCAGCAGTAGTAGTAAAGTAAGGAAGGAGGTGGTGGAGATGAAGAAGATGAAGAAAAAGGAGAAGAAAAAGAAGAGAAAGAATAATAATAAAAGAATATGTGAGTGGTATGATAATAGTAGGATGTTAAATGGTCAACTTACCTAAAAGTGGCTCGTTGTGGATTATAGCAGTGATTGGGACTGCTTTTAATGAATTCTCTTTTGAATGCATCATTTTTAATATTTACGTGTGTGTTATTCTAAGGTCATGGTGGATATGTCATATGTTGTAGATGTGTTCAAAAGGGGTCTGTATTTTGTGGTAAAGAACAACTCGTTACTAATTTGTTGGCTACAGGTTGTATCATCCTTGAATTGGTAGAGGGGAAAAATTCTGAAGCTGGTATCCTGGCATTGCCCACGTCACATGGACTTGAAGAATTAGAATTATATATTTTCTTTTATATTTTCTTTAATGAACTGTAATACCTATGATTTGAATTTCATCAAAATTGGAGATTAAGAATTTTAATGGGGGTTCTTTCCCTCTTTACACACCCTAACAAAAATTCTAATCATGACATATTTATCCCATACTACTCATCTTTATGTCCAGATTCCAAAATCCAAATCTTATAAAACTCCTTCAAAGGTTTTTGAGCACATGGAGCTCTAAAATGTGGGAGTTAAGGCCCCTATTAAGGGGATCTTAAAATCAAACAGAGAAGTTGAATTGTTGGGAATCTTTTTTAACTTATGTCATATCTATTATTCAAATTTCTTTGAAATAGGAAATATATGAATGCTCACTGGGTTTGTAAAAGAGAGCAAAGCTAGAGGAAACTAAATGATGAATGATCACAATAAGCAGTCAGCTACCCTTCCCTAGTTGTTACCACTCCCGAATGTAGGATTCCTCACCATACAGGTGACTGGCACGGCCGTAAGATGCATTACAGATCTATAGCAATATATACATGTGTGAATATATATATATATATATATAT
>NC_069002.1:18149409-18149936 GCF_001194135.2 Octopus bimaculoides
TAAAAGCACCCACTACACTCTCTGAGTGGTTGGCGTTAGGAAGGGCATCCAGCTGTAGAAACTCTGCCAAATTAGACTGGAGCCTGGTGTTGCCATCCGGTTTCACCAGTCCTCAGTCAAATCGTCCAACCCATGCTAGCATGGAAAGCGGACGTTAAACGATGATGATGATGATGATGATATATATATATATATATATATATGTATATGTATGTATGTATGTATGTATGTATGTATGTATGGGTGCAGGACATCACCAACTATGAAAACAACATCGAATACGGAAACAAACAAGTTAAATACGCAAACAACAAGAGGAAAAAAATGGAAAACAGGACAAATAACATAGAGAACGACCCTTCATCAGTTGTCGGCTGTCTATCTACCCCTCATTTCAGGCATTCAATGACAATATGAGTCTTCAAAGACAGTTGCTCTCATAAATTCCAAAATAAAAGTTTATATTTATGGAGAGTCAAAGTTAGGAAGAAAAACAAGACAGTGGACACATACAAGGAAACTGAATG
>NC_069002.1:18150709-18164540 GCF_001194135.2 Octopus bimaculoides
TATATATAAATGTATATATATATATTAACTTAGAGAAAGATAAACAAGGTGACAGCTACACACTTTTCATGCATATTTACCATTATTGTTGTTATTAAACTAATGATGATAATAATAATAGTTCTTTTTTGTTTTAGAAAGATTTATTATCATCATTAGTTTTATATCCAATTTTTCATGTTGGTTTTAACTTTGTATGTCTTAAATTTCTAAGAGAAAAACACTTGCCTCACAGAAGAATGCTTTAAGATTCTTAGTTTGTTACTGATGCCATTATAAACTAATCATTAAACTTTTTTGCTAAAATTCTCTTTGGCAGATTAGAATGTCAGAAATTGCAGCTGACCATAAAAGAACTGGAACTAAAGCTCAAACTTGACAACAACAAAGCTACATATTCTTCAGTGAGACACAGATCAAGGTATTAACCTCTCTCTCCCCCCTTATTACTGCTTTCCTCAGGAAATGGTTGAGATTAATGGTTGAGTACATGGAAGCCTTATTTAATGTTTATAACCTATTTGTTGGTTTGTAATGCAGTTTGTATGGCTGTAGAAAATGTTTATGATCATATGTTAATGTATTAAAAACATTTGGGGGCTAAATATAAATGTATGTTTCGTATGTGTATTTCATGTGCAAGATTCTTGATGTGGATACGTGTGTTGAAAGAAATACAATTAAACCTTGGGAGAGGCATTATGCCGGTAATAAACACACGCACTGGTTCAGTCCTTTATTAATTTATAAACAGTATTTAGTTTTTTTGTTAAATCATTTCATTGCACTGTGTTTATTACCAGCATAATGCCTCTCCCAAGGTTTAATTATATAAATGTATGATAATTTCTTTAGGTTGTTATATATAAGCATGTTGTTGTTGTTGGCACTCCGTCGCTTACGACATCGAGGGTTCCAGTTGATCCAATCAACGGAACAGCCTGCTCGTGAAATTACCGTGCAAGTGGCTGAGCACTCCACAGACATGTGTACCCTTAACGTAGTTCTTGGGGATATTCAGCGTGACACAGTGTGACAAGGCTGACCCTTTGAATTACAGGCACAACAGAAACAGGAAGTAAGAATGAGAGAAAGTTGTGGTGAAAGAGTACAGCAGGGTTCACCACCATCCCCTGCCGGAGCCTCGTGGAGCTTTAGGTGTTTTCGCTCAATAGACACTCACAATGCCCTGTCTGGGAATCGAAACCGCGATCCTATGACCGCGAGTCCGCTTCCCTAACCACTGGGCCATTGCGCCTCCACATATATAAGCATATATATCTTTTACTTGTTTCAATCATTTGATTGTGACCATTCTGGGGCACCGCCTTGAAGGGTTTTAGTGAAACAAATCAACTCCAGGACCTATTTTTTCTAAGTTTAGTATTTATTCAATCGGGGACGTAAACACACCAGCACCATTTATCAAGCACTAGTGGGGAACAAACACAAAGACACACACACACACTCACATGACAGGTTTCTTCCAGTTTCTGTCTACCGAATCCACTCACAAAGCTGTGGTCAGCCATGGGCCATAGTAGAAGACACTTGCCCAAGGTGCCACACAGTCGGACTGAACCCAGAACCATGTAGTTGGTTTAAAAAAAAAAAAAATACTGGGGTCCCCAGCATGGCTCCAGTCTAATGACTAAAATGACATATATCACTGGCAGGGAGATGACTTGCTGCTATTTCTAGCAGTCAAGCGTTCATCATTGACAAGACCAAGGAAGGTCAAACTCATGTGACCTGATGGTTTGAGTGCTGGAGGTGACAGAGATTTATCTCCCTGTTAGCAATATAAACAAGAGTGAATTTTGCACCAAAAGTCAATACGAGAGTTTCTCTCATGGTATCTATCACAGTATAGTTCGTTCTAACTTTTCTGATAGCTCAAAAAGAGACTTGCAAAGACCCTCTCAGCATTAATCTGCAAAGGATGAAAACATCAGCTGCAACATCAGATGGAAGATCCTATACTATTGGATTAAAGAAGATGTTCCATATGCTCGCTTGAAAAACCATCTTTTGAAAAAACTTGAGAACCTCCAGTGACTGTGTAAACACCAGGAGCAAGATATTTTATGTCTGCATTTTAAAAAATACATCTTAGCAGAAATTAAGGATAAACACTGGACACATCATAGACATTCCAGTGTTACTTTATGTAATTTTGATATTTGGATGTCACTGGTTATATATAATGTGAAATTAATTATCTCCCCTATGTTTCTCACTGTCTTCTAAATATGCACGTGCATCCAAACATCAATTGCATCGAACATAGTTACTAAACAATCTTGTTGTCTTTAACAGCTTGATAGATGGTGAAATAAATATTTTGGCCAGGAACCCTGGGTAGTTGTATTCCACCAGGTTTTTTGTGGTTTTGTTATAATACCTTTATCCTCTTCACTGATCAAGTGTTATATAATCTTACCACAGTCATCATCATCATCAAACATCTGTTTTCCATGATGTAATGGATTGGACAGTTCGACAGGAGCTGGTAAACCAGAGGGCTGCACCAGGCTCCATTTATCTGTTTTGGCATGGTTTTTTATGGATGGATACCCTTCTTAATGCAAACCATTTTATAGGGTATATTGGGTGCTTATTACATAGCACCGGTATGGGTACTGTTTATGAAGTGCCAGCACAGGTGTAAAGTATGTAGTGCTTGGACAGGTGCTAATTATGTGGTGTCAGCATGGGTGCTTATTACATGGCACTGGCATGGATACATTTTACATGGTCCCAGCACAAGTGCCATTCACATGGCACTGGCACAGTTGCTTTTTAAATGACATCAGCATGGGTGCTTTTTACATGGCACCAGTACCCACAGGGTTACCAAGTAACTTGCAAGACAAGGACCTTTTTGCTGAGGGAAGGAGAGGGATGAAGAGAAGTGTCTGTGTACCAGGCAGGAATATAATAGAGGGACAGGGATAGCTGTCTTATTACAGCTTGACAAAAAACAAATATGTATATATGTAGACAACCTAACATAACAATCATTCAATATAGGCATATATATATATACACACGAGAATATAGATATGAATACAATTATGTAATCACTGCCATTAGATTGAATCTGCCATCTTTATTAAACATAATGGGCAAACTATTTGAAAAATATGAATTATCCATGTAATGTTGTTATGGTTTTTAAAATTTGATTTAGCTGTAATTCTCACCAGCTATATAAACCCACAACTCTTTGACCCGTAACTAGTTTGGTAAGTGCCAATGCACGAAACTCTAGGCTGTTGAGTCATTCTGTTGCTTCAGCTAAATATTAATAAATATATGTATGTGTGTGTGTGTTAATGATTTCAAAGAATTTATATTTGTTTCATTTTCTTTTCAGAACCTCTCCCACTTCTGAGAACCATAATTCTCGAAGAAATAGTAAGACAAGACATAAGTCTGTTGAAAATATAAAGAATTTAAATGAGAAAGAAGAAATCGTCACCCAAGTGCCTGTAAGAATATATTTCTATTTCTTTTAAATCACTGTTTTGTGTTTGCTTTTGGTTAACTGATAAACAGTTTATTGATTTATTTCTCATCTTAGTGAAAAAATAAGAACACTCATTGAGAATTAAAACCCTTTGGACTTCATGATAATGAGATTACACGATGTTCATACTTTTCACAAATTCATTAGTGATGTAAGTGAAATGATAATTATTAGTAGGTTACAGATTTAACTTGTCAACATTTATTCCACTGTGTGTTACTGGAGAATTTTATATCTTTTTTATCAGAATAAATATATTTATTTCCTTTAGCATTCTTTGAACTTGCAAGCAATGCTGGGTACTTAGGTTAGTATATACATATATAAATGAGAGCACAGTAGTTTGCTTGAAGCATTGTCGTACAGAAGTAGAAAAACAAAAGAAAGCTTCTAATAATGCAGAAATTGATGTAACTAGACATTTCTTGGACTGTTTCCTTTTGAGGATGGGCCTTTGTGTCTGAAATATAAAGATTTTTGTAAAACTTTCTGCATTGTTAAAAACTTTCTTTATTTTCCTTTTCTTTTTCTACACACACACTCTCTCTCTCTCTCTCTCTCTCTCTCCCTCACCCTCACACACACAAACACAAAATGATCATTTATTTGCAAATATTGTTGTGAACAAAGTAATACTACAGGCATCAGTAAAAAGAAAGAGTATCATTATCTTTCATTTAGAAATCAGGTTTCCTAGTTCAAATCCAGTGCAGAACTGTGAACATCCAGGATTAAGACATGTGATGATGATTGAAAACCAAATAATCTAGTGTTAATGTAACTATTAGAACATTTGTTTATTTCTAAAGATGAGGCTAATAGTCAAAACATTTAACACTGTAGTAGCAATAATTATTTAATTGATTATTGTAATTTGCTTGAAGCATTGCAATATGTTTAAATGAAATAAACGTTTGAAAAAAAGCACCTTCAAGCAATGCAGGTGAGAAATTAGGCAAAATATATTTAAGGTAATGTCAGTTAATGAAATGAAAGAGAAAAGATATTCTATTACAATATTTATCCTCATTTAATCATAGATTTCTGTTAGAATAAACTATACTTTGATAGATAGCATGAGAGAAACTTTCATATTGGTATTTGGTGCAAAATGCCAATATGAAAGTTTCTCTCATGGTCTCTACCACAGTATAGCTTGTTCTAATAGAACATCCATGTTTAAGTGGGGATAAATATTACCTCTAGGTATTAATACTGCCTCTGTTGTTGATCAACAAGTATCCGGACTGTTGTCATAGTAACGAAGCTAAAGATGCTGCTTGGCAAAGATTGACTTTGAACTCCGCTGTACATGCACATTACAGCAGTGCTTTGAAGGAAGGTGTGTAGTGTGTGATCATTGCAATGACCATGACAGAGAAAGCTATCATGGCGATACCTGCTCAGAGGCCTTTGCAAAGTTGCAGAAAGTATATGGAGAGGAGTGTATGAGCCACACACTGTACTAATGATTCAGACGTTTCCAAGATGGCCGAAAAAATGTCGATATTGACTAATGTTCTGGGAGACACACAACCAGCAGAACTGAGAAAAACATCACAGATGTATGTGCAACTGTGAGGGGAAATCATTGAATCACCATCCTTGAGTTATCAGAAGATGTGCAGGTTAGTTACGGTTCAGTTCAGTCCATTATCGCTGAAGATTTGGGTATGAAACGCATGTCTGCCAAGTTTGTGACAGAACTGCTTTCAGCTGACCAAAATGACACATGGGTTTCAGTTGCACAAGATCTCCTTGATTGTATCAAGAACGATGAAAAGTTTTTGAAAACTTTGCATAGGCCTCTGAGCAGATATCACCAAGGTTTTCGCAAAATTTGATGCAGGTTCTTTGCTCAGCTTTCTCTGTCATTGTCAATGCGACAATCACACACTACACACCTTCCTCCCAAATACTGCTGTAAACAGGGGAAGTGAGCTAGAACGTTAAAACTTAGTGCACATGCACAGTGAAATTCAAGGTCAATCTTTGCCTAGCAGCTTCACTCTGCAGGCTTTAGCTTCATTACTATGGCAACAGTTCGGACACTTATTGATCAGAGCACGTATATATGTTACGATAGTCAATAATCAAAGAGTTACCAGCAGACCTTTCTAATGTATTGCTGATAACAATGCATTTCTCTGATGATTTTTGATGATTTTCTTTTTCCTGTTTGAAAAGAGAATTCTTTCCTAATATATTATAGGATCAATGAACAGCTTATATAAAGTAATCTAATATCTATACTCTTTGTTTTCATTTAATAATTTAAGTGTTTTCTTTTATAGCAAGTGACAAGAAATGAAGAAGTGCTCAAACTAAGGAAAAATCACGCAGCAAAGCGTATTCAGAAAGCATGGCACCTACATGATGCAAATAAACAAGTAAGAGAAAAAAAATGTTTGAATATTCATTCTTGCCTGTTTCTTCGATGACTAATTTCAGAATGAATGATAAATACATATATTATCACCATCGTTATCATATACTTCTTCATGTTCCTACCTTAATTGTATAATATTTAAAAGTCATAAGGCGGCAAGCTAGCAGAAACGTTAGCACGCTTGGCAAAATGCTTAGCGGTATTTCATCTGTCTTTACATTGTGAGTTCAAATTCCGTTGAGGTTGACTTTGCTTTTCATCCTTTTAGGGTCGATAAATTAAGTACCTATTGTGTACTGGAGTCAACCTAATCGACTGGCCCCCTCCCCCCAAATTTCAGTCCTTGTGCCTAGAGTAGAATAAAAAAAGAGTAGAAAAGAATATTTAAAAGTCATATAATATTCCTAATCACTTTAACATTAGTGGCACTTCTTCTTTTCCCAAGCAATGTGGTTTGTTGCATCATTCTTTCAGTGTTGCCCTGTGTCTCTGTTGTAAAGCTATGGACTGATCAGTCATCACAACTTTTTATTCTTTTGCTTGCTTCAGTCACTGGAGTGTGACCATACTGGAGTAGTGCCTTCATATTTTTTTCTTTTTCAGTCAATTATTCCAACCCTGGTGCTTAGTATAGTCTGATATTTCTTTATCTGTTTCCATTTATTGAACAGCTAAGTTACCTCATAATGTAAAGTGATGCAACTCCAAAACTGAACCCAAAACCACATGTTTGGAAAGCAAGCTTCTTAACCATACACATACATATACAATGAACATATTGTATACCATGTTCAAGTTCTTCTCCTTCTTCTTCTCTTTCTTTCTTTCTCCACCTCCTCTTATATCTTCATATTCTCTTTCTTGCAATAATTTCATCATATTTCTTTTCAACAGGCTCTGGTAATAATTCAGGGCACACTCTTAGCACATGCTGCTCGAAAGAAGTTTCTCAAACAATCCAAAAAAGAACTCAAGTTCACCCATCTGTGTGAAGAGGAAAGTAGCTTAGAGAGATCTGTAAAACTGATACAGTCAGTAGTGAGGGCTCATTACAGCAGGATAAAACAACAGCAGAACTTTAGGTAAGTATTGTTAAAAACATTACTAATTAATGACTGGTCAATTTGCCTGGTTCACATTATGAACTGAAATCTAATTGTTTCATTTATCCTACTTTTGGATCAGAGTGCTTCTGTTTAGTCCCTTGACATGCCAGAAATAATAACCAAATCTCCCTTAACCCTTTAAAATATAAACCAGCTATATCCAGTCTAAATATTCCTCGTGTTTTATGTTCAAACTGGCCTGATCTAACCTCTTACACCTATCCTACAATATTGTTCTAAAAATAGAGACAATACCATCATCAAAATCTCAAAGCTGTGAGACAATACATAATTAATTCAAAACAATATGAATAAATAAGCATTATATTTGGCAGAGTAATTTGAATGCTAAAGGGTTAAGTCCCTCTCTATCATCTTGAGCCAGTGTTGGAGTATTTATGTGACAAAATTACTTGCAAGAGAGAGCAGTGAAGTCTTTCTCAAATCATACCCTGCAGTGCTGCACCCAAAACTGTCAGAAACATATTTTCATGATTAGAATTATCAAAGCATAGAATAAACTACCCATGTTTGATGTTTGCTGTCAAGACCCAACATCCTTCAAAAGTTCCTTACTTCCTGAAATTTGCCAACTTTACTTCTCATGTTCCTATGCACCTTCTATTCTGTGTACTATGCATGTACTTCTAGTTTTCATTGTTTTCTTGACTTATAACCACTTTAAACTTACAGCTGCTTTCTGTCCCCTCTTTTACCCTTTCCTGGTGAATTCTAGTACACCTGAGCACTGTATACAATAAGCTCATTGTTATTACTTCTCTTATCTGCAACATTTTTTTTTTTACAGGGAAAATTTCAAGATGGAACAAATAGTGCAGAGATAAAGACAGATTATACAGTTCTTTAATAATATTCCATATATATATTGTTGTGTCTGGGGAGAGTTATTTTGACTTTGTGCCTTATACCATATATTTATCAAGTGGCCAGCATGGGAATAAAAACCATCAAAGGTAACAATTATTTAAAATTATAATTTAGGGTATCTAAGAGATACTGCTATGCTGATAATAGCAGTCAAATCTTGACTCTAAACCACAATAAATGTATATATGTATATATATATTTAATGATAATTAATGATGCATTTTATGAATCAAAATTGAAAACCATTTTTTTTTTTCTACACTTTTTTCTTTTCACTCCTCCTCCTCCTCCTCTGAAATTTAAATATATTAAATATGTGCTCTGTATAAAACATCTTTAATATATTTAATTCTTCTATTTCTTTCTTTTTTTTAAAAACTTATTCCTGTTTCCCACCAATCACAGTATGTGCAAGCAGTTGGCAGAAATATAATTCTTCAAAAACTGCAATAAAAAAAAAATTAAAAAAAATGATCCAAATTTAGTATTCGAATAAATAACTCATTAAACTATGACAAATATTTAAATAGGATTATATTGTCAATTAAAAAAAAAAAATTCATACTAACAGTACCCTTGAAAATTCCATGGTTATACATTACCGTCCATACATAACAGGCATGTCCTGTACGTACCTCTTTCAGCCAAGAGGACCTTGACTTCAGGGCTTACGGGTGCTGGTGTCACATAAGAATCACCTGTGCTAGTTCCACATAAAACACCTGTTCATAAAAGTGTCCATGCCAGTGCCATATAATAATAATAATAATAATAATAATAATAATAATAATAATAGAGCTGTTACATATAACAACATTGATAATCGTAAACTAGTGAAAGATACTCTAAATCCTAAAAATCAAATTAGTGAAGATAATTTGGAAAACAAGCTATAAACACAACAACAATAATTACAGACTAGCAAGTAAAGATATAGAAAGTGTTCCACGAAATAAAATGTGTAACTATGCCAAGTAAAGGTGATGTCTGCTCGATTGTAAATGCAAAATTAAAGAAATTATGCATAGATGTAAGGTTACATCAAAAGGGCAGTTATATTATTATATAGGAGCTACAGAAAATTATAAAAAAAGAAGGATAGCTAATTACAAAAACACATTTAAGGATAGAAATAAGAAAAACAGCTTGAGTTTAACTAAACTAATTTGGTCTATTAAAGAAAAAACAAGGACTATACACTAACCTGGGAAATAATTAGCCGGGCAAAACCTTACAGCAGAGGGAGTAAAAGATGTGAATTGCATGTCGAAGAAATCTACCAGATTATTATATCAAAATTTAAATTAATTAACCATAGGCACGAAGGAGTAATTAGTTGTGTTCATCAAGCTAAACATATGTATAATAGGTACAAATAATTGCATGATAATATTAAGTAAAACTAAAGTATAAGGTTAGTTAGAAATGTAAACTAAAGGTTAATTTAATATAACTTATAATAAATATTATAGAACAAATATATGCTAACCAATTAATTGAATATCCATAAAATTAAATTAGATTATATGAACAGTAATTGAGAAATATGTCCTTATATTAATGATTAATAATAATAATAATAACAATAATAATAATAATAATAATAATAATAATAATAATAATAATAATAAAGATATAAATAATAGTAGTAAGAACAACAATTATAGGGGTGGCCGCGGGCATAGTATGAATAGTAGTAATCAAATGAACTGGAGATGGCAATGCTACAAACATTAATTACAAGAAATCGATCTTAAGAACTCAAAAGTGATGAATAGTAATATGACCTACATTTATGGCAGCTAATTCCTCCCTTTGACCTGTAGGCTTAAAAGGTTAGTTTGAGCTATTTTTAGAATGATACTCCATGTAGCTGAATAAACAAATATATAAAAAGAATTTTTTCGGTTCCATTTAGAAGAAATCAAATTAGTAGACAAAATGCCCTGATGAAGCCCTTGATGGATTGTAGCATCATAATGCACTAAAAGATGAAGAAAATACACCTTGATAGCAGTGAAAATATTATGTAGATGGAAAAAGAAAGCACATAAAAGACTACATAATAAAAAATTGGATATTCTCTGTTCCCTGTTTCCCTTAAACTGATTCATTATATATATATATGTGTGTGTGTGTGTGTCATTGTAAGATCCAAGGATCTAAGTGTAGGAAGTTAGTAAGCTTTGAGCAGTCAGTGGTAGATATAAAAACAACTTTAACAAACTAGTTTATTGGTGTAGAAGGTTATATACTTTTCCTATTTTGAAGTTCGATAAACTGAAAAATGTTTTTTTATAGTTCATGGTTAGTAATGAATGTGAATAAAAATTCAAACTGAGGGAATGGTACAAGTAAAATCTAGGCTATATAGCAGATCTTTACATTGACCCCAGTGCATAACTGGTATTTTATTGACCCCCAAAAAGATGAAAGGCAAAGTCAACCTTGGCGGAATTTGAACTCAGAACATAAAGAAGGATGAAATACCACTAAGCATTTCACCCAGCATGCTAACAATTCTGCCAGATTGCCACCTTGATAATAATAATAATAATAATAATAATCTAGGAATAAGGTCCAAAATTTTGGGGGAGGGGGCCAGTCGATTAGATAGCCTTGATAGCAGATCTTTGGAAGTAATAATTACTCAATGAAGGGGTACTCCACTAGCTACTCATCAGGCCGAAGATACCTTAGTTAAATGAAAGTTACATTGTCATTAAGGAATCCCAAGTTAACTCACCAGAAATATAATTTAAAATGAATGGTGAAGCCAGAAGAATGGAGTCAAAAAACAAAATAGAAAAATATATGTATGAGGAAATAAAATGGTCAGTAATAGAAAGGAAGGGTGATGAGAGGTAAAAGTTTCTAGCCATTAGGGGAACATATGTGAAAATATAGTTAAAAACAATTTCATGCTATAAATACATACAAGAGCTTCAAGTGTGGGGTGAGAATGCAGAAGGATTAGTTTGGGAATAATTGGGGAGGACACTATTATTTGTACCTTAAGAATGCATTGCATAACTTATGTTTTCAATTAAGGATTAGGTCACTCCATTCATTCAGGCAATCACTGTATTGCATAATAATCTCTGCAATGCAGAGATCACATTTGTTGTTATAACCATTATACAGTTTGGCATGGGTAATGATGGACCATTTTAAGTTGTATAGAACTTTGTTTTGTTTTATCTATGATCCACCTCTCCATCTTTAAAGGTTCTTTTTGGTTTGAACTGGGCTATACAACAATCTTAAGAATAAAAATCAAAATCAAATAAAATGACCTTATCTTAGAAGTCAGGTCATGCTGCTATTCGAAGAATGAAAATAAAAATTGAATAAATTAACCTTGTCTCAGAAGTCAGAACATGTTATCAAGATCTTACCCCTTGTTTTATATCTCCCCACTCACCTCCATTATCTTTTAAGGTCTTTTGTCTAGAACTCTGTCATCTAGTTTGAAAGATTATAAATAAAATAAAATAACCTTATCCTTTAGAAGTTATATTGTTATACCCTATCCTCTAATCTTCCTACTGCTATAAATGCTCTCCACCACCCTTCATGTATCCATAATGTTTTTCCTATATTAACTACTAACTCGAGCAAGCGAATTCATTCTTTTGATTGTTACTGGTCAGGGAATCATGAAGTGGTACAAACTGGTGATTTTTGGAATGTTTTTTTTAAAATATATAATTTGTGTATGTTCACCTGATGAAACGGTTTTATTTTTGCATGATGTAATATCTCTATTCATCAATAAAAATTTTATTAGAAACAACTGTAGTGAATGAATCATTATCCATCTGTTATTATTTATTTATTGTTCGCCTATTAGTATTGACCTGAAGTTGATTAAGCGCAATACAATTGTTGCAGTGTGTGTTCCTAAATACAACCTTGAGACTCATAATATACTTAGTTGGGTGCAGTTAATTGTATATACAACTGGAATAATAATCTGTCTGTAATTCAGTATGCAGGTATTTATTCCTCTGATTTCATAGTAAATGTGATTTCTTTCTTTTTGACCTGACCTGGTGCTTTACCATTTAAGTACCTTATTCACTTGAGCCTGAACTTTTATATATATACTAGCAGAGGCACCTGGCATTGCCCGGGAATGAAATTATTCTTAATATACTGGAAGAAAAAAGCAAAATATGTTGTATAGAAATGTTTTATTCTAAATTCAATTTATTCTTCAATTGGGAAATCAATTCTGAATTCATAATACAAAATAATAATAATAATCCTTTCTACTGGAAGTGCAAGGCCTCAAATTTAGGTGAAAGGATTAAGTCATTTACATCGACCCCAGTGCATAACTGGTATTTTATTGCCTCCCCCCCAAAAAAAAATAAGATGAAAGGCAAAGTCAACCTTGGTGGAATTTGAACTCAGAACATAAAGAAGGATGAAATACCACTAAGCATTTCACCCAGCATGCTAACAATTCTGCCTTAATAATAATAATAATAATAATAATAATAATAATAATAATGATAATAATAATAATCTTTTCTACTCTAGGCATAAGGTCTGAAATTTTTTTTTGGTGGGGGGGCAGTCAATTAGATCAACCCCAGTATGCAACTGGTACTTAATTTATTGACCTGAAAGGATGAAAGGCAAAGTCGACCTCAGTGGAATTTGAACTTAGAATGTAAAGACAGACAAAATACCGCTAAGCATTTCACCTGGTGTGCTGTTTCTGCCAGCTCACTGCCTTGTCCCATTGCATAATTTAGAGGATCTAAATTTCTTAGTAGCATTATTAGGACTCCTACCTTCAGAAAAAGTTTATGTGGAGGAGTTCCAGGTGGCTCAAGAGAATTGAGGAACTCTGTTGGGTAATGGACAGCTTGATTTTCATCAAGGACTGAATCAACTGATTTGTACTCCTTAATGACTGTTGGAATCTTATTCATTAATTCATGGTTAATCCTTGATACTGTCTCATTTTTTGGAGCAAGAATTGCCCTTTCACACAACCAATTATGTGAATTATAATTATTACTCAAGTCTGGAAATACCCTGTTCTTCAGTTCAGTCAAAGGATTCACCATGATAGTAATATGAACCAAATCGATATCACCATTCCCATCAAATGGTACTTTCTCATTCTTAATTGGAGAAACCAGGTTGAAAACTATTTTGCATATTGGTTTCCATGTAATAAAGCTGGTACATTAGTATTGAAGGAAAATTTCTGTACTTTATTCCATAGGTGTGAAGACTTAATGCATGCTTTTATTTCATCAGATCTTGTTTGTCTCAGAACGACTAGTAATGTCTATCTGAAGTCTCCTGATAAAACTAATGTAACTCCTCCCATAGATTCATTGTTGCCTCTTAGGTGTCCTGTAAGGTCTTTTCAAATGCTTCCATTGCACCTCTATGTGTCATGGTGTATTCGTCTCAAATGATAAGGTGGCATTGGCACAACGCTTCTGCTGAACCTGAATCTTTGCTTATGTTACAAAATGGACTGTCATTTGTGACCAGGTTTAATGGTAATTTAAAAGCAGAATGAGCTGTTTGTTCTCCTGGGAGAATGGTGGCAGCAAAGCCAGACAATGGTACAGCAGCTGCAATTCTTTTTTGTTGCCTTGCCTTGGAGAGAAGAAAGAAAGAAAGAAAGAAAATTCCTCTGCATTTTTTCTGGTGATTGTGTAACACCACATGCAAGCACACACACACACTGACACATATACATACAGTATCAAACATCAGATGAAATGGATGTGTGTGTGTGTGTGTGAGAGAGAGAGGATGTGCCACTTAGACTTCACTGTCTTTCTCTCTCTCTCTCTCTCTCTCACACACACACACACATACATACAAAAAAGATGTACGCATATGTATTTATGTATGTATGTATACATGACAACACACCCC
>NC_069002.1:18167456-18171724 GCF_001194135.2 Octopus bimaculoides
TTTACAGATTTTTATTAATGTCACATATTAAATAAAGCGCTTTTCACCTCATCGTGCAGGATTTTCAAATTGTTTCAAATTGTATATATATATGTATACATGGTGCAGCTAAATTATGCAAAAATGAAATAACACTAACATTTCATTTTAACACATATATTTACCAAAATTACATAAAAATATCTTGAAATACTAAAGAGTAAATTTATTTATTAAAATCGCCATTGTCTTCAAGCACAGCCTCCAGATGACTTCAGAATCTTCTGCAATTCTTCTGGATGGTCTCCTTGTTTAAGTTGGTGAATGCTGCCATAATCCTTGCATTCATGTAATCTTTGGTGTTGCAAGGAATTTTTGTTGATCTCTCGCTCAACTGCACCCGACACATAATAATCAAGGGGGTTGCAGTCTAGGGAGTTAGGTGGCCGGGTGTTAGGGTCTGATGTGGTTGCAGAAATTGACAACTATGACTGGATTCTCCTGCTTGTGTGGCATGGTGCAGAGTCCTGTTGCCAGACATAGGGTCTTCCAGCAGCCACCCTCTTGACCCAGGATAGCACTACCACCTCCAGGTACTTGATATAGGCATCTGTATTGAGTTTGAGGCTGTGCGGGAAGATGAATAACGTTGCCATCATTAGGGATCACTCCAAACACCATGATGTTGACTGGGCGTTTGATTTTTATCACTCTCGGAACATATCCTCAGACTGACATCCAAAACACTCTGAAATGTTTTCATATTGGAGCTTCCGGTGTGAATGCCAAGCAGTACAGCATGTCGCTTCCAAATTTCTGGCCGAGTGAAATGCGTCATGGTGCTGGATTTCTCACAGATGAGACCCAACTGACCCTGCTATACTGTGTAGTTTACAAAATCAAAACATAAACAATGCATAAGTGCGAAATTAAGAATATAAAATGGCGACAATTTCCCCATTGCACCAACCACATGGTTCTGGGTTCATTCCCACTGTGTGGCACCTTAGGCAAGTGACTTCTACTATAGCCCCGGGCCGATCAAACCCTTGTGAGTGGATTCCGTAGACGGAAACTGAAAGAAGCCCGTCGTATATATGTATATATATATATATATATATATATATATATGCGTGTATATGTTTGTGCACCTGTGTTTGTCCCCCCGCAACATCGCTTGACAACCGATGGTGGTGTGTTTACGTCACCGTAACTTAGCGGTTCAGCAAAAGATTCGATAGAATAAGTACTAGGCTTACAAAGAATAAGTCCTGGGATTGATTTGCTCGACTAAAGGCAGTGCTCCAGCATGGCTGCAGTCAAATGACTGAAACAAGTAAAAGAGTAAAAGAGTAAATGTATAATGGCTTTTAGCACCAAAGACACACTTCTCATTGTTGTTTTTCCTCCATTTTCTTATCGTCTATATATACATTAAACTACGGTTTACCTTTTAAATTGCATGCTGCCGTATACCTGATACCAAGGACCATGCTTACTGAGGTAATTACCAGGAGTGCCTTTGGATACATCTATCCTTTAGCAGGTTTAAACACCTCTAACGTTATATATATATATATATATTATTTATATTATAAAGAGAAGAGAGAGAGAGAAAAGAGAAGAGAACGTGAGAGATAGGGGGAAAGAGAGAGGGGGAGGGACAGACGGGAGAAGATAGAGAGAAAAGGAAAGAGAGTGAGAGAGAAAAGAGAAGAGAGCGAGAGAGAGAGAGCGAGAGAGAGAGAGAGAGAGAGAGATAGAGAGAGAGATAGATGTAAGAAACATTAAACCCAAGTGTGTAGGCGTCTATCCAAGTAGAGTAATTCTTACTACATCCCTTTATTCTATAAATCTTTTATCCTTTTTGTATTTCGTTAACCACAGTCTATGTTATGACACACTAAATCTTAAATATAACACTATAAAAGAGGCATAATTACACAAGAGGGACCCTACCAAATTAGTTTCCTTATAACTTTCAGAAAAATGAGCTTTATTTAATGAAATTTTTTACAAATATTTCTGAGATCATAAACATCTTCACAGACAGATATATTAACACACATCATGTATTTTAAAGTATTCTTTCAAAATTTTCAGGTTTCATACTGTAGATATATAGTTGATAAGTAACAGAAGTTCGGCGAATATTTCCTTTGTTATGTCTAATACTTCTTTGGAGATATTTTATTTTCTCACCTTCAATAAAATATAACCATTAATAATACGACAAAATGTCTATAACAAGTTTTAGATTGATGTCTAACATTCGTGACAAGAACTTTTACACTTTCAAACCTCAACTGATTTACTTTACGTTTGACGTCAAACAATTCTGATATTTCTCACATTTACGCTCTTACTTTTCTTTCGTTTTATGCTTACCTACAATAGCCACATAGTTCCACTGGTCACGCCACCTGTTAGAAATAACAGCCAACTCTGTCCCAAAATATGATAACGGCCAAATCACTTTCACTATCTTAACTTCTTTTCTAATAGATGGACTTTGAATTCCAGTTCATGACAGACCATTCACTTAAGCAATCCCAGAGATTGGTCAACAGCTGTGTCCCACAAACAGAATAGAGTTGCACGGTTCAATAAGTGGAGGACACACAGAGAAGGTGTCCGATGGGCATCTGAGAGAGAGAGTTAGACGCTCCGGATACATTATATACATCAGTTATTCCCTAATACACTGCTGTATACTTCGTCTATATTTTCCGTGCTTTATCCACATTTGGAGGTGTTGTGAGACGCGACGTAGATCGGTGTTGTGCCGTGTAGTGAGTGAGTGATGCGGCATTATTTTCATAATCTTATTCGGCAAAACTTCAATCTCTACATTCGTAGAATCGGCTTCAATTCAAGGGGCCGTTATTTGTTGAGTGTTCGGCAATAGCGGCCTTAAAACCTTCTTCCATCACACGCTTCAAATCTGGTGGTCATTGATGCCGACACTGCTCCTGAACAAACTCGACACACTCGGCAATGGAACAAAGATGATGGCTGCACTCATAGGGTGTCACTCCGTCCATGAGCATTTCGTAGATATGTCCGTCTCCTGCCACCGGACTGAGCCTCGGTTCGGTTAAGAATGAGAATTTGAGATGTGAAGTCATCTGGATTAAAAGCAGTTTGGCCGAGAATCATTCAGTGAGTACAGTAAACTTTGACGCCTTTCAAGGATTGTAGAAAGAGTAACCGGGTTACCGGATAAAACGAACACCACTACACCGCGATACACTGCATCTTTTAATGTAGAATGTGTTTCCGCAAAGAGACTTCACAGATCGAAGTGTGGTTACTACTTCACGAAGTACGTCACGAAATGGCAAGTTAAGTGGTAAGCAAGCAATCACTTTAGTCTGGAGCTGTGAGAAGAAGCTGTTGTTTGTGTGACGAACTGTTTCCTTTATTCGACTGGTAAAGAGAGTGTAAAGGTTGACAGTGGGCTGCCATCTGATTGGCAAGAAAGGCACGTCGACTTGTATTCTAGCGCTAGTACACCTCGATTTGTAGGGGGACGCTTGAAAGAGTGACTTTTGGTGGCGGAAAAAAATCTTTCTTCCTACACACTGCCTCCTTCTCACGCATTCTCATGGAGGATCTGTTGCCGATGATTCGACTGACCATTGGGTCAAGGAAACCCTCGCATCGGCTGTTGGAAAGTGGCATGAGATTCCGCGTCTCTCGTCTCCCTAGTCGTCGACACCCATCGAAGACACTGCGTTTATCCTCTGCGCAACTGTTCCAATGCGACCAGCCCAAGTAATACACCTCATCACCGAGACCGGTCAACCGCTAGCGACGGACGCGATGCGTAACGTTCAGTGGATTCCAGCACGAAGGGGTTCATCTGACGGGGAATGAGAAGCATCTGCGTATGTATCTACGTCCGACGACTAGAAGAATCAAATCGACTGAAAGAATAACAGCGAAACGTATACTCACAAGAGCGTGGAAGGGTGATCGGTCTTACCAGAGCTGAGGGTTATGTCGTTGTTGCTTCTAAACTAAGAGATTCCCAACACTCTATAAAGAATCTTATTATGAATGTGTTTCTGGTTGATGAAAAAGTAAAATAATGACTCTGGATTTGTTGTGGTAGTCAACAGATCTAACTGTTTACTGTAGTAAATATAAATATCACTAATTATAAACCTCTGGTTAGGCTGCGTTGATATGAATATATCTATCTATCTATCTATCTATCTATCTATCTATCTATCTATCTATCTATCTATCTATCTATCTATCTATCTATCTATCTATCTATCTAT
>NC_069002.1:18172443-18175085 GCF_001194135.2 Octopus bimaculoides
TATATATATATATATATATATATATATATTGTAGCGATGTTCAGCATGTATGTTGAAGATACCGACGTTTCACTAGTACGTTATAAGATAGTTTAAATAGGATAAGATGTGATTTTGATAGCAAGGTGAACATATTTGCAGAAGTGAATTTAAGAAGTTGTGTTTATCTTAAGAATGTTATTTCGTTTCTTCATACTGGGTTGACTGTATTATCTCGTGTTGACAAAGGCTTCTGTATAATTTCATAAAAGGGCATGCAAATAAATCTTTAACTAATTCGTTTTCCTTATAATCATACAATGAGAGTTAGTACAGATAATAGCAAGAGAAGGACTGGATTTAACATCAATAATTTATTTACAGAAAGTAAAATTATATACAATGAATTTATTACAACGTAATAGTGATAGGAAAAATTGCAGTATATATTATAATGAAAATAAAAATATTTTAAAAGAATCTGTCACGAGAATGACGACAGGAAAGCTTTTCGTAGCTAGTTCCTCAAAACTACTCTAAAAAGGTTGAAAAAAGCATGACATAAGGTCATGAAAGATGAGCAATGCAAAATAGCATATCCAGAATGAGTTGCGGGGTTCCATGTGGCAACCTAGTGTCACTGAAAATTTTTCCAAAAATCAGGGTTTTTATAACTGCCGTAAACCCGATTCTAAGAACCTTTCTCCATGGAAAAGAAACTTTTCACGAAGACTAGATTGATGTATGGACTGTAAAATTGACCAATGAAAAAAGTAAGACATTTATAAATGAAAGAGAGCCAACACGACTATGACGTCACGTTGCTGCTAAAGTCTTATAACCACTACACTATTCATAATTCTCTCGATATTAATAAACCACCCTGGGCCTTTAGCAGTAAAGCAGACCCACAACAATATCCTAATTATGTGGTTTGGTGCTTGTTGCACGTGCTTTGGCTGACGAGGCTCACCTTTGCTGCATCTCACTACCACTGACCTGTATCCATGCACTTCAAAATGTGATTCATCGTTACTCCAATATTTCTCCGTCCATCTAGAATGATCGCGTGCACAGCGGAGACGGTTTCTCTTCATAATACCAGTCAATAAATCTTTACGTAGAGGCTTTCTGGTAGGTCTGTACTATAAGACGAAACATTTACATCAGCCGAAGCCAAATCTTTCTGAAAGGACACCTTGATGCGTGCAAGTGGTGATCCATCTTACCAGAGCTGAGGGTTATGTCATCAGCCGAAAGGTAGATTGCATCTTTGTAGCCCTATGCCACCGTGAGAACCATTCTCACCAGATCGAGAAGCACAACATTCACAATAAAAGTAATTGTCCCATCCACCCGCAGTCGACATGCACCCTAAAGTTCGGTTCCTTGAGGGATCAGCGGCATGAGATATATAAGAAACCGGTTCCTTTTGTTAAAAGCATATAGGTCGGCGTGAGAAATATCGGGTCGGTGGTGGAAAACTGAAGCAGATGCACTGTTACCTCGACGAAATTCAGCTGCATGAAGCGCCCCCCTACCTTTGTGACCCACCATGTGTTTCATTTTTCTCAAACAAAGGCTTGAAATTTTATTTAAATAACAAAATTTCATGGTCTTCTCCTCGTACAAGCATATTAAGTTTATGAATTTGTCCAAAACTGTCTTACGAATAGAATAATTTGTGTAATGAATCTTCATTTTGAAATAAATCTGAATTTTATCTGTTCAAAGCTCGTCCATTTGATAGCAATCCCACTCCTGTTTTCCCTAAAACGTTGCTGAAATTGCATCTCATTTTGTCAGAAAAGAGGCAACTATGCAGTGCACAACTTTTAATAATGTCAATATCAATGGTCAAGACATATTTTCTGGCACGAAGTTTATCAGTGGTTTTTAGCTCATTTTGGGACGCTGAATCCAAATCTGGCATCAGGTTTTGTTTATCACATCAGATTTTTGAGATATAAAATCTTTTATGTTTGCCGGAAACAGCTATTTAATGCTTATAAAGGAAGAATTAAACATGCGTAGATGCAATTTTTCAAAGACAATATGTCTTTCTTTTTTAATCTAATAAATCAATACACAGGAGTAAACGAACATTAGCATGTAAAAATTAAGCTTGGTGATAACAAACTATGAATACAAAATCTTTATTCACTGTAGTCATTCATTCCGATCATCTTATTACTGCAAGAACTTCCTCTGTTTTGATTATCTCTTGTGCACAGCTTCTGAAATGTCTCACATCAAGCTCCAGCAGTAATCTGTCATCATGTTTGAGTCCCATCGGCCTTGGTTTTGTTCTTTGATTATTTTCACATATTGATGAAAGCGTTCAACATGTTCTTCGTTAACATCAGCCAGGTTCTCTGAAAACTCAACCAAGTGTCTAAATAGTGCAATTTAATGTTCATTCTACACTCAAGTGCATGCAAACTCAAGAGCAGGTCCCCCACAATCTCTTGATAGTCGTTAGCGTTCCTGTTTCCAAGGAAATTTTGCACCACATCAGAGGACATTCTAAGCTCTAGCTTCTGCTGCACTCATTGCTGTAACAAAATATGGATCCCTGAGGATTATTCTTATTTTGAGGTCCATCAAATATTCCTGCCTTCTTCTTCAGGTCACTGAGATTTGGAAATGTTGTGTATATATAT
>NC_069002.1:18175108-18186661 GCF_001194135.2 Octopus bimaculoides
ATATATATACGGCAATCAAAAGGTTTGACGAATTGCTTCATCACATCAAGTTCTTCCCATCAACCAGAGGGTCATTAATGATGGTTTTGTCAACGAAGCCCTGTACCTGATCAGTTCTTCAACACACTCACACCATCTGGGCGTCTATCACATATTCTCTAACTAAAGAAACAAGTCTCATTATGCTTTTGAGAAATTTAGATGTTAGAAATGGCCATTGAATGGCAAAGGCTTACATCATGGTCTACTTACATGATCATTTTATTGAGGTTGAGGATCAAGACTGTTAATCCCTAGAATACCACTTGGAACTCAATGGAATTCCCTTTCCCATTTACCACACAACCAACGTCCTGTGAAGCCAGTCTTTGCCTTTACATGCAACAAGGCAAAGAAACAGACGTTTAAACAAATTGGAATATATCTTCCCACACAATTCTTCTCAAATGGTCAGCTGCATTACTTTGGATGGAGGCTAATGTAAAAATAGCGGCTGAGAGAAATAGAAAGAGTAAATTTACAGACAATCGTGTCGACATGGAGGTTCTTCTACTTGAAAGCAAAAATGCATTTTTAGCAAGTTTCATAAAATGGAATTACACTTTACGTTTTGCTTTTGAAAATCTCCACAGAATATTAAAACTGCCTACATAACAACGGAAGCTGGGACTTACAACAACAATAACAACAACAAACGTAAGTTAATCTCTAAGAACAAGGGAGCAAAACAATTAAATGAGGCTCTATATGGTAGATAGACCTGCTAGAATTAGTAGCCAAATCCTCTTCAATTCACACCTCGCCACACATCGGAGAATGTGGTTTTGGGTTCTCTATATTTAGTATATAAACAGGATGGTCCTGGCCGGAATGCATTTGATTACAAGTTTCTGTTTGATCAAGGTAGAACTAGGATTAAGCAGCAACAACATTTATGCAGAAATTCACATTATATTCGAGGGTAGACATTCAAGTGCTTCAAAGCACTCAGCTTCCTCCAGAGCTTTCCTCAATACTTCAAATGTACGATGTTCTGGACGACAACCCATGAACCATTTGTGCAGCGTTTGGAAGCTCTGATTCAAACTGTTAAAAGGATTGTCCTGCATGATATTTTCCAGGTCAACTTGTTTAACTCCTAATTCCCTTCCTGCAAAAGATTCAACAATAAGAAATAATTGCAACAACATTAAGGATAATAAAAGAGATGTGTACTGTAGGTTGTTATAAATATAAAGAAATTATGTCACTAGAGAAATTTAAAAATAGATAAGAAACATGAAAACTTTAAGGCATTTTTTCTAATTCTAATTCTTTCCTGTAACATTCTAATTGCATGTTTATATTCCTGGAATTGTTACCTCTCAATGCAGAGAAATAGTCACTTGACCTGGAAAGACACTGAAATCTCCAAGTCACGCACCCTGTCAAATAAAGTTACTCCGTAGACTTTTCGGAGGAACCTAATTGCAGCTGCTTAATAACATCCCATGATCAATGTCTGAAGCAATCATCTGTGATGCCTCTCCTTCTCTGATTAATTAATAATTAAAAAAGTATTAGCATTTAGAAGTATCTAGAAAGATATTGAACTTTAAAACTATACCAGTAAGTTTAATTGGTACATCTGGATCAATTAGAATACAAATAAACATGATACCAGAATGATCTGGACTACACAAAGTATAAAATATAATACTGTTAGGTACACATCACGTATTATAGAAGACACCAGCTTAATCTTTCTGAGTGCATGACTCACAATAAGGATTTCCTTCACTGGATCAAGGCCACAATATATAGAGACATCAATAGTGGAGTAAACCTAGCAATGAGTAAAGTTTTAGTCTGCAGGAAAGAAGGCGGCACTGATCAACGTCTACAACTCTTAGATCCTGAATAATTCATCACTGCATCCAACAACATCTGGGAAGTCATCATATTTGATGTGCAGAGAAGAAGTGAGAGTGGGTGGTGGGTGGTGGGTGGTAACAGGAATTTCTGCATGGAGTACCCAATGTACAAAATAGAGGCAGTAGGATGGCAGGCAGATTGAGGGAGAAAAAGGACTTTGTAAGTAGAAGATCTACAGGAATAGTTAGTTGTAAGAACAACTATGAAAGACGGAGTTTATACTTTCTGTTACCTAGGAGGCACAATTAGAAGTGAAGGAGGCTATTTTGAAAACATACAAAAGTTAAAGAAATAAATGAAAGGTAAAACTAAACAGGGAGCTATTATGTCTACGGACAATTAAGGGATTCTGTTTCCAAATGAAGGGTAGAGAGTATGATGTGTATTTGTAAAGTTCAGTTTTGCATTGAGTTTAGAGGATGTATGAAATGGGACGAACTGAGGCGAGCATACTTCACAAGAAGTATAATGTTAATGTGTAGATACCTCTGAGCAAAGATGAGCTGGAAGAACAATTGGGTCCCCGAAGAATCAGAGACAGAGTACAAGAGAGGAGATGGTACAGATATGGGAAGGGTATGGAAGATAAAAGTTGGATAAAGAAGTGCCAGGAGATGCAGGTGGAAGATAACAAGAAGTTAAATATGACAAAGGACCACAGCGGCTGTGTGGGGGAAGTTGTCTAACTCATACCAACTTGGAAAATGGACGTATGATTATGTTGATGATGATGATGATGATGATGATGATGATGATGATCTGTTGATTTTACCCCAGTATAGGAGTGGTACACTTTGCAGCAATCCTAAAGTATAACAAGCTGACTATGTCAAAGATGATATCTTCTCTTAATTTAGATAAATCACTTCTATCAGCTGACTGAGAAGATATTGCCATGACCTCTTACGTCAGCGATCAGAAGTTCAAATCTGGTCTCCAGCAGTGACCAATGTCCCTAGTAAAGATGTCTTACTATGGGGCAGACCAACTAGATATCAATAGGTAGAATAGGGAGGTACAAGATATTATTGTAAGTAAAGGGGACATCGTATAAAAGATATTTTTTATGTTGTTACATACTGAGACAAGTGCAAATTGGATATTGTGATGTTCATGCCTTTCCAAGTGGTATTTGTAATATAAAGAAGAGTAAAATGATTTCCATTGACAAACAAAAAAATCAAGTTTACATCTATCAGGATAATTATTTTATAATTTATGATTGTTTCATTAACTTACAGAGCTGAATTCAATCCACCCAAGGGCACAATCGACAATGGGGCCTGTCTTATTTAAATAAAGGAATATAGGTTGAACTGGGGCCAAAGAACTACAATAAATAGAAGGAACAGATTGGAGAGGGAAGAGACAGACAGCATCATGTCCCTGAAAATAAACCCTACTGTCTTAAAGTGGATATATTTGATAATGTAATCCTGTGCCCCCAAAGAAAACACAGTAATGTCAGATGAGGGACACTTTTCTTCCAAATCAAGGCAAATATCTTCTTAAACAACAACAACAACAGCAATACCCAGTCAGTAAACTTTGTAAGTATGCAAAACAAACAAAAAGATTGCCATTAACTCATCTTTGTATCACAACGCAACAAATTCCAGTTCCCTCTTCCAAATGACAATGTTAACTTTAGTTTCTCTCTAAATTTATCCATTTTACCAAACATGATGATCTTTAAAAGAATTACTTTACAACAAACATTTCATTCGAAAATTAGGAATGGAACCTGTTCTCAGTCAATTTGATAATCTAAAGTTCAGGTAAAGGTAAAATTTATAAAAATCAATTAGATATTTTATACTCACCAACTTGCTGCCATTTATTTCCTAACCTTTTTGCCACATTATTGAGATGGTTCACCGTCAGCTCTGGACTCTCTGAAATAAATATTTAAAAGTTTTACAAATAATAGTAAAATATCTTTATCTCTACTAATAATTTTAGTATTGTGAGACATCAATGGTCAGCTGGTGACCACCATGGCTTTGCTCAATATTTGTATACTATCCACAGTGTTACCATATAACAGGACAATATTCATCCTCAGTATTTAAATCCTATATCCTAACTGAACACTCTCTATGGAACAGCAACACCTCCTGGGGCACTCTTCACTCTTACATTCGTTACAAACATATATATTGGTTCTGTGCTACTTTCAAATTGATCCATGGGTTGGGGTGTTTGATATCGCTTTGGGTCACTGTAGGTCTCTTGTATTTGCTTGTCCAGTTCATCTTCAGTGCATGTTAGCCTGCTACTCTTAGCATTTGCAAACAACTTCCTAGTAACCTCATAAGGGTTCTTAAGGACCTGATCTGATCTGATTAGTCTCCTTTCTTCTTTCAACATGTCTGATATTTCTTTGCATAAGTTAGAGAGGAACATTTAATCATGTTGGGGATGTTACAATCATTCTAGTGCTTCCGGCATAATAAAATGTACCTAGGGCCCTTTATAAAGTGGTTGGTGTTTGGAAGGGTATACCACCATATAAAATTTGGAATGCTTAAATGAGATGTGTTTCTCAAGCAATCAATGTGAGCAGTAATTCTAAATAAGAACTGACTTGGACAGTGACCACCCATCAAAGAATGGAAAGCAGATGATAAATAATGAAACGATGTCATTGATTGTATTATATCTTTCAGCCAGTGTCTATATTGAAGAGAGAGAGAGAGAGAGAGAGAGAGAGAGAGAGAGAGAGAGAGAGAGAGAGAGAGAGAGAGAGAGAGAGAGAGAGAGAGAGAGAGAGAGAGAGGTTAACCATTGTTTCAGCAGCGAACCAAAATATTCAACTTGGATAAAGACAGTCCCTGATGGATGTCCTTCTGCAACATCTTTGCACTAAATAAACATCTCCAAGTTTTACAATTTATACAAAAATGTATTTATCTTTATTAATAATCTGTATTTTATTATTGTGACACATTCCTATCATCAATGCACACTTGGTGAACACTGTGGCTTTGGACAGCATTTTTATACTTTCTATAGCGGTACCATGTAATGAATGGTTCAATATTTACATCAACAACAGACTAAACTAACCTTCCTATATCTCCTTTCACCATTAAGATAACCTTCATATTCTAATCTAATAATTCTGCAATTATCTCAATTAATTATCACTTGAAGCTGTCCCTCACTTGAAGCTGGTTTTGTTTTGTTTTTCTTATATATGTTGCAAATCTATGACATGGCATTGTCGCCACTCCTGTAGACTTCACTAATTAACATTATTCTCATCTTCCATTTACTTCCAATGTCAAACATGCTGGTCTCCAAAGTTCTAGCCACAAGCGCATATCATAATCCTTCAAGTAGGATAAACATACACCCGTTCTCTTTCTTAAACGTTGCTGCTTGTAATCTTCAATTCTAATTGCCCAGATCACGGTTCGTCAGACTGTCTAATGATTGAGGAAATATTTGAAGATATTTCAAAGTCATTCCGTTTCCTTAATGAAGCAATTTTCTTTCCAGGTGTGCAATGTTTACATCTATGCAGGTGGAGCAGAAAGTTATATCAAGTATCCTAAAATATTGTACCTTCACACAAAACCTCATTAATTACATATAATTGTTATTTCATACATTATTGCAGTGAAATACCTAAAATTGTACATACTGATACTCATGACCACTATTCTATGCATCAAACAATGTCTCCACTTTCAATGTGATGGACCTCAAATGTGTGAAAATTCAATTACCAACAAATTTGAGGACACAAAAGATATGCATTCACAGAAGGGTTTAACTCACAGAAACTGTCTTTCTGATGTCATTCTTAATATAAGAACAACCTTACAAGGAATACGCATCCCAATTAACATCACTAATACTCTGCCTCATTTTTCATAAATGCTAATTGAGACAAACTAATTAAAAAATGTCACTATCATGCTAAATAAAGTATATCTAATTAGTGTCGCATAAACATAGAGAAAGGTTTCACAACAGTTCGTTTCCTATGGAATGAAGTCAGGATCAATAATATCCGTATATCCAGGCAGTGAGCTGGCAGAAACATTAGCACACAGGGCGAAATGCTTAGCGGTATTTCGTACGCCGTTACGTTCTGAGTTCAAATTCTGCCGAGGTCGGCTAATTAAGTACCAGTTACACACTGGGGTCGATGTAATCGACTTAATCCTTTTGTCTGTCCTTGTTTGTCCCCTCTGTGTTTAGCCCCTTGTGGGCAATAAAGAAATAACAATAATATCTGTATATTACTGGGCTACAGAGATCGATAATCCAAGTTTGTAGGGATGTGGTCCTGTACCCAAGAAAAAAAACAGGGGATAAGTAGAAGGTAACAAGTATTAAAGTATTAGGTGAAAGTTGAAGAGGATACTGTGACAAAATGAGATTACATTTCAGATATACACACATAACCTTTCCTCGTAAGGCTCCCAGATTACAACAGAAATCTAGTTAAATAATAACGACAATAAGTGATCAGTAATCACACTCGCCAACGACATCAAAACATGCTCGAGGACCTATGGAGTATACAAAGTAGTCTCCACTAAATGTAGGGCATCGCATGTAGGGAGCACTACTAGGAAACAACACATCTGAATAAAGGAGAGTAGTCACACGGTACACTTCAATGGAGGACCACCTTAGTACCAAACTCAAAATTTTAAAGTTTCCATCGAGGAAAATGAACGCAACAGGAGAAATCTCAGAATTATGGAAGAAATTGAGACCAGCCATGAACAACATGAAGGAACTTCACAAAACCTCCTTCCTTCTCCCTCACCTTCACACACATACACACTTCTGAGCAACAACCTTTTCCAACTACGACTTTCTCCAAATGTCCTGAAGAAGGGATCTTCAACCCGAAATGTAGAAACACAAAGTAAAACTGCAAATTTGTTCTCTTTATTTTTCCTTGTATTTTATAGTTTACTTTGTACCTTCTCATATTGTCCTGGTCTTACACAACAAACAGTTTTACTGTTATAACTCACAATGCTTTACCAAAACCACGTCAAAAATGCAAAACAAACAAAAGCTTTGTCATTAACTCTTATGTTTACTCCTAACCAATAATATATTTTAGTTTCCTGTGGCAATATCAACTCTATTGCATATTCTAATTTATCCATATCACAAACTAGGCAAACCTCTCTGGATATTTTATGATATTCCAATAATATCTCAGATAGGATTATTATACAGCTAACATTTCAAATGGAAATTAGGAATGGAACCTGTTCTTAGTCATTTTGGCAAACAATATCACTCAGCAGAAGGTAAAACTTAGAGAAATCAGTTAAGCACTTTAATTTATACTCACCAACTTTCTGTGATGAACTGGATGTGCTGGGTGTACCAGATGTACTGTGTGTACCAAATGTACTGTGTGTACCAGATGTACTGGGTACACCCGATGTGCTGGGTGTACTGGGTACATCCGATGTGCTTGGTGTACTGGGTACATCTGATGTGCTGGGTGTACTGGGTGTAGGCTGTAACACTTTCCGGATCTTCTTCATAAAGTATGAAGTCACTAAAATAGATAATAAAATGTTATAGTTTGCTTGAAGCATTGTATACGATGTGTAACGTTAAAAGAGATGCAAGGCTAAACAATGCAAAATGAAGTGTAAGATGAGGTAACGAAAATTAAAAGTAAGTTACCTGGTAATCTTTGTTTTGTTTTGTTTTATTGTTGTTGTTGTTCTTTTATCTGCCCAATATTTCGGGTCCTAAAAGTCCCTTCATCAAGGCTTAAGGAACTTTCATTGGATAATGTTCCAATTTCCTGTCTTTGGGATAAGATTTTGAATTTGATTAAATTTTTACTTAAGTCGTTTTCAATCATTTTTCATGGTTAATTAGCTTTCCACGTGAATGATATCAATTGCTTTTATAGTATTTTGCAAAATTCTATATTAGCTTGAAAACAACTTCAGAAAAAAAATTTAATCAAAATCAAAAAGAGAGGAAAGTGGAACCAACGAAAGCTCCTTAAGCCCTGATGAAGGGATTTTTAGGACCTGAAATATTGGTCAGATAAAAGAACAACAGCAACCACAATAAAAAAAAAATCAAAGTTTATTTTTATGCCACAACTATCTAAGTAATAGGTAATGCTTATAACATTATTGAGTACAATAATACTTGGACATATTCTATTATTGGACATATTCCATATACTTGGGCATATTCCATATACTTGGACATATTCTATTGTATACCATCAACTTCCGGGCCACTCTTTAAACTTGCTTTCGTTACGCAGCTATATACTTGTTTCTTGCTGGTATTTGATTCCTGGTTTGTTGAGTATTTCAAACAATCCATGAGTAGGAATGGTTAATCTCATAGCTCTCCTGTATCAGCCCATCTAGTTGATCTTGAGTGCATTTTAGCCATCCATTCTTAGCATCTGCAAACAGCTTCTTAGTAAGCACATAAGAGTTTTTAAAAAGATACTCTCAAACCATTTGCTATCTTTTCTTTCAATAAGTCTGATATATCTTTGCATAAGTTAGAGAGGAAGGGTTAATCTTCTTGTGGAGATGACAATCTTTCTAGTTCATGTGCCACAATAAAATGTACTTGGAACCCTTTATAATGCGGTTGGTGTTAGGAAGGACATACCACCATAGAAAAGTTAGAATGTTTAAGTGAGATGTGCTCCTCAAACATTCAATGTTGGCAGCAACTCTAAAAAAGAACAGGCTTGGACAGTGAACACCCGTCCAGTCCATGAAAGCACGGAAATCAAATGACAAGTAATGAGGGTGATATCATTTACTGTGATATCATTTACTGTACTGCATGGTGCAACCAGTATATATCTGGAAGAGACAGGGAGAGGGAAAGACCAAGAGAGAAAGAGATAGGCAGAGGCAGATTGAGAGAGGGGAGAAAGAGAGAGAAAGAGAGAGACCAATTGTTTTTTTTTTCAGTAGCAAACTAGTCTTCTACTTGGTTAAAGACCATGTTTAGTGGATGTAGCGATAGATTTGCTATCATGGAAAATGACAGGCTGTTCGCATTTGGATCACTTTATATCATAAGACTGCCAGATTATGACAGACACCTGGTTAATCAACAAGAAAGATTATTTATCAGTAATCAATAGGTTAGCAAAAACAGAAAACAAACAAAAAAGTTGTCCTTAACTCAGTTGTTTACCCACTAAACTAGACTATATTTTAGTTGCTTTAACGATAGACAATATTAAATTTATTACATGTTTTAGTTTATTACTAACTATTCTAACCTCACGTGATATTGTACATTTCGATAATATCTTTAATAGCATTACTAAATGACTAAACTTTCAAATGGAAATTAGAAATGGAGCTTGTTCGCAGTCATTTTGACAAACAATTTAGTTTGTCTGAAGGTAAAACTTAAATGAGATTAATTAGTTACTGCTGTTTTATACTCACTCTGACGTAGCGTGGATGTCCTGCGTGTAGGCTGTGACACATCAACTGGCTCTGCCACCGTCTGGACTTCCTTGTCTAACAAATTTGGTCCAGCTGAAATAAATATTTTCAAGTTTTATTAATTATATTAAAATATATTTTATTATTGTGAGACATTCCTATCATTAATGTTCAACTAGTGACCACCATGGTTTAGGACAGCATTTTCATACTTTCTAAAATGGTACCATTCAATGGCTCAATATTTAGGCCCACAACAGAATAGTCTAAAATTTCTAAATGTTTTCTTACATCTCTTCCTACAATCTTTTTCCAACAAAATCTCACAATGCTGCAATTATGCTTCAAACTTTTGTATTGAGTACTACAGTATATAACCTATTGTGAGACAGTCTGGGTACATACCCCAGTAAGAGATGACATCTCATATCAAGCAGCAGACTACTGTAACTATTTGAGATCTTCATAATATGATAAATCATAAGGAATTTCGTTAAAAGATGTTGGAACTTTGTAAAGATGTTGGAACTATCCATACAAGCTTTCATCAATTACCAATATTCACAGCCACACACGACTTTTAATAGTCAGACTCTTTAAAGTTGGTCCTTAAACTCACAGTTGATATTTTCTGATTGAATCACCTACTTCATCAAACCTAACACTGATGTACTTGTAAGTAGTATTGTCTTTAATTATCAACTTCCGAGACACTGATAAATCATTAATCATTTCTAATCACTCACAATTGACTATCAAAAAAGATGGTGTGTACTGAAAGGACATTGGATTATTTATAGATATTTCAGATAGTCAGCATTTATCTTTCAGTATCCTTCCTTAAAAAGGTACTGTCTATAAGACAGTACCTTTTTAAAGACAAAGTTTAGTTGATGCGGTGATACACATCACAGAGAAACAACACTTGAAACCACATTTAACATACGTCTGAGAGATTATGATAGACCTGGGTCTACATAACAACATGAAGTACATTATTCCATACCAATGAGACAAACAGACATATCATCATTAAAGAGTATTCTTACCAAATCTATTTTTGCATATAACAATTTGCCGACACACGAGGCATCGTTTAGGTGAATTCTTTGGACAGCATTCTCTGCATAACACAATATGCTCACAAGGTTCAAATATCACCAGGGCCTCATTAGTTTCACACCATCGACATCTGTAGAACGAAATATAAACACATCTCAACAATAACATTCGTTTATAACAAATATTACATTGTGTACATGTTTACAGAAAAGATTATTATGAGTGACCAGAGTGAGATGCGTGGCTTAGTGGTTAGTGTGTTGGAGTCATGATTGTAAGATTGTGGTTTCGATTCCTGGACCAGGAGATATGTTGGGTTCTTTAGCAAAACACTTCGTTTTTTATTTGCCCTCCATACAAACCTGTCTCTTGTTATAACTGAGCCCCGGTTCATTAAGAAAACCACTGAATCTGCCACATATGATGTAATGGGTGTATCTGAAGAAATCATTTATCTGCAAGATTTTTCTTATAACTTGTCCACTTCAAATGTGTTTCTCCTAAAAAAATATTCTCTGCCTCAGTTGATAGTTTCGAAACCCAAACCAGTTTGATTCACCTTCTACTGAGGTCAGCGCATACCGTTTAGCCCCTGTTAAAGACGGGTATGATAAACTGTTTATTTAGCTCGTCCTCGTTTACCACCCGATAACACCTGAAGTTACATATTGTTGCTCACACCATATAGAATAGGGATGCAAACTGGTCTAAGAATATTGAACCAACAATGGACAACAATAGAAAAGCTACAGGCAAGTACATAAGAACAATACGTTGTACTCTATAAATTATGACAGGCTTAACTAATTTTCAAATAGAAAGGAAATTTAAATCGATTAAAATCAATTGAGATTATCGAAAATAAATTCTATTCAAAAATATAGCTAATCGTCAGATCGTAAGTAGAACAATAATTAGATATATATATATCTGTCTCAACCAACAATAAGTACCAAATGAATTAATATGAAATACTTATTATATAAAGATAGAAAAATTATTAAAAATATCATAATATCAAAATAATAACCATTCAATAATCATCCCTTCATCCATTATAATAACATGTATATTATATACAAAAACATCTTACATAAATCATCATTGTTTTAAATTATCATTGTTTTAAATACAA
>NC_069002.1:18187153-18196583 GCF_001194135.2 Octopus bimaculoides
ATATATATATATATATACACATGTATATATATAGATGTATATGTATACGTGTATATGTAAAGCTGTATATGTATAGATGTATAAGAGAGCGAGCAAAGCTACAGGAAAGCAAAAGATGAATGATCACAATAAGCAGTCAGCTACCCTACCCAAGTCGTTACTACTCCCAGATGTAGGATTCCTCGCCACACAGGTGACAGGCACAGCTGTAAGATGCATTATGGATCTATAGGAATTGGAAGAGTGTGACCCAACTGAAACATTAACAACTGGAAGTGTCACCTCTGGAAGTGTCACCTCTGGAAGTGTCACCTCTGGAGTTTGAAAATGACCACTATACCGAAAGGTAACTGGACAGAAAAAATTTATAATCTATAAATGTCTTTCAATAGCCAGTCACTCATCTGGGAAGGCCTTGAAATCAATGTTACCATAGGGGGACTATGTGTGACCCAGTGATAATAAGAAGACTCAAAGGGAGTCTGAAACCAAATAACTTTACTCAACACTTTGCAACTGAATCAGTGGAGGCAAAGATGCCTCTCATTTACATGATAATTTATGCGCCACATTGCAGAAATCACAATCTAAGTATATCTCAAAGCAAACTGTTACACTGTTGTACCATTGAATTACAAATAACGTTAATCATTTATGTTCAGGTAACCCTATAGCTTCCAAGAGTACATCTGTATTCGTCTATGCTTAGATAAAATGACTAAATTGTGGGTGTTAAGTCCCCATGAAGGGGTCTTTCTAACTTCTAAGAAGATGAAATTTTAGAAATATTACTTTTAGAAGCATTGAGATGTCTTAGAAAGTTAAAGAAGTGATTTTAAATTTTCAAACGCAGGATAATGCTAATAATATAGCCTGAACAGGATAAGCTACCCCTATTTTGCAGAAAAAAGTGTAGGCGGCCAGCTATGAGTGTGTTTGTAGAATATTTTCTTATGAAACCTTTCATAATAATGACTGTTTGGAACAGAGAAGAGAAAAACATGTCAGTTTACAGATAAAGCCAACTTTCTTTTAGTACCAACTTCAAAATGTGTTTATTCACTGCATTATTTAGTACTACATTTTCCCGGAGGTTACAAACCTTTAAAATAGGGAACTACAAGAAATAGGCGGGGTTGAACAGTGTCAACACAACCAATCATGTGAATGTAATCAAAGTAGTGTTCTTTCTTTGATTACATAACAGCTACATATTGTCTATTGTTCTTCTTACTATTGTTGTGTGGTCTTTGGTCAAGACACTAGTGAGAGTATAATGTATTGGTAGAATTAAAACTGAACAAATAAACATGATTATGCAAAAAATAGAAAATGTACTGGTTTATCTTGTCATTGTCAAGGAATACTTACAGTAGTGATGGGAATAATTTCTTTAATTTTTCTTTCAAATTTTCATTCTTAACTAGGTCCAGTGGAGACACACCGTTTTTGTTTTTATGATAAAAGTCACCCCCGTGTTGGGCCAGATAACTGGCAACCACTGCGCCGCTGCACCTGCATCCTTGTCTCAATTTCAGCTTAGTGCAGTACTACAAATGATGAAATATAAAATGATAAGTGCAATATAACACAAATATACATTATAGATATCTCAAGGTACACGACAGTTCAACTACTGCTTCACAGTGCTTATCCAGTAACTAAACCGATTTCCAAATATTGAGTTCGTACATCATCTCCAGTTGCATTCATTTACCATTTTTATTTCTTCTTACTTTATTTTCAGCATGAAGACATTTTGAATAAACAGTCATTATTTTTGGACAGAACAAACTTTATTGATTAACACCAAATTTGTTGATACTTAATGTGCAAATATTTACTAGCCTATCACAAATATCACAAAGTATTACATACAAAACAATATTAAAAAAGAAAATCATAGTATCAAGTTAAATATAGAAAATATAATGGAACAAATATCTCAGTAATAAAACACAAAGCACAGAAAACCAACAAGAACCTCTCTATACAACTGGCTTGATGAAACCAAATGGCCACAACAAATATTTATGAAAGAGTATTGTGTGTGCATATATATATATATATATATATATATATATATATATAAAACATAACAGCGTGGCAATGAACAATGTTAGTTATCAGAAAAGAGAACACCTTCAAGATACCAATTTCTTCAGATAAAACAACAAAATCAACACCACACAGATACATCCAAACATATCAACGTTTCCAAAATTAATAAAGAAACATCTTTGGATGATGAAAGTAAAGTAAAGGAGGCAAGAATTAGGTCACAGTTGAGGCAGCACACCAATACATTGTAGTTGATAAATTGTTCAAACTGTTAATCCGATGGACAATTCTAGTCATGCGTTGGGGAGGAGGGGAGTAGATAACTATCAAAGTAAGTTCTTCTCAGTAAAGTAGATGTTACAACAACAAACAGATGACCATCAACTGTCTGAAATATTCTTTTCTACCCTTGGCACAAAGCCCGAAAATTTGGGAGAGGGAGCCAGTCGATTAACACCGGTGCTTAATTTATTGACCCTAACAGGATGAAAGGCAAAGTTGACCTCGGCGGAATTTGAACTCAGAAACTGTCTGAAAATATTCAAATATTCTTTTCTACTCTAGGCATAAGGACCAAAATTTTTGGGGAGAGGGCCAGTCAATTTGATCGACTACAGTACGCAACTGGTACTTAACTTATCGACCCCGAAAAGATGAAAGGCAAAGTCGACTTTGGTGGAATTTGAACTCAGAAACTGTCTGAAATATTATCAAACATCTGCAGTGACCTTTGTTCATATGAAAATCAAAGAGTTACTTAAATTCTGTAACAGTTGAAAAGTAAATACCATCAGATCTACTGATGGTTAGGTGTCAATGGATTTGTATTTCCACATAAGTGCATGCAAATGTTATACGCACATACATATGCAATTGTACAAACAAAACTTAAGTACAGGAACACATACAATGAACCTACTTTATTTACCCACTCTTTAGTGTGTTCTATTGGCTTAGAGCATAATTTATTGCGGCTTATTTTCAACAAATTTTATTCAACAAAAACATCCTAAAATGATTATTCCGGAACATATTCATCATCTACTTCAATTACTGCTTCCCATTTGCTTGGTAGGCGGTCAGACCACCATTTAAAGAAATTTTTGTTAAATATTGTTATTGTTTTTGTTGAATAAAATTTATTGAAAAAAACTACAATAATTATGCACCAACCCAATAACATTCAACATAACATATACACAGTGGTTATATGTTGAATACAAGAGTGTGGTTGAGAGCTGTTTCAGTCAGGATTCTTCACAGAATGGATTGGATGTTTTTATTTTGGCACCTGTACTATAAAGGCTGTTATCTGTTATGTCACACAGACCTCTTTTCTATCTCGTATCATTGTTATATGTGAATAATATCTGCTCTCATCAATAGGTGACCTCTCCTTTAAACTGTGATGGCTGGGTTTCAGTGGCCAAAATCCGAGATAGGTTGCCTTCTCTACAGTGGAGAAGCCATGCTTTTGAGGGTGGAAAAAGTTGGAATATTGTTTGTTAAATAATATAACTAGGGTTATCAGGACAGAATGGATTACTTGATGATAATGGAAGAGGTGGTTGGTGGGTGTGAATTGAGACATGATAAGCAATGTCTGTCTGTTTGTCACTCTCTCTCTCTCACACATACAAACTCACACACATACGCATATCCCCCGCCACACAAGCAAACAAGTAAACAAGCAAATTTTAAAAACTTACCTTATCTAAAGTAGCTATGGTTTCCACCTCAGAATGAAACATCTTTCTCTCCACAGTAAGGTGCAAACAATTGTTGCCATCATTGTCGACAGCATTTACGTCTGCTCCCCGTGAAATTAAATAGTTAATCATTCCGAGGTGGCCCCCGGAGACGGCTTCAAGGAATGGTGTCATTTTCTTATGGTTCCTAACATTCAGTTTCATGGAATCCTTTTTGGAGATAAAAGTAGAAAATGAAAATTTACATGAAAATTAGGTTAGATATGAATGTGTCATTACTGTCTTCTACTGGGTACTTGGTCGAACTGATCATGTGCATTTGTTGTTTGTCTGTGAAGTCAATTTTAGTTTCCTCTATAAATTGCTATGGCTTTGTATTAAAGACATCAAATCTTTTAAGTATTAAGATAAAATACTAGAGTGTATATTATACATATGTGTGTGTGTGCATTTGTGTGTGTGTGCATTTGTGTGTGTGTGAGTGTGTGTGTTTTAACTAACCTGGGACAGCATCAAAGTTACCACAGCATAGTGTTGCCTGTAAGTTATTAAAGGAGAAAAGAAAAATATAAAACAATTAATAGCATTCTGATTGAGATTATTATTAATTATTAGGTCATTAATTTATGAAAACAAATGTAAGCAGATCACTATTGCCTAATTACATCAATAATTATATAGACATACATACATTTAGTCAATATCCACTCTACACAGTAGATCAATTATACAGGGGTTGGACAAAATAATGGGAACACCTAGCATCTTACTTGCATAATTGTGAAATATCTATAAAACCGTCAAAAGCTTGTTTATTTTTATGTTTTTTTAAAATTTATTATTAGTGTTGCTTAATATGTTTTGCTAAAATTGCTGTTTCTGTTCAGATATCATCAGAAAAAAGGTAATTAAAATTCATTAAAATGACAGATCTATCGGACTTTCAAAGAGGTCAAATTGTTGGTGCTCATATGGCAGGCGCTAGCGTAACGAAAACAGCCAAAATGTTTGGTGAATCAAGAAGTACTGTTTTGAAAGTAATGACAGCCTTTAAGAAAGAGGGAAAAATCTCGTCGAAACAAAACTCCGGAAGAAAACCAAAACTTTCAGATAGGGGCCGTCGGACTCTTACACGAATTGTTAGAAAGGATCACAAAAGTACAGCTCCCAAAATTACTGTAGAGTTTAATGACCACCTTGAGAACCCAGTTTCCACAAAAACTGTTCACCGGGAGCTGCACAAAACCGAATTTCACGGGAGGGCTGCAATCAGAAAACTACTACTTTCAAAAACAAACGTTGCAAAGCGTTTAGAGTGGAGTAAAAACCTACAGAATCAGTCCCGAGAACAGTGGAAGAATGTTATTTCTTGGACGAATCGTCCTTTACCTTATTTCTGAATACCGGCCGAGTATACGTGTGGGGACAGCCAAGAAAAGCATTTGACTCAGACTGCCTTTTTCCACGTGTTAAACATGTAGGAGGATCTGTGATGATCTGGGAGGAAGGGCTATATCTTGGAAATCTGCTGGCTCAATGGTTTGTCTTCATGGCAGAATTAATAGTCAAGACTATTCAAGTATTTTATCTGATGGTCCTACCCAATATTAAAATAAATTTGTTTGAAATTTTAAGGTGTTTCCATTATTTTGTCCAATCCCTGTATATACACACTTGAGTCAGCTCAACAATGTATATGTGGTACAACTGTTATATAGAAATGAAATTTAGGATAGAGGAGAAGATGTAGAGGTGATTATATTGACTCCAGCACATGACTGGTATCGTATTTTATCTGTCTTTCCAGAAGGAAAGGCCAAATTGACCTCGGTAGTATCTGAACTCGGAATGTAAAGGGTCGTAAATAAATACCACAAGATATTTTGTCCAACACTAACAAATACCCAAGAACAAGAGAGGTTGAGAGTTTCTTAAATGAACCAGTGGATATTACTGGTACAGATTATATCAGCTACAGAGTGACATTAGTTACTCTGACACGATTTAAACACTGTAAGGGATGATTCTGTATTTAACCCTAGGTCAGAGGAAAGAGATACATTACGAGTGACGGGGGTGAAAAGGGGTGAAAGTAAGAAGACAGACGATCTGAACCAGTAACAGTAAGGGAGGATTAGATGAAGTGAAGAAAAATCTAGTCATGTGATAACAACAACAATAATTATGGTGATGATTAATTGATGAGGTAGATTACAGTGTCATTACAGTGTGAAAGAGAGTTGAAAGACGATGGCCCATGGTGGGATATGAATGACTCAATAAAATAAACAGATTTTGATATTCCTGATGAATGTGGTCTTACCATTGAACTGCTATATGTAGAGGTGTGTTACTATTATTGTCAACCGCATTGGCATCAATGCCATCTTGTTGTAGTAGAAGTTCAACAGTATATGTGTGTCCATTCAGACAGGCCTGATGCAGAGGTGTCCAACCATCTTTGTCCACCACACTGACATTAATGTTAGTGTGTTGTAGTAGATGTTCAGCGGTCTCCATGTGTCCATACAGACAGAGCAGATGTAGAGATGTGCAACCATTTCTGGCCACGGCATTGACATTAATGCCAGTCTGTTGTATTAGAAGTTTAACAGTGTCTGTGTGGCCATGCCTACAAGCCAGGTGTAAAGGTGTCCAGCCATCTTTGGCCACCACACTAATATCAGTGTGCTTATGTTGTAGTAGACACTTAACAATGTCTGTATGTCCATTCAGACACGACAGATGTAAAGGTGTGCAACCATTTCTGGTCACAGCATTAGCATCAATGCCAGTCTGTTGTAGTAGAAAATTAACAGTGTCTGTGTGTCCATATCGACAGGAGAGATGTAGACATGTCTCATAAACATTGTCCACTTCACTGACATTAGTGCCAGTGTCTTGTAGTAGAAGTTCAACAATGTCTGTGTGTCCATTCATACAGGACAGATGTAGAGGTGTCCAACCCTCTCCGGCAACCATACTGACATCAGAGCCAGTTCGTTCTAGTAAAAGTTTAACAGTGTCTGCGTGCCCAGCCTGACAGGCCAGGTGTAAAGGTGTGTAGTGATCATTGGTCATCACATTGGCATTAATGCCAGATTTTTCTAGTAGAAGTTTAACCGTTTCAATGTGTCCATTCATACAGGCCAGATGTAAAAGTGTGTTACCATTATAGTCTACTACAGTGACGTCAGTGTCAGTTTCTTCTAGTAGAAGTTTAACTGTGTCTGTGTGACCATTCAGACAGGTCAGATGTACAGGTGTGTCGCCATCATAGTCCACCACATCGACATCAGTGCCATTCTGTTGTAGTAAAAGTTTAACAATGTCTGTGTGTCCATTCAGACAGGCAAGATGTAGAGGTGTGCAACCATCTTTGGTCACCGCCGTGACATCAGCGCCATTCTGTTGTAGCAGAAGTTCAGCAGTGTCTGTGTGTCCATTTAAACAGGTTAGATGTAGAGGTGTGTTACCATTATTATCTACAACCATGACATCAGTACCATTCTGCTGCAGCAGAAGTTTAACAGTGTCTGTGTGTCCATTATAAGAGGCCCGATGTAAAGGTGTCCAGCCATGATTATCCACTACCATGACATCAGTGCCAGTCTGTTGTAGCAGAAGTTTAACAGTGTCTGTGTGTCCATTCCGATAGGCCAGATGTAAAGGTGTCCAGCCATCATTGTCCACCACCGTGACATCAGTGCCAGTCTGTTGTAGCAGAAGTCTGACACTGTCTGTGTGACCATTCAGACAGGCCATATGTAGAGGTGTCTGACAATCATTGTTCACCACCTTGACATCAGTGCCATTCTGTTGTAGCAGAAGTTTAACAGTATCTGTGTGTCCATCTTGACAAGCCAGATGTAGAGGTGTGTCGCCATCATTGTCCACTACACTGACATCAGTGCCATTCTGTTGTAGCAGAAGTTTAACAGTATCTGTGTGTCCATCTTGACTAGCCAGATGTAGAGGTGTGTCGCCATCATTGTCCACTACCCTGACATCAGTGCCAGTCTGTTGTAGGAGAAGTTTGACACTGTCTGAGTGTCCATTCAAACAGGCTAGATGTAGAGGTGTCCAATCGTATTTGTCCACCGCAGTGACATCAGTTCCAGTTTGCTGTAGTAAAAGTTTAACAATGTCTGTATGTCCATTGAGACAAGCAAGATGTAGAGATGTGTCACCATCATTGTCTACCACGTTGACATCAGTGCCAGTCTGGTGTAGTAGAAGGTTAACAGTGACTGTGTGTCCATCTTGAGAGGCCAGATGTAAAGGTGTGTTACCATCATTGTCCACAGCACTAACATCAGTGTCATTCTGTTGTAGTAGAAGTTTAACAGTGTCTGTGTGTCCACGTAGACAGGGAAGATGTAGGGGTGTCCAACCATCATTATTTCGTTGATTGACCTGAAAATATAAGCAATAAATACTTTAAAGATGGTGTGTACTAGATGGTGTGGGGTACAAGAATTGTAAAAAAATCTCAGAAAGTGAAAGGAAAGAATCAAACTAATAAACAGCTGGAATGAATGTGGGGAAGAACAAATAAATGAGGTTTGTATATATACACTCACTTACACACGCACACACACACACACACACACATTTATATACCCTCTCACATGCAAATATACGCATCCACACGCACAGACACACACACATATATACACTTTCACACACACACACACACACACACACACACACACACACACACACACACACACACACATATATATGTACGGCTAGCTGGCAGAAACGTTAGCACGCCGGGCGAAATGCTTAGCGGTATTTCGTCTGCCGCTACGTTCTGAGTTCAAATTCTGCCGAGGTCGACTTTGCCTTTCATCCTTTCGGGGTCGATTAAATAAGTACCAGTTACGCACTGGGGTCGGTATAATCGACTTAATCCGTTTGTCTGTCCTTGTTTGTCCCCTCTGTGTGTACATACATAAATACACATATATATACATATGTACAGAAATATACCTACGCTTTATGTTTTCACAAGTCATTTATGTTTATGTATTTTTTGTGTGTGTGTGCATTTATGTGCATTTATGTGCATTTATGTGCATCTATGTGCATTTATGTGCATTTATGTGCATTTATGTGCATTTATGTGCATTTATGTATGTATATTCGAGTATGTAAGTATATGTATGTATATGCTTATGAGCCTATATGCATATTTATGCATGTATATGTAGGTCTGTATGAGAAATGAAGAAAAAAAAACAATTTAAAGAAATATAAATTCATTATGGAAACTAAAATTTTTCAATTTTGTGAGACCAATTCCGAAAGATCTTCCAGATATCTATGAACTTCTTCTGAAATCCACTCTTTTCAATGTTGTAGCAAATAATTATGTCTATATTGTGGGAAAGAAAGTCGAAAAGTGTGTGTAGCGAGGTATCGATCTAAAATTCAGCAAAGATATTTATTTTGTTACCAAAATCATCAAATGCACACAAGGAAATGAGCAACTTTTTATAAAAACATATGAATCGTCAGAAAGTCATCAGTAAACAAAGTTTGGGCACACTGTATGTACATATCACATACGTACAACACACACACACAGATAGATAGATAGTTAGAGAGAGAGAGAGAGAGAGAGAGAGAGAGAGAGAGAGAGAGAGAGAGAGAGA
>NC_069002.1:18197548-18207446 GCF_001194135.2 Octopus bimaculoides
TTTCTAGAAGTTGTCCATAGGTTCCGGCCCGAAAGTCGTCTTGAACAGGCGGGTCAGGTATTCCTCGTCAACGCCCAGGTTCACCCTCCACAAATCCCCTATAGAATGCTTTGGTTGTGTTGCAGTCACTCAATGTCGACCCGGGACGGCATAGTTGCTGGAGAGCAACGCGACACTCGCAGTGCCATTCGCTCTTTCTCGGCCTCTTTTTGATCCACGACTGCAGTTCGGTCATGGAGACGAGTTGCGGGAAAGCGCCCCTCACAAACGGCAACCACACCTGTTCACCATCGTCTATGTAGAGCCGGAGATGTCTAGATGTCTAGATAGATAGATAGACAGACAGACAGGCAGGCAGACAGACAGACAGATACATAGATAAATAGATAGATAGATAGATAGAGAGTGAGAGAGAGAGAGAGAGAGAGAGAGAGAGAGAGAGAGAGAGAGAGAGAGAGAGAGAGAGAAAGGTGGCGAGCTGGCAGAAACGTTAGCATGCCGGATGAAATGCATAGGGGTATTTCGCCTGCCGTTATGTTCTGAGTTCAAATTCCACCGAGGTCGGCTTTTATCCTTTCAGGATCGATAAATTAAGTACCAGTTACGCACTGGAGTCGATGTAATTGACTTAATCCCTTTGTCTGTCCTTGTTTATCCCCTCTATGTTTAGCCCCTAGTGGGCAATAAAGATCAGTCTTAATCACGGGGCGTACCCCATGATTTCTGTTGTCTTGAGAGCCAGAGATGATAGGAAGCTCTTTCAGCAACGCTACATACTAACCTCTTTAGTGCTTTTGCTTTAGAGTGACGAGCACCAAGTCGGTATAACGAAGGAAGGAGGGCATGCGATGCGAAACCTCTACAGCCCACTTCTACCGGCCACACTGAAGTCGTCCGACCGTTGTTATCACAAAGCAGTTTCAGTTCCTTGTATTTCCTCATTTTCCTCTCATGTGAAGTCTGCATGTTGCTTTCATCACAAACTGTAAGTTCAATCAGTGCTATTGTCTTCCTCTGCTCGGAAAAGATTAATATGTCAGGCCGAAGGTTCGTGACGGCAATCTTTTCTGGGAAGATCAATTTCGTGTCCAAATCTGCCATGATTGTTCAGTCGTTTACTAAAGTCAAAAGCCCCGACCGTCTCTACATTGAGCAGAGAAATTGGACGGAAATCAGTTATTATCTTCTCGTTGGATTTTGCCGATTTCTAGATGTACACCCCTTCGGCCACTCTCCATTGGATTGGAATTCTCCTGGTCCTCCACACAACGGCCATAAATCTCCAAATCAAGCGAAGTAGGCGTGGGCAACTTTTGTACATCTTATATGGTATCCCATTTTATCCAGGAGCTGATGCATTCCTAGTCCGTCTCAAAATGTCTTTCAACTCCTTAAACGTCGCGGCCGAGTCGGCAAAAGGGTGAGAAGGGGGATCAGGCTGTATTACACCTTCCCACTCTTCAAAGTCACCCGTCATAGTCGATGAGTAAGTCCGGTGAAGATGATCATTCAGATCTTCTCTCGAGCAGTTGAGATTAATCCTACAACTTGGATCCAGAATCTCCCTAGTATAACGGAAAGGTTCTTTCATAAATTTCCGCCTCCCCGATTTCCTTTCCCGCCTCCTCGTACATGCTCTCTCTGCTTTGCGTAGTTTTAAAATCTCGCTGTGCAGCCTTTCACCAAGGTCCTTTAACCATCATTCTCTTCCTCGGGTGCTGAGCGGATTCTCTTGTGAAAAGACCTCTTTTCTTTGCGTAGGTGCTTAAGGCGCACAGAACGTCGATTAGGTTGAATCTCATGAGCAGATTTTTCTTTAGCACCAAAACAATCCATAGCAAATGCGTTCACCATCTTCTCATAGGTGTGAAGTTTCTGATCAATGGGACCATGCAATAAAGGTGACACCACTCTCTCAGCCTCTTCATCAAATGCCTCCCAGTCCCGTTTATTAGACATAGGTGGCCAATTTATACAAGGGCGGCAGTCTAACTTTGACAAAAGCAGACGATCTTGAATCCCATGGCGGTCGGTAAACATTGTGGTTATCCTCCAAGTTTCCGTCTTGCCCCGATTTACTTTTGCTATTTAACAAAATACTGTTCAAAGACTCACCGCACTGCGTTTTGCCCTGATGAATGCGAACTTCCCTCTTCCCTTTAAACTGGCGATGGCATATTTCACATACACCTTCCTCAAGTAAAGGCTCCAAGTCACTAATCCCCAAATCGTTGTTGAACGCGAAATCCTGGTCTAATTCCGTGAAATCACGGGAGCTTGTTAAACCGGACGACCTCCCAGCCGGTATGAAATTCTCAAAAGTAACTTGATCCATTGAAATTTAGAAAACTAGACTTTCCTAGTAGTCAATCAGTTTGTTCTTGACAGTCATCCAGACTTTCCTAGTGGTCACTGAATCCTCACAATCAGAAGGAGATGAAAAATATCATAAACTTGGTCAAAAAAAGCAAACACTCCGGCAGGAGATAGCCAAAATTATATATACATATAAATACATATATATATATATATATATAAATAAGAAATATAAAGATATATAAAAAAAGGAACAAAAATACTGGAGATTCAGTATATACCACGTGGCAAAATTATGAGTTGAAAATATGTGGAAAACATATAAAAAGTGGAAGAGAAATGCTTTCGTTTCATATAGTTTAATATCTTTTTATAAATATATACATATTGCATGGATGTCGTGAAATCCTACCGGTTTTTACTATTTAAATTAGCTTTTCAAGGGACATTGTACTCTAATCAGTTCTCGTGACAGAGGGGTTTCGTCATTTTGGATGTTTGAAGAATAAGAAGAATGAGTCTAGTGAGTGAACCAAGCGAAGCAACAGGCGGCAAAGGGGACAACTAGATCCTTAGTATTTTCTTTTTTAAAGTCAAATTTGTATATTGAGGTGTGGTCTGTACTTTTGTATGAACAGGTTTTCTTTGTTTAGGCGTTCTTGTACTGAGATTAAATCTTTGCATTGGTATAAATGGGAAGATATGAAAATTCGGCGATTTTTTACTTGCGCATTTGTCGATATACCCGCTCAGTGCTATCTGCCTGTATTGAGGGAAACGAATCTGTTCTTTATGTAGCGTGACTCTGCGTCTCAAAGTAAGGTTTGTTTGGCTCACATAATTGTGACCACAACCTGAGCAGGTTAGTACATAGAAAAGGTTCTGGGAAGCACATGTGAAGTTGGTTTACTTGAGAATTTTTGTCCTTGCTGGAATGTGAATTCCGAGCCTTAGGTTAAGTATGGGCATGTACCACAATTAGGTCGTCTGCATTTTTTAACTGTTGATATCATTTGTATTGAGTATAGTTTTGCATTTGTTAGGAATCTCTTGAGTGATTTATGTTGTCTTTTGCATTTGAGGAGTTTATGTGTATTTAAGATGTTGTTCATTTTCGGGTTTTGAGTGAGCAGAGGGAGATTTTGTATGATTGTGTTGTATGCTTCATTGTTTCTGGGGTTGTGGGTTGATATGCATGGGAGTGATTTAAAGTGAGGTATTGTGTTTTGTTTTGTTGTCCTTGTTCTATAAGTGCGGGTGGGTATTGACGCTCAATGAGTGCTATTTTGAGTTCTTGTTCCCGAGTGGTTATGTCAGATACAATTGTACAGATTCTTTTTGCTAGATTGAATGGGATATTTTTTTGGGTGTGTTTAGGATGGCATGAACTGAAAAGGAGATACTGTTTTGAGTCTGTTGGTTTGTAGTAAATGTCGGTTGCAATTTGGTTGTTGCACTTTTTTAAAATCAAAATGTCCAGAAATGGGAGCTGTTCCTTGCTATATTCCATTGGGATTTATATTATTCAGTGTGGATTTGAAATCCAGGAGTTTATCATAGGTTTCATTCCAGATGGTAAAACAATCGTCTAGGTACCTTTTCTAGTTTTCTCTTATATACTGGTGGAATGGGGGTCCGAATTTTTGGAGTGAAAGTTCATATAGGATAGATTCAAAGAAACCCATTATTAGGTTCGCAAGTACAGGCGCTGCTTTCATTCCCATCGCAATACCGCATTTTTGGCAGTAGTCTATTGTATCGAATAGGAAGTAATTGTTTTGTAGGATGAACTTCAGGGATTCAATGACAAAAGTCTGGTTTATGCGGTCCGGGAGAACTTCGGGGTATTTTTCTAATCAGAATTTTATTGCCTCTATTCCGTAGTCATGTGGAATGTTAGTGAAGAGGTTGATAGCATCAAAGGAGACTAATAGAGCTTCTTGTCCAGATCGTCTCTCATGAAACTTTTAATGTATCTGAGGAAAGGTTTCAATAGAATGTGCAGAAAGTTGCTTAGGCGGTGTGTTTCACAGGCTGGGCCCACTGTAATAGGCCTTAATTTTAAGTCTATTAGTCTCCTTCGATGTCATCAATCTCCACACTAACATTCCACCGGTTGGATTTTACGACATCCATATAATATGTATATATTTATAAAAAAGATATTAAACTATGTGAAACGAATACATTTCTCTTTCACTTTTTATGTTTTCCATATATTTTCAAACTACACACACACACACACGTATATATATATATATATATACTCACTAACCTGTAAAATGTTATTTCCTTTACTACTCAACAGGACTTCGACTACTTCTTTACAGTTCTCCTCTACAGCAAGATGGAGAGGGTTGTTGCTTGATGAGTCCTGCTTGTTAACATTCGCTCCACTGGAAACCAGGGATTTCGCAGCATCATGTTTATGGCTGAAAGTAAAAAATGTAAATATTACAGAAATCCACGTAATAATTATATTAAATGTACATTCATATTCAATACATAATAACTAAATGCACAAAAATGTATGTATATTATACCGGGTATATATATTTATATATTTGATCCTTTATATTGAACACTCAATATTTCATCTACATTCAATACTTTCTTTCATGGTGCCATCCATTTTTATTTTATTTTATTTTATATTATATATTGTGTATTATATTATATATTATATATTCCATATTCTATACCCCACATTGGTTCTGCAGGAATATAAATAAAACAAAAAAAACAGACAGTGTTGGAACTCTTTTAAACAAAATAATATATATATATATATATATATATATATATATATAAATTGAGATTCAGATGAATTGGGTACTTAAGTTGAGGCACCATAAATTAGTGCAGTATTATCCATGCAATTTCAAAATAAGGTGCAAATAAAATTAAAATATGCAACAGGATATCCAGAGGTGATGCAGTAAACCGTTTCAAGCAGCTCCATTTAATTGAACAATGCAATCATCTGAAATGGATCTAGAGAAAATTTCATATGCCAATATTAATATATATGTATATAAACAGTCTCATAAAATTAAAAAGTCAATAAAAGAAAATGGAGAAGAAAAATTAAAAAAAAAAGCTTGGTTTGTTTTATTTGTAATACAATTGGAAAAGTAATGCAAAGATAAACAACTTGAGAGAATGTGTCAGAAGAATGCAGAGCCTGTGGAACTTGAAACGAGACAGTGGCATACATTGTGACAGAATGCTCCAAGTTGGCACAAAAATTCCCCAAGGAGGCACAACCAGGCTGTAAACGTTTTACACAGGAAACTGTGCCAGAAATTGGGATTTGAAACTGGAAACACATGGTACGATCACCGAGCCGAAAGAGTATCATAGTCAGAGAAGTGTAAGATTTTGTGGGACTTTTTTTGTGGGAAATTAGAAAATAATAGACCAGATATTACAATCATAGATTAAGAAAAGCAAAGTTGCTTACTTATCGACCCATCATGCCCATTTGATTCCAGGATCATAAAGAAAGAGGAAGAAAAACAAAGGAAATACAATCCCTTAAAATTTGAAATAGGAAGAATTTGGATCCGGCGAACAATAAAGGTCGTGCCTATAATAATTGGTGCGTTGAGAACTCTAAGCCAAGATATAGACAAATGGTTGAAGGAGATTGAAATAGAATGCCCACTAGAGTTCCTACAGGATGTTTGTCTGTTAAGGACAGCAAGGATTATCAGGAGGGTTCTAAGCACTTGAAAGACTGCTGAAAACTTGTGGATCCCTAAGGTTACAGGTCGTCGTAACTCGCTATCCACGTAATTCCTACAAGGAATAAGACCGAACCTGAGACAAACCAAAATATTTTATAATAATTTCTATTGTAGGCACAAGGCCTGTAATTTTGAGGGGAGGGGAAACCGATTACATTAAACACCAGTACTCGACTTGTAGAATTACAAAATGATAAGAGGAAAAGATAACCTCAGCAAGATTTGAACTCTCAAATAATAACTACAATACTAAAAACGAGCAATCTGGATGTTTTTATTTCAGTATTCACTTACTAGTTTCTGTCATTCAGGTTTGATAGATTATTTTTCTCCTTTCCTTGTATATGAAGTGAATTGTTATTTGTTCAAAAACAAAATTTCTTCAAATTGCTATATTTTCAACATTAGGGATTAATTACGTTTCTGATTTTTGTTTAAATTTCAGTTCTGCCTCTATCCCCACCCCCACAGAACTAAGGAATAATACATTAACATACTCACACTTTTGTATTCACACCAACCTTCCGTAAGTTTTTAAACTTGCTAAAAATAACGGCCAAATCAACTGGGTTTAATATTTGGTTAATGAGAGGAGAGAACTTGCGTGCATGCATGAATGTACACGCACACGTACACACATAGATACATACACACATACACATGCACACACACATAATACATACATGCATACATACATGCATACATACATACATACATACATGCATACATACATACATGCATACATTCATGCATACATACATACATACATGCATACATACATACAGACATACATACACACATATATACATACATGCATGCATACATACATACATACACGCATGCATGCATACATACATACATACATATACACAGGCATACATACACACATACACACATACATACATGCATGCATACATACATACATACACACAGACATGCATGCATACACACATACATGCATACATACATATACATAATATACACACACATACATACATGCATGAATGCATGCATACATACATATATACATACATGCATGCATGCATGCAAACATACATACATACATCCATGCATGCATGCATGCATACATGTACGCATGCATGCATACATACATACATTCACACAAACATACACACACATACATACCCACATACATACACACATACATACATACATACACGCACGCATACATACATACATACATACATACATGCACACATACATATATACACGCATGCATACATACATACATACATACATGCATAGACAGGGTTGTCTTTACAATGTCATCTACTGCAGTACTTTGTTTGGTCTTTTGCAGTTCTCTTCTTCCTCCGGAACTTTCACAGAGAAGATGATAAGATATGTAGTTCTGCCCTCATTTAATTACTGCAGTAGATTACTGTAATTAGGTAAGTGATAGAGAATGAGGGAATGAAGGAGAAGATTTGATGAAGAAATTTGGAAAAGGGTCTAATTGTGTATATAGACATTATATTTCTTGAAATTCAGGTTTTTCGTGATGGGCAGGTTTTCTTGAGCATCTCAGTTCGCCATTCATCCTAGTCCTTTGTCATCTTCCCAAGATCAGATTTCACTACTTCATTCGATACCTTCCTGGGTCTCGCTCTTCCACAGTTTCCGTCTTCAGTGATCGAGATGTTTTATGCAGCTCTCCTCATCCATACACATCACATGACCTCACCGGTGCTCTCTTCTTTCTTACACAACACATCTGAGTCCTTTTAAGCCCAATTTTTATTTTAACACATTTGCCCTGTCATATGTACACACTGATATTTCACATCCAGTACAGGATGCTAGCTGCATTCTCTTCTAGTTTTGCATGTCTTCTGCATTCATGGCCCATATTTCTCTACCAAATACAATTGTTGTTTGTACACAAATATCATACATTCTGCCTTTCACTTTTGTTACCAACAATGAAACCTTTTGTTACCAACAGAGATAATAACTCTTTGAACTTCCTCCATTCTTTTCTTATTCTTGCAACTCTGTTAATTTTTATGTGTTTTTTTCTTTTCAATTTGCTATGATTCTTTATTTTTATTTTGGTAACTCTTATTCTGTGAATATTCTTTGATGACAGAATTTTCTGACAGTTTCTTTATTTGAAACGTTGTCTTCTGATGAAATGGTGAAAATTTGTCACCAAAACAATTGTAAAGAATAAAATTTTGAATAAATATTTCTGTCTCTTATAATATGATATGGATTTATATTCTATGGATGTTGATATCATGGAACATATCTATCTTTAAAGCTGCATTTCTGTGAATATAAGAGATCATATTGAGTTCTAATGAAACCATTACATGTTATGTTAATTGATACTTTTATATTAAATCATATCTATGTGAGCATGAAATGCAATGAAACTCTGTCTAAGGAAACTAAAAAAACAACAAGGACTTCAAAAAATGTTTTATAGCACAGAGGTGGCCTGATGAGCACAGTTCAGGTCAAGATACATTTAAGAGTGTGTTGGCTATGTTGCAGATGGTGGAGAGATATAATCTTTGGGAGAAAGTTTACAGATTATTATTGACATAACATCCAAAACTTTGTTTTCATTTTGCTGCTCAAATATAAGTTTCTTTCCAAACAATTGATTGATCTCTCCATAATCAATATCAACAGACGACTCTGATTCACATTGGATCAATCGTAAGGGTGACCGTTGGCTCTCAAAGAATATCCCCAAAACAAAAATGTTTTGAAAACAGATAATCAAAAATGTTCTTATGGTTCAATAATGAAGTTGATTTTTGGAGAAAATGAGAAAAAGATGTTGTTGGTTACCAATATTATGTTGTCATCCTCTCACACCGACACTCCTGTGGCATCTTTGGATATTTAACCTGTCTAGAAATGGAAAAAATTTGGAAACGAAACAGATCTGAAGATTTTAGTTAATTCTGAACTTACTTCTTCACAGCCTAATGTAATGCTGTTAGACCATCTTTGTCAGTCACGTTCAAATTAGATCCTGCTTCTATCAACATGTTTATCATATCTGTGCTACTATGTATACAAGCAGCCATTAAGTATGTTTTACCTGTTGAGTTTGTTTGGTTCACCTGAAACAAGGAAAGTGAAGGCGTAGGAAATTAATTAACAGAGAGAGAGAGAGAGAGAGAGAGAGAGAGAGAGAGAGAGAGAGAGAGAGAGAGAGAGAGAGAGAGAGAGAGGGAGGGAGTTGAAGAAAAAGTAATGGGTGAGAAAAGAGGGATACGAAAGAGAAAGGAAGTTGAACATAAAAACGTAGACAAACATACACACACATATATCATGTTGGAGGGGTTTTGTCAGTCAATGTTTGCAGTAAGAGTTACTGTGCTCCTATATTAGTCAGGGGACTTTATACATTTACAGAGGCACAGGGGTCGTTATGTGGTAAGACATCTTGGGAAAATACTTTCTACAATAGCTTCGGGTTGACCAAAGCCTTGTGAGTAGGTTTGGTAGACGAAAACAGAAAGAAGACTGTCATATATACGCATGTACGTATGTATGTACATATCTATGTGCAAGTGTCTCTGTGTTAGTTTAGTCCATCACCACCACTACTTTATAGCTGGTGTTGGTTCGTTTATATTCTTGTAACTTAGCGGCTCGTCGAAAGAGTCTGATAGAATAACTAGCGGGCTTAAGCATAACCATTGGCATCAATTTTCTACTCTAAAATACTTCAAGTTGGTGCCCCAGCATGGCCACAGTCCAATGAATGAAACATGTAAAAGATAAAAGATACACACACACACACACACACACACACACACTCACACACACACACACATTCACACACACAC
>NC_069002.1:18208531-18215265 GCF_001194135.2 Octopus bimaculoides
TATATATATATATATATATATATATGTATATATATATGATTATTTTAAGGGAGAAAATCGAAACATGACTTTTCTCCTTCACACTGAATGAATGTCTAAACATTACGAAGCCACCGAGAAAAATTCCATATTGGTAAATGTATTCATGGTCTACATCTTCGATCTGGAATCTTCGTTTTGTCCAGAATATCAAGGAACTGGAAGCAGTCCACAAACTTAAATCCAGGCAAATACCTTTCTCACCCACTTATATCTTAAATGTATATCTTTTCTGGAAATCGATACACAAATTCTTCCAACAACAATTGTGACCACCTCTGGAAGGGAATATCTCTTCCACCCTCAGTCATGTTTATAAAATAATATTTAAAAAACAGTGTAGGACCCATGACCTTCAGAAGCTATTTCTTTATGGTCAGAATTTTCAAAGCACAGAATAAACAATCAAAAATGGTTGTTAGTAGCCAGAACCCTTTATCCTTCAAAAATTCCACATTTCCCAAAATTCGCCAACCCAACTTCTGATGTTCCTGTGCATTCTTACTATTTTAATGGCTCTTTTACTCTTCCCTGTTCTGTCTTTATGTATTTCATCCTTTGTACTATGGCATGCACTTTAGTCTACCATTGGGGGTCTTTCTTTACATGAGTTATTGCTGCTTTCTGTCCTTTCATAGTGGGGGTGGTAAATAGAACAATATTTAGGGAGATTAATACAAATTTACTATTTCATTGTAGATGAATAAGTCTTTCTTATTAAGCCTAAGACGTCTGACTTTGTTACAATCTCAATTTTGTCTGACTGAAGGAAGGGAAAAACAAATTAATTGAGAGACTCCCTAGTATATTACTGTTACACGATATCAAATATGAAGTGAAAGAGAACATGAACAAGATTGCCAGTGTGCGAGATATGGTAGGAGATACACAGGTAAATAACAGAAACCATCTAATCAAACTATCTGTAGAGATTAGACCATAAAAGGGTGTGTAAAGTAATTGAACAGGCGAAGATCTCTGAAGGATCAAGACCTTTGGGAATAATTGTGTAGATTCTAAATACTTCAGACAGGATTTTAGTTATATGATATTCACTGATAAAGCTCATGAAATTCTACAATGATGTGTTGTCTCTGATGTCTGAGGTAGCAGAACTTCCATCAGCTGCTATAATGAAGAAGGAAATTTGAGCGTGAGACAGACAGAGAGACAGACAAGAGAGAGAGTGGTGGGGATTGAATGTCTGAACCAAAACATGGATCCTTGGATGTTGTTAGTCTAATGAGATAGCAGCATGAGATCTATTGACAAAGAATGAAAACACATCTACTTTGAAATGCTTGAGTTAGAGAATGGTTTTAGAGAAGGGCCCCATATTCTATCGGCAGTTGATCGCAGAGAAAGGGAGGTGAAGGAGGCACAGGACGACTGTTCAATTCATGCATAAGCTCAGGGAAGATCTTGAAAACCTCTTTATGACAGTCACTGCTAACTGGCAGACATTCATCCATCATTAAAATAACATATATGATGGTCATTAAGAAAGTAAAGGATGTTTTTTTTCTACATTTCACCATCCGTCAGCTCTCTTAACTCTGAAATTAAAGCCACGTTTTCTGATCTCTTACCAAGAGAATCTCCAAAAATTTGACAGAATCATTCTTCCCACCACTCCCTAACCATGGTGACCGAATACCAGTAATTTTCAAGCAATTTTAACTATGGCCCCTTTTCTTTTTATTAACAGTTTTTCAATGCCCTCTTCTATTGCTGCTGTGTTTCAATGGCTCTCACTTTTAATATTCATACGTTTAATACCAGGTCAGAGTAATTTAGTTTTGGGTACTAGTCTTTATGTGGGTGACTACTTACCATAGCACCACCCCACAATAATTGAATATCTGATGCACTACCTCTTCACTTTAGTTTCTGATGCAACCTTTAGCATTTGACTTCAGCCAAACCCAGGTACACATTCTTTGGGTTTCATATATACATACCCTCATTGTCCCCTTTGTCCCCAATATACATATGAAATCTTCCACTGCCGCCACCTAGGAACAGTATTACCTGATTTGAGAAGCCCTGCTCTATATTCTCGTAGACAGTGTCTCATCTGCTGACTACCATCCTGTTATTCTAATTTTGAATATTTCAGTTATGAAGTAAAATATCATAAACAACCACCATCTTTATCCCTTTGGTTATCTTTCTCTATTCAGTGAGCACCAGTTCATTTCTATAAAGCCAGATCAACAGAGTTTTGATCCTTATGTGTGACACACCAGTGTTTTCATATGTTTGACATCTTCTCCAAAAGAAATGGTGTAGCCCTTGACAACAATAAAACCATCCACCTATTGACTCCCTCTGTCTCTCGTCTCTTGTACTGAATATTTCCTGTCAGAATATTCCATCGCAGTGTGTGATGATGGGCTTCTCTCTCACTCACATTCCATCAATTCTGACATCCATCAAAGTTTCGTTAAATATTTATAAAAAGTTAACAATGATGTGGATTAGAGGAAAGATGCAAAGAGAGTTATGAAATATCATGGACAAATACATGTGGTTTGTTAGGAACATTTCAAATTGTGAATAAAACAAGAAATGAATAGTCAAACTTTGAGAAGATAATACAAAAAACAACTTACCTTTTGTGGGTATTTTTGGATAAATTCCACTATGAATTGAATATTATCACTCATAATTTGTTTTATGTTCTCATCAACCTCCATGTCTGGAATAAAATATGCTAAAAAAGAAAGAAACTGAAACTGTTTTTAAAATTTCCTTAATTTCAACAATATACAGAAGACAATGGCTCTAAAACATCACAAAAAAGACCTAAATATTGGAAAGTTCAGTTTATCTAAAGTATTATTTATAGCTGAATGTTCTTTCTGGCACTAATAAACCTAACAACAGTCATTGTGTTTTGTCTCTAGGTTTAACTTCATTATTTTGCTCATTACAGTGTGATTGGTCACAATTAAACAATCTGTTCATCAACTAGGGGGAGACACCATATATGTTGAATTATGGATCATACCTCAGCTTTGCAGGCTTGGGCAAGACTCTTCATGTTCCTGTTGCTTCAGTCTAATGAGTTGAAAACTACTACCAGCCTCTACAGCTTTACCACCCTCCATCGTTGATGGGCCACTGGCTGGAAGGCTGTCAGAGTTGAGAAGGTGTATATATTGCTAGCGGAGAAGCATAGTTTTCTGATCTCTTGTTACTCTTTACTCTTTACTCTTTACTCTTTACTCTTTTACTTGTTTCAGTCATTTGACTGCGGCCATGCTGGAGCACAGCCTTTAGTCGAGCAAATCGACCCCAGGACTTATTCTTAGGATGCCTAGTACTTATTCTATTGGTCTCTTTTGCCGAACCGCTAAGTTACGGGGATCTAAACACACCACCATCGGTTGTCAAGCGATGTTAGGGGGCATGACCGCAGCCACTTGGCTGAAACACATAAATAAATAAATAAATATACATATATATATATATACATATATACGACAGGCTTCTTTCAGTTTCCGTCTACCAAATCCACTCACAAGGCTTTGGTTGGCCCGAGGCTATAGTAGAAGACACTTGCCAAAGGTGCCATGCAGTGGGACTGAACCCGGGACCATGTGGTTGGTAAGCAAGCTACTTACCTCACAGCAGCTCCTGCACCTGAAAGTTCCCAGAATCTACCCGGCCATTCACCTGCACATTGTAACCATCTTGGTGGTATGTGCATGAAACAAGATGTTGTTGCTCCTATTAATCTTCAGATCACTGCATCTGAGATTACTTACCCTTTTGGTTCAAAAATATCTTTGTGGCAGTATGTTAGCACAAGGTGGCTGCTGACAAACGGCTTGGACTTTTTTGCATTACATTGCACGCTGTTTTCTCCATCCCTTTCTATATATATACTTATTTGTGAGTTTGTGTGTGTGTGTGTACGTGTGTGTGTGTGCATGCATGTGTGCGTGCGTGCGTGCGTGTATGTGTGTGTGTGTGTGTGTGTGTGTGTAAATATATCATTCCACCGCGTCACTGGGTGAACATATTCTTAAGGTCTATTTTTATTTACTTGCAAGCTATTTATAGTCTTCATCACTAATTCAGTTTTTAGGCAAACAAAATGCAGTTCTTTAGCAAGAGTGGTTCAGTCCTCAGCAACATTTTCAGATGAAATAATTGAAATTTTGTTCATTCAAAAATGAGAAAAGAAGGCAGAGAACTGACTTTAAATTACTTTAAAAGAAAAACATAAATTATATAGGTTTAAAAGAATCTGATCATTGAGAAAAATCTTTTAATGAAAACCTCCTAAAAGGTATTAGCTAGGATGTAAAGTTGTGAGGTTTTAAGTAATGAAACAATGGTAACTCCTAAAATTGATTTGGATCAAAATATTTCAAATATGGTTGCAAAACTCTATTCAATAACTGTACTCAAAAGAAGGAGCTATTGGTGGGGGTGGGGAGAATCTTATAGCGAAAACCTCGTCAAAAAATATTGACTACAAAGAAGTAGTGTGGATTAAATTGATGGAAAAGGTGATCATTGTAACAAATTAAAATATCTTTATCAGTTTATGATATTTAGCATTATAAAAGACAACGTTTGATGGCATGGGTTGGTCAGCTTATTGGTAAAGAGGGGTTTAAAAGATATGGGGGTCCAGTTCTTTGTAGCAGCTAACTTAGTCAACTTTTCTTTTCCCATTTTCTGATGACAATTAGCTGATCTAGAAGATTAGCATCCATATGTATGTATATATATATATATATATATATATATATACATTATCTTCCCTCTTTTCTTTTTTTTCGCTCTCCGTCTCTCACATTTCCTGGTATTCTCATTCTTTTATCTCTTTACTTTCCTTCGTTATCTCCCTTGTACCTTTCCCTCTGTCCCTTCCTCTCTCTCTCTCCCTCTAGTTCCTACCTTAACTCTTTAATCCCTCTGCCCCTACCTCTCTCTCTGTTCCTTCCATGTGACAGTTATTCGGCCAAGCATGATCTCCCTTTCTCGGCCTGAGAATATACCTTATTTTCCTGTCTCCTGACTTTCATCTATGTTTTTGTCTCAAGCCTTTCACTCCACGCTTGACTTAACTTGTCCATATTAGTCGAAAGACACCTGTTGTTATTTTCGTGTTGTTTGTATTTGTGATCGTGTGACATTTTCTCCATTTTCTTATTTTTTTCTGTGTTGTCTCCAATAGATGTAAGACCGAAAATATAGTTTACCAATGCGACGTACACACACACAGCCATATTAGATCTTACATTGGGAGGACGAAATACCAAATATGGCTTAGATATAATGAGCACCTATCTAGCTTTAGAAATAGAAATAAGACAAATTCAACAGGACTTAGTAGGTATATCTGGGAACTAAACGACAATAAGATAGAATATAAACTAAAGTGGCACATACTAAAAGTAGCTAATTCCTATAACCCAACTAACAGACGCTGTGACCTCTGTCTAACTGAGCGTCTCAAAATCCTAACGGCTAGGAATGAACTTTTAAACAGGAGATATGAATGTAGCCCAATTTGTCTTCACGCTAATAAATACTCATTTTCTAAGTATAATTAAATATGTAATACATTCCACTTCCTAAGTATAATTAAATATGTAAAAAAGAATTTTCCTTTTCTAAGTATAATTGATTATAATTAAATAGTAAAAAGTCCAGAGTTAGCCCCCTTTTCACCTAAATTTAGGGTTGCTCCCCTTTACTAACACCGCCGTTGCTGCAAATATACGACACATACCTCAATCCTCACATGGAAATGTATTTGATTAAAATCGGAATTATGAGCTTAAATAGCACTCATCCTACATCTCCCTCCAGGAAGACCAACCCAACTTCAACTAAAACGTAAGGCTACCTAACGCTATTATTATACCACCATATGCATTAATATATCCACTAATTGTTCCTCCTACATCTCTCACACCATGAACTCTTAACATACTCCTCAACATTCTGAAGAGATCTGCCAAACCATTTGGCAAATTGAAACGTGCGTAAATGACTCATTATATAATCTCCACATAATTAAACAATGGCTAACTAGCCCAACCGAATTGCTTCTTCTTGTGTTTTGTTTCTCCATTCTCCACATAAATATATATATATATATGGGAGAATGTACGAAAAAACAACAACAGACGCGGACAGGTGGTGTAAATAACAAAAGGATGTATTAGTATGACGCTCAGGAATACGGAAAGTCTTTGACGTTTCGAGCTACGCTCTTCAACAGAAAGAATACGGAGACAAGGAGAAAAACACGGAGAAAAAAAATTGAATAGTGTTCAGTCAACGGTCAATCATAATAATGGCTAATAACGGCTGACCGGAAGTTAGAAATTCTTTTTTCAGGAGAGCTAAGAAAAGGGGGAGATAACAAACGGTGATCGAAGAACGAGGGGCTGTGTGTGGGAGATAGAATGCTGGTGATCTTGACGTATGTAGTGTGAAAATGGGGAGGGGAGAAAGCAGTTGGCCAGTTGTAGTGTGTGCGTGGTGTGATGTGAGGGTATTGGTGTGATCTGATGTGAGGGTGTTGGGAGGTGGGGAAAGCATGTAAGGAATTGGATGGGGTGGAGTGGGAAGGTAGAGTAGGAGTGTGTTGGGGTGTGGTGGGATGAGCTCATGAGGGGGTGTTGACGATGGAGGGGGAAGGGGAAGGTGGATGTAAGAGAGGG
>NC_069002.1:18216535-18220273 GCF_001194135.2 Octopus bimaculoides
TCGTGTTCCACATTTTTTTTCAAACAACGTTTCTATTGTTACAATTAATTATATTTACCTTTATATTTTTCATACTAGTATTACTAAAAACAAGACAGAAATGTTTTAGCTAAATACAAAGAAATTTTAAAATTTAAAATATTAACTTAAATTTAAAATAACTGAATTAGCGATGAAGCCTAGAAATGCTCGCCAGTGACTAAAAGCTGACTGCCGTGGGTGAATGATATATATTTATAAATAAACTTTGAAATGTCTGGTGAGCTGGTATTTTTCAGAAAATAAGGGAAATCTCGAACACAGAAAAGCAGTGAAAATAGCTTAGATGTTCGGTTAAATACCATTAGAAAACAGAAAGAAAGTGAGAATCAAATTCCACATTTCTCTTAAACACCGAGTATGCACTCTTGACCATTAATCTCAGCGGCGCATGATATCAGTTGCTATCTTTTATAACGCTAAATATCTTAAAAGGACAAAAATATAGTAATTTGTTAAAATGATCACCATTTTTTCGGCCCTTTAACTCACACCCTAGTTTTGACGAGAGGGTCTGGCAGTTAGCTTGAAATAAAACTAAAACTAGCACTAATGCCACGGTTTAAAGAGTAAACCACATAACTCACTTATTACATTCATAGCTTGGGGTCGATAAATTAAGTACCAGTTACACACTGGGTCGATGTAATCGACTTCATCCCTTTGTCTGTCCTTTTTGTCCTCTCTATGTTTAGCCCCCTGTGGGAAATTAAGAAATAGGAAACATTTCGTCTGCCTTTATGTTCTGAGTTCAAATTCCGCCGAGGTCGACTTTGCCTTTCATCCTTTTGGGGTCGATAAATTAAGTACCAGTTGTGTACTGGGATTGATCTAATCAACTGCTCCCCACCCTACAAACAAATTTCGAACCTTGTGCCTAGAGTAGAAAAGAATATTTGTTGCTCAATAGCTGATAATTCCGCTGAGATCACCAATAGTATTTCTAAATTTAACAATTATAACACAGATAACCCTTTCAAATACAATATTTAAATATAGTCAATAAGAATATATTAAAAGTATAATTTCTCTGTACTTAAGAGGATGTTTAAGTCTTATAATGTCAAAATACAGTTTATAAAATTGAAATACTTGTTCAAATTTTGGCACAAGGCCAGCAATTTCAAGGAACAGCTTAGTCAATGAAATTGAGCCCCAGTGCTCAACTGCTACTTGTTTTATTGATCTCGTAATGACGAAAGGCAATATCATCCTCAGCGGCATTTGAACTCACCGTCTTATAAAGTGGAGATATCAAAATATTGAAATTATTTCTATAAAATTATTTTTATAAAAAAAAAAAAATGGGGCAATTATATTTTTTGAAATATATTAAAATTATTAAGTTAATTCTTATCCAGTAACCCTATGACCAAAGCCGCTGTAGCTATGACCCTCCCAAAAGTCGTCATTATCTAACATGTTCAGTTCACGCAGTAGTTTAAAAACTCCTATGTTGGTTCGTAATAGAGTTTATAATAATTCCAAACAATGTGATATAATTCTCAGAAGGCATCAATCTAATAAATAATATTCAAGATGATGAAAAAACATTTTAATGCATTCTACTTTAACATATTAACATAGAAGAAAGATGTGGTGAGAGAAAAATATATATTGTCGTGAAATTGTTTGATATTTAAACAATTCTTCTTGTTTAAAAATATAAAATAAATTATCATTTATATTGATAATCGCTTTTAAAATTTTAGTTGAGTGAATGGAGATCAATTACTATAGTCGTTAGAATGTTGGCCAAAATAACTGTAATCTGGGTTCGACTCCAGATGAATTCAACTTTTCTTTGTATCTATACAATAGGTAAAATACCAGTCTGAGGTGGTGGTCGTATGGAAGCATTAGGCTTTGGGCAAGAATCCTTGCAGTATTTATTCTGGTTCTTTATGATCTGAGTTCAAATCCCACTGTGGCTTTCCTAAGTGGTAGACTTAGTCTACCATCTATTTTAACCCCGTCAACTGGTCCTCGGACTCCTTCTGACAGAGGATTTCTCAGTTGTATGCAATGATGTCAGGCCTCCCTTTTCAAAGACACCTTACTCCTTCCCGCTAAATATCGGAGACCCAGAAACACTAATGGGTCTTTTTCCCTAAGCTTATAAGTGAATGAACCAATTAATTTAGCAACCATAAAAAATGATTTACAAATTTTAAATTCAATTAGAAATCCCCTGAAAACTACCTAAAATACTGTATCATTAGATGAATATTTTTATCCCTTCAATTTCCATCAAATATTTTTGACATAGTTATAACTAAACTATACTTCATATTATATTCTGTTAATGTAAATGAAATTTTTACTTGTAATGTAGCACTGTAATATGTCTTAAGTGATTATTGACTATAGAATACTGCCTAGAACTAAAAGAAATTTCACTATAAAAGTATATTTATTTTTGAAATAGTCCTAATGAATGTTAAATGATGTAAATGTGTTAGTAAATTATTGGGTTGGTGCATAATTATTGTGGCTTCTTTTTTTTCCAACAAATTTTATTGAACAAAAACAATAACAAATGCATGGAAGGTGCTTGTAAAGACCTGAATATGACATACATAGGTGAAACATCTAGGAGCATTGCGGAACGACTAAACGAACATATGAGACAATATGACGACAAAAAAACAGTCCTCCATACTCTACCAACATGCCAAAGACCAGCATGGAGGCGACTTAGGTCAACTTGACATCCGCATCTTATCCAAGCACCCAAAAGACCCAATTCTAAAACAAATACGGGAGTACATCCTTATATATGAAACTTCCCCAATACTAAATAGGAAATATACATAGATATCATACCCCCATACTCACATTTTACACAGGTAAAGTAGAACAGTTGATGGGCTTTTATGCAGATAGATGTATGTATGTCTGTGAGTGCGGGTGTATGTGTGTGTGTGTGTGTGTGCATGCACATGTATGTATATGTAAACCAACAGGTCTACATACAGACGGGTAGGTACATAGGGTATATGAACAGACAACCACATACGCAAATAGAGACTGAAACACATGACCACATATACACACACACTTGTCCACACATATGAATATGTGCACCCATACATACAAACATGGTACATAGCAGCAAAACACACACACACACACTCAGACATGCACACACAAGGAGACAGAGGTACATACATACATGCAAACACACACATACATACATATATACATACACATACATATATACATATGCACACACAGAAACATACATACACACACATGCACACATACATGCATGCATACATACACACACACTGAGACACACACATGCGCAAAAACAAACAAAAGCAAAAACAGAACGCAGCGTAAATAACGGACAGAGTCAAGACTCTTGAAAAGCTTGCAAGACGCAACGAAAATTTTAGGAAAATAAAAATAAGAAATAAGTGGAAATTTTAACGGTGTGTGTGTGTTAAATTTTAAGGCACGAATAGAAAATGACTCTCCCCAGACACAACAGAACAATAACAACATTTAACAAGAACATCTTTAAATGGTGGTCTGAGCGTCTGCTAAGAAAATGGGAAGCAGTAATTGAAGTAGATGGTGAATATGCTCCGGAATAATCATTTAAAGATGTTTTTGTTAAGTATTGTTATTGTTTTTGTTGAATAAAATTTGTTGAAAAAAAGCCGCAATAATTATGCACCAACCCAATAATTA
>NC_069002.1:18220561-18221921 GCF_001194135.2 Octopus bimaculoides
TAAGAAAATGGGAAGCAGTAATTGAAGTAGATGGTGAATATGCTCCGGAATAATCATTTAAAGATGTTTTTGTTAAGTATTGTTATTGTTTTTGTTGAATAAAATTTGTTGAAAAAAAGCCGCAATAATTATGCACCAACCCAATAATTAAAATAACAACCACAATAATATTTACCAACGTCCATTTCAGCCCGAGGTTTTTCTGTCTAAAAATGTATTTTAAGTTCAGCTTCTTCAAGCGGCGGAGAGATTGTGGATCTTGCAACTCTCGCTACGATATCATAAACTCCAGGATGAAGGTTATACATGTATGGGTGTTACCTGGTCAGGTGTGTTTCTGTTTGTTCAAAAGTGTGTATGTGTATGTATGTATCTAAATGTTGTAGTGTATACATATATGTGTGTGTGTGTGAATGTGTGTATATGTATGTCTGAATGTTGTGCATGTGTGTATATATGCTTGCATGTTGTGGTATGTTGTAGTGTATGTTTGATTAAAAGTATATGTATGAATATATGTGTATATTGCAGTGGTTGTTTATTTCTGTGTGTGTGTGTTAAAACATGTACAGACGCCACCTTTCTCAAATTACTCTAGACTGAATAATACCTCTCTCCGCATCTCTTATTCTCTTCTATATTCTCTCACTTACCCTCTCTCTCTCTCTCACTCTGTTTACGTCATCTCCAACGTTACCACCACCACCATTAGTGTATTAGTGTGTGTGTGTTACTGTAGATAATATCAAATTTGTCCTTACATTTTCAAATCAAACCGTCTTACGTTTTTAAAGAAATGTATTCAATTTCAACCGACATTCTTCATTGAAGAAAATAAAACCTGGGAAAAACCAGTGTATATATAATCCCTGAACGAATGTGTGTGTGTGTATAAATGTACAAATAATTATATGTATATTAGTATACATTTATGTAGAGAGATATGTAGATAGTTTGGTAGGTAGCTCGGTGTGTGTATGTGTGTATGTGTATATATATATTTATGTATATGTGTGGATATATTTACGAGTATATATATGTGTACGTTGGTATGTATTCATGTGTGCTTGGATGTATGTATATGTATGCGTGCATACATATATGCATCTAGGCATGTATGCATGCACATATGAGTATGTGCATACATGCATTTGCTTCTACATACGTAGGTATATGTATGTATGCACATAATAATAGTAATTTTATGTATCAATATTTATATATATACATATATGTATATTTAGATACATACGCTCAAATATATACATTTGTATATGTTTGCATGCATGAACACAGATACAAGCACTGTTATTCATGTATATATATATATATATATATATATATATATATATATATATAT
>NC_069002.1:18221931-18222962 GCF_001194135.2 Octopus bimaculoides
AGATACTTTCACTTTAATGGTGTATATATATGTATATATATATGTGTTAACTTCTTGCATAGTTCGAGCCCACAGCAACATAATATCTCCTCCACTATTTCAGTAATACGTGTCAAAAGTGAAACAATAACATCACTCTACTGTAATGTCAGATACTTTCACTTTAACACTGAAACTATTCCACTATTTCAGTATTACCTGTCAAAAGTGAAACAGTAACATGTCGCTACTGTAATTTCAAATACTTTCACTTTAATACTTTCAATTTCATATTGAAACTATTAAAGTGAGATTATACTCTCACATATATACAAGCATACTATAAGACCCAAGTTAAAAACATTCCCAACAATTCAACTTCTCTGGTTGACATTAACACCCCCACCCCCAATAAGGGCCTTCATTCCTACATTTTAGAGCTCCATGAGCTCCATTTTTCAGGAGCAAAATCCTTTTTACAAGTTCCAGAAGACTGAAATTTTGGAATATACGCATAAAGATCAATAGTATGGGATACATGTCTCATGATTAGAATTTTTTTAGGGTGTGTAAAGAGGGAATGAACCCTCATGTGCAATTTTCATGAAATTCGAATCATATGTATTCCAGTTTCTTACAGAAAATATAACAAAAAATTCTCATTCTTCTAGTGCATGTAACACGGGCAACACCGGGTATCTCTGCTAGTACTTTATATAAACATGCTTTACGTATCCTATAAGTTAAAACAGCAGGTATCATTAACATGAAAATGTGATCCGATAGAGGTAATCGGAATTCAGATTCATAATAAGCATCAAAAATTAACTAAGAAAAGTCAATCAGCAACTCTGATGATTAAAAAAGCTTCATTTTGTTGACCAGTGTAATTAAACCGGAGAAAAAATTAAGTAAAATGTTTTGTAGATATTTTCATAGTCTTTCAATAGCAAACTTTTCCATAGTCTTCAGGCAGTCTCTCTCTCTCATTCTATTTCTTATACATATCAACTCATGTGTTATTTGTCTATCTTCTATATATATATATATAT
>NC_069002.1:18223512-18224608 GCF_001194135.2 Octopus bimaculoides
ATATATATATATATAATAACATGAATAATATATAATTATATGCATATATCCATATATATATGTACATACCGACATCTATATGTATACATACAAGCATATATGGGTACAGGACATCACAAAAAACGTTAAACACAATGAGAAACGAAAACATAAAGACGAAGACAGAAAACTAACTTTATTTTCAAACAACAAGAAAAGCAAACAGAGAAACAAGACAAGCAACATAAAGAATATTACCCTTCTTCAGTTGTCCCTTCTCTATCTTCTCCGCGTTTCGAAGGCAAGGACAATACGCGACTTCGTTGGAGCAGCCTTCCCACAAGCAACAAATTAATTAAAATTTGGAAATTTTGGCGGAGGGTGAAAGTGTAAACAAGAACAGGACAGTGAGAACAAGACAGTAAAAACAAGACAGAACAGTGAGAACAAACGGTAAGGGCTGTTAGGCCAAGACGATAGAAAAAATTATTTTGAACGCTAATTAGAAAGTGAAAAAATTAGGCGGCGAGCTGGCAGAAACGTTAACACGCCGGACGAAATGCTTTGTAGTATTTCGTCCGCAGCTGCGTTCTGAGTTCAAATTCCGCCGAGGTCGACTTTGCCTTTCATCCTTTCGGGGTTCGATAAATAAAGTACCAGTTACGCACTGGGGTCGATGTAATAGACTTAATCCGTTTGTCAGTCCTTGTTTGTCCCCTCTATGTTTATCCCTTTGTGGGTCAAGGCGGAGGAGGAGTGAGAGAGGGAACGGTGAAAGGAAGAGAAGAATCGAGGAGGGTTGGGAGAGAAAAACAGAAAGGATGATGAACAAGAGACGGAGAGAGATATGGACAGGGAAGTGACAGCAATTGTAGTAGAGTGCGCAGTAGAAAATATTAAGATAAAACTTACTTGGAGGCAATGCGTGGCGTTCGATCATATAATAACATAAATAATATATAATTATATGCATATATCCATACATATATGTACATACCGACATCTATATGTGTACATACAAGCATATATGGGTACAGGACATCACAAAAAACGTTAAACACAATGAGAAACGAAAACATAAAGACGAGGACAGAAAACGAACTTGTTTTCTAACAAC
>NC_069002.1:18224763-18226187 GCF_001194135.2 Octopus bimaculoides
AGAGATACCCGGCGTTGCTCGTGTTACATGCAGTTGAAGAATGAGAATTGTGTGTTATATTTTCTGTAAGGAACTGGAATACATATGATTCGAATTTCATGAAATTTGCACATGAGGGTTCTTTCCCTCTTTACACACCCTAAAAAATTCTAATCATGAGACATGTATCCCATATTATTGATCTTTATGCGCATATTCCAAAATTTCAGTCTTCTGGAACCTGTAAAAAGGATTTTGCTTCTGAAAAATGGAGCTCATGGAGCTCTAAAATGTAAGAATGAAGGCCCTTATTGGGGGTGGGTGTGTTAATGTCAATCAGAGAAGTTGAATTGTTGGGAATGTTTTTACTTGGGTCTTATAGTATGCCTGTATATATGTGAGAGTATAATCTCACTTTAATAGTTTCAGTATGAACTTGAAACTATTAAAGTGAAAGTATTTGAAATTACAGTAGTGACATGTTACTGTTTCACTTTTGACAGGTAATACTGAAATAGTGGAATAGTTTCAGTGTTAAAGTGAAAGTATCTGACATTACAGTAGAGTGATGTTATTGTTTCACTTTTGACACGTAATACTGAAATAGTGGAGAAGATATGATATTACTGTGGGCTCGAACTATGCAAGAAGTTAAAAAATTTTTTGGACTAAGACACTACATAGACCATAAAAGGATTTTGCTCCTGAAAAATGGAGCTCATGGAGCTGAAAAATGTGGGAGTTAAGGCCCCTATTGGGGGTGGGTGTATTAATGTCAACCAGAGAAGTTGAATTGTTGGGAATCTTTTTAACTTGTGTGTAATATGTATTGTCTGAATTGCTTTGAAATAGGAAATATATGTATGTTCATTGGGTTTGTAAAAGAGAGCAAAGCTACAGGAAAGCAAAGGACGAATGATCATGATAATCAGTCAGCTACCCTAGCCTAGTTGTTACTACTCCCCAATGTAGGATTCCTCACTATAAAGGTGACAGGCACAGCTGTAAGATGCATGACGGATCTATAGCAATTGGAAGGGCATGACCAAATTGAAATAACAACGCGTGACGCTTGGAGTAAAGGGAAATGAAAGTGTCCCTCTGGAGTTTGCAAATGACCACTATACCGATAGGTAACTGTGCAGAAAAAATTTATAATCGATAACTGTCTTAGAACAACCAGTCACTCATCTGGGAAGGCCTTGAAATCAATGTTGTCAACTGGGGACTATGTGTGTCGCAGTGATAATAAAAAGACTCAAAGGAGGTCTGCAACGAAATAATTTTACTCAACACTTTGCAAGTGAATCAGTGGAGGCAAAGATGCGTCTCATTTACTTGACAATTTATGCACCGCATTGCAGAAATCACAATGTAAGTATATCTGAAAGGGTAGTCTTACACTGTTGTACCGTTGAATTACAAATAATGCTCATCTGTTATGT
>NC_069002.1:18227009-18229400 GCF_001194135.2 Octopus bimaculoides
CATACACAGACAGACAGGGAGACAGACAGACAGACACACATTCTCATTTTTATATATATAAATGATTTCACAGTGGTTGAAAATATTAAGTTGCAATAATATACTATTCCTGTTTATCTCATCTAATTCTCTTTCTCAGGTTTTGAGGCATTGTGTAGGCTATGGACACTGCCTTACTTTCTTTGACTAATTAATTAGCATGCTTTATGCATAAATACTTTATATGCATATATATGTGCATTAGTCTATGATTGTTATATGCGCATACTGCATGCACATATATATGTTTATATATATATATGTATATTATATATATGTGTGTTTGTGCATGTGTGTTTGTATATGTTATTTGTGTGTGTGTGTGTGTGTGCGTGTGCGTGTGCGTGTATTCGTACATATATACAAACATGCATAAAAACAACACAACAGTCCCTAAAAGCATACTTAAATACAATATATCTCAAAATAACGAGGGGGATATCTGAGTGGATTTTGACATCAAATTACCAATTGAACCCCGATGGATCCAGATACACTCCAACGCTGGCCATTTTGCTGGTTTACTGTCTGTTCAATGTCAAATTTTTTTTCATCAGCGAACACTAGTCAGGGCAGCATGCCTTCAACGATCTCATGAATGCTAAGACGATTCCTTTCCAGTCTCCTTGTAGAGTTGTATGATTGTACTTCAGTTTATAGCCATTATCTAATCTATAAATCTGAATTTATTTAGTCTGAAGCAAACAACTGGAATTAATTCCATCCTTTTCAGCTGATATAGGCATGGAATTTGGCTGAAAGAAATGTTCATATTTGGTCATAGAACAAGGAAAGTCGTTACCCCAAATCCAAAACTTGTGCATTAATTCTCTCCCTCACTCCCTCTCTCTTCCCTTCTCTCTCCCCTTCTATTTCCCCTTCTCCCTCCACTTGTTATCGAGGAAGACCATTGCTGACCTTCAGGAACATTGTCCGTTCGAGGACTAACTTATATTTTGCATTTGCAGCTCTGTTGGTGCCTAACGAGCCCTGCTCTTGACAAGTATACACGACTCCAATCATTGCAGACCAATCTTTCCCCATTCACTACACCAGCAGTGCGCTTTCAAGCAGCACATTTAAGTTCTTCATGCAGAATACGTGTTCTCTCAAAAATGTCGACCCCCTCTTTAACCGGCTTCCGCTTTCTGTGGCGATGACAGGCATTGTTCTCCCAGTCAGTCTTCTGCATATCACAGTCCTTTAATGAGGCCTTAAATCACTGCCTTGGTTTCTGCTGGGGTCTCTTTCCATTGACAAGTTCTCCATATAGCATCTGCTTAGGGATCCTGCTATCCTTCATTCTAATAAGGTGTCCAGTCCAACGTAACACAGTGCTTGTGCACCATTGCCTCAATACACAAGATATCAGCTGTCCTCGGGACCTGTGTGTCCGGGGTTTTTAAATTCCAGCCAACATTCAGAGTGTGTTTGCGACATCTCTGATGAAAGTGTTCAAGGAACCTTACATGACGTTTGTAAAGAGTCCAGATAGCCGTTGAGCCTGCACTAGGTTCATCTGACCTTTCAACAGGTCTTGTTTTTAATCCTGCTGGGTTTCTAGCAACCCTCCTCATCTGGATATCTAGGTGGGGGTACCAGTTTAGTTGCTGACAACCCGACTGTGCAACAGGTTCTACTGGATTCCATGTTACCAGTAGCAATTATGAGAGCCTCATAAGTGACCTGACATACATACATACATACATAAATACATACATAAATACATACATATATACATACATATATTCTTACAAACATACATAAATGCATACATACATATTTGCATACGTACAAACACATATATACATACATGCATACGCACATATACATACACACATACATGTACATACATTTACATACATATATATACATATCATACATATACGTACATATACATACATACATACATACACACATACATACGCATATATACATACATAAATACATATATACATACAAACATACAGAGATGCATACATAAATATATACATGCATGCATACACACATACATAAACATATATACATACACACATACATACATACATACATACATACATACATATATGTATGTATACGTAAATACATACACACATACATGCAGATTCATACATACGTACATGCAAACACACATACATACACGTATATATGCAGATACATATGCACCACCAATCCTAAACGTATTAGTTTTCTGATTCAGTATTTTGTCTGACATTTCAAATCAGGATAAAAATTCTTAAAATATTTGAAACGAACTCAAAATAAAGAAACAGGTTAGATATTGATTGTTGTATAACAAAATAAGATAGCAGAGAGTGTAAAGTAATATTTATGTTGAATGATTTCACAGTG
>NC_069002.1:18229410-18233513 GCF_001194135.2 Octopus bimaculoides
AGTAATATTTATGTTGAATGATTTCACAGTGAAAACGTGACTGACATCTCAGGTGTGGCAGTATCAGTTGACGATATGAATTTACCCCAGGTGTGTCCATCATTCTCTTCTCATTGATTTAAGAAAAGTGATCCTGTCTAAAATTAACGATGATTGTCTTGATGGTTACGATGGTGGTGGTGGTGTTTTGTGCATGTGTGTGTGTGTACTTGATCTGATAAAATGGCTAAATTGCAGCCACACATATATTGTCTCGGATATACACATGACTGCATCATGCTGACACCATACAGCACTGGTTTGATGTGTGTCGTGTGAAATGCGGCCACGTCTACCTCTTGTGCTATCTCTAGTGAACATTTGATTCTAGTGAGTTCTAATTTTAGATGTTGTTGTCCAGCTCCCAGATCATCTCTCATCGAGAAATCATTAGCTTAAAAACGTTCTAGCCTTGACCATCCTGTCTTTTGGGTATGAGTAATATTGAAATTACATTATCTACAATAACCTTTCTTATAACAGTAAGGCTTGAGCTGAGCGAGGTTTAGCTACGTTTTCTATCAGGTCATCACGATAGCCAATTGACAGCTTTGCAGTAATTGTTGCAGTTCTGTATGTTCTAAGATCAAATCCAGCTGAAGTCAAATTCTTTCAGGGTCAATAGATAAACGACTAGATATGGCTACCTCACCTGGGAACTGCACTGATCCCATTAAGGGCCCAACGCGAGGCATTTGAATAAATCACTGAGTTTTAGGACAGCTGCTAATCACATGCATGATGTCTTCCACAGAAATATGACAGCCTACACATGCGGTTGCATCTTGTGATTACAAGAGCGTCACTGTCTCTCTTGTTGACCAGGAACTCTGTGGCAACCTTGCGTTCTTGGATTGCAAATGCATATCCCTCAAAGTGTGATGTGATGTAGTTGTCTTGTATTCAGTAGAGGATGTGCTTCAAGTCAATTCTACTGGCTTCTTCAAGCTTCCGGGGAACATATCCATGCATGGCCTTTTTCGTATACTGAGTGATTTCCATTCAGGTCTTCTCTGAGATAAGAGATCCCAGCTGTTTTGGAGGCTGTATAAGAGAGCATCAGGAAGAGAGTACTTCTTGAGGAGTTCACTGCCAACTCGTACAATGTTGCTCTCTTCACTTTCAACCCTGCATTAATATATTTATTTTTGGTGCCTGAGTGATACTATATGGCATTCAAAGGCCGTCTTCACTGATCTAAGGCCTCTACCACCTTCATTTCTTCTTAGAGCCTGTCAGCATCACTGTTTCTGTGGAAGTTCCCAGTTGTTGTCAGGATTTTTCAGGTTTTGATATCTATGGAGTGGATTTCCTCTACAGATCAATCAAATATCCCAAATATTAGGATCAGCAGTGTTACTGCAAATGCATTGTGGGATATTGCTTTGTTGTAAGTGGAGAGTTCTGACTGCCATATTTTCCTAAGTCTGGTGTAATTTTCTTGGGTCATTCTACCTTTATTTACAGTGCTTTCATATGATACATTTTCGTATATGCTTAGGTACTTGTAACATTCTTTGTGTGGAATGGGGGGGGGGGAATCAGAGAGACTGTTGATGCACAGATTTTTGGTTTGGGGGACTGACTTTCCTCGTTCTATAGCCAAATATGAACATTTCTTTTGGTTAAATTCTATGCCCCTTTTTTTTTTTTTTGGCATTGTTAACATTTTCAGCATAAATCTTCAGGTTGTCTACAAAGAAATTATAAGTTACATTAATATTTCTAGCAGTTGAAGATCCTTGCATGTAACCATTTGTTTTCTGCAGTAGGATCGATAATGGATTCAGTGCCAAAAGGAAAAGAAGTACAGAAAGACTACCTCCCTGGAATATTCCCTTTGAAATACCTATACTATCAGAAACAGTTATTCTGTTCTCAGTTGTAAAGGTAAGAATTATTTTCCATATCTTTCTGAGTCTCTCTATAGCAGCAATTAAAGGTAGTAGGTACTTTTTGCCAGATGTAGGCACTTAACAGCCATGAATGAGGGCTAGAGTTGAATGCCTTCTTATAGTTAAGCCATACAGTCACAAGGTTTCTACATTGTTTTCTTACTTCAGACAGTACAGCTTTGTTTATTAAAAGTTTCCTACACTCCCTTCTTTCCACCAGCCTGCTCATCAGTCACAATGTTATTTGACTCACAATGGTCCTGGAGGATTTGGTTGAGGCAACTTGTGTACAAAGAGCTTGGAGTTTCCTGCCATCTCGGTGATTTCATTTTTGGTAACAAGATTTGTCCTTGCTGTAGCAAGCCAATTTGGTATATCAGTCTGTTCTTCTATAGTCCTTTTGAACATATATATCGATTGGTTTCTATAAAATGTCAGCTTCTTGTACCAATATCCAACTATTAGGTCCTTTCCAAGTGCCTTCCCATTTTGCAGTTTTTCTGCTGCTACAGCAAAGGTTTCTGCATCAATTCTGTATGCTTTACTGTTAGTGTTGGTACAGTATTCTTTCTCAGTTGTATTTAACCATGATGCATTCAGGTTGAAATCCCCCTTTTCATTCCAAATTTTTGACCAGAATGATTCTAGAGCTTCTGGGGAAGGAACTTTCTTAATGGTAATGTTTTCCTTCCTTGTCTCTCTGTATAATGCTTGTGGGTTGGAAGCAAACTCACGATTGATATTGGCTTGTTCAAAAATTTGCATGTGATAGCGAAGTTTCTCGCTCGTCGTCCTGAGTTCATGTTTTAAAGTTTTTTGAGAAGCCTAATTTCTGAAGGCTGGTATTTAGGCAGTGTGTTACATATCCACAGGGCCCCAATATTTACAGGTATAAGCCTGAACTTGTAATCTGGATAGATTAACTGCATATTTCTCAATAGTACAGTGTAGGTATTCTCTTTTTCACTGATCTTCAGATTTATATTAACATCTGTTGGACAGCTAATTTCCACAACTATACACAATTTCTCTTCTCTATCCCAAATCATTATATCAAGTCTGTTGTACTTACATTTTACTGAGGTCTTCATTGGGACATTCCACCAGTACTCCTTTTTATTATGAGTGGCTATAGTTTCTACCATATTGTGGGTTCTTATTTCTTTGTCCGCAGGGTTATCCTTCTGACAGATTTCATTATAGAGTGTCCTTGCTACAACACCATGTCTCATCGGTAGAGAACCGTGATGATGTTTTCAGACAATGATATGTGATGTGGCTGATATTGTCAGTGTTAATTCCACAAAGTAGGCATCGGTTGCCATATCTTACTGCTTTTCCTGCATCTCTACCCCTTTTGTGCATCAGGTATTTGGTTGATACTTCTTGTTCTTGGATTGCAAATGCATACCCTTCAAAGTGGGAGGTAGTTATACGGCTATTGGTCCATGAGAGACTGCTTTGATGATCAATGTTACTATCATCTCTGAGCTATTTACTAACATACTATGTATGTATGTACATATGTGTGTGTATATATGTATGTATGTATGTATGTATGTATGTATGTATGTATGTATGTATGTATGTATGTATGTACGTACGTACGTATGTATGTATATATGTATGTATGTATGTATGTATGTATGCATCTATCTATCTATCTATCTATCTATCTATCTATCTATCTATCTATCTATCTATCTATCTATCTATCTGTCTATATATATATACCCACACATATATCAGGTCATCCCATAAATAATGGAATTTTTTAATACTTTTATTTTTCAAAATTTAAATAAGTAAAGTTCTATTTTAATGTAAAATATACCTTCCTTCATTTTCTACAATGCTCTTCCATCTATCTAATCTAAGAGAAATATGACTGTAAGACTACCTTTCTCTTTATAAATGTCCCAGAAATGCCACACTGCCTTGGCTTTGTTGTTTCATTTTATTCAACACATACACACTCACACACGACCTGCATTAGACCCCTCACTCATACTATTATCGAACCAGGAGTCTAACAGTGGTCCTTCTGTACCACCTATGTAGCCTTACCTGCCATATAGGTCTTCTGGATATCAAAACCTCACAAATTGTGTGTGTGTGTGTGTGTATTTGTATGTATGTATGTATGTATATATATATATATATATATAT
>NC_069002.1:18233523-18236068 GCF_001194135.2 Octopus bimaculoides
TATGGAGATAAATTACGTTGGTGGATTTGTGCAACAGGTAAATTGCTGCACAAGGTGACTCTTTCGATGTAGATGGGTAAATAAGTTATTTTTTTATTAAAAATAACTAATTGGTGAACCTTTTAACTCCATCTCGTGGATACAATCCGGATGACCATGTATTATTTTGTCTGTGGCCACTTTGGTGCATCCAAGAAATCCATTTGGTACTTGTGTGACAGCTGGAAGCATCTGAGCAGATATTTAAGGCTTTTGCACCCTCTCTTCTAATGGCCTGTCCCTATATAGCCCTTGCATTCATTTAACAGACCTTTCTAGTCATTTCCTTGCTTTAAGGTGTATGTGCATGCAGATTTTTTTGTTTTATGTATGTATTTTCATAAAAATGGCTGCACATCTAGACATGCTCATATATATTTAAATGGTAAACTTTTGGAAAGTTCTATAGATTCTTACAATTCTGGTGAGAGATTGGATCTGTAGTCTTTGAATTAGCTTTCTCCCTTCTGTCTGTCTGTATGTCTGTCTGTATGTATGTATGTATACAAATGCACAAACACACATATATATAATATACATATATATATATAAACATATATATGTGCATGCAGTATGTGCATGTAACAATCATAGACTAATGCACATATATATGCATATAAAGTATTTATGCGTAAAGCATGCTAATTAATTAGTCAAAGAAAGTAAGGCAGTGCCCATAGCCTACACAATGCCTCAAAATCTGAGAAAGAGAATTAGATGAGATAAACAGGAATAGTATATTATTGCAACTTAATATTTTCAACCACTGGTGGGATAGTGTGTAAAGTTAATCCAAAGAGTATGTCATGGGTGGAGTGTCTTTGATTCTAGATTTGAAGGATCTGAGCTGAATTTTGACAACTACTCCAAAACCGACCTTTCCTTGCAAAAAAGGACCACCACTATCACCATGACCCCAACCACCATCACTTCTGCAACCTACACCACCACCACCACCACCACCACCACCACCTGCATCATCAACACTACCACAACCACAACTACAACCAACTGACACATTTCTGCTCAGACCAATGATAAAAATTTTAACAAAATGTCAGGCTTTTATTTGTCATGTTTAAAAAAATTTTAAATGGGCTTCATATATTCTCCATACATAGGTGTGTGTAAGTGTGTGTGAGTATGTATATGTTTGTGTGTGTGTATGTGTGTACACATGTGTGTATAAGTACATGGTGGTTGTCTACTCCTTATGCAGAGTTTGACCACCTCCTGTACCTACACCTTAGCACCATCATGGCGTCTGATGTGGATTTTAAACCAAACAGTGTGCTGAAAAGACACCCACACAGATTGCACATCCGATTTGGACCACCAAGAGTTGCAGATAAGTTCTGATCTTTGTGGATTTTAAAATGTCTTTTGAGGCCACCATTGAATTTGTAAACCTTCTGGCATACACTGCATTCAAATGTTTGCACAGACATATAGGCAGATTAGTTGGTGCAGGTTCGTTTTCCATGGGTTCGCAGATGAGATTTGAGCTCAGCAAAAGAAAGGCATGGTTTGTCACAGACTGCACACAAAAAGGTCATTGTCATTCAACTTCTTGGTCGTTACTTTCTTCCTTAGATGTCTTTTGAGTCTTACAAGAGTTATCCTGGCCTCTTCAAATGCTTTCACTCCACTCCACACTTGTGTTTGCCATCAAACTTGATCCAAAGCAAGGGTTTCTATGTCTTCTGGATCCATTCTAAGTGACATCATAGTCGTCTTTATGCTGTCCGATAGCATTTCCCCTCTGCAAGCCCACCATAAAACAGCTGTTTTAGCATGCGTTCATCTACCATTCGAACAATATGGCCACACCATCTCATTTGGTTCCTCAAAATCATAGCTTTAATTGAGGTGATTCCTGCAAATGAAAGGTTATCTGTGTTTAGAGTAAAAGAACTCCATTTAATTTTTAAAATGTGACGAAGGCATTTTTGGTGGAATTGTTCTAACAATTTAAAATGCTTTCAAAACAAGTCCAAGTTTCAAAGGAATACAACAGGGATTGTAAGACAAATGATTTGTAAAGAGCCAGCTTTGTATTCTTATTTATATGTCACTGGCACCAAACACATGACTCCAAGCCACCAAATGCTTTTGCTGCCCTTTGAATTCACAGCTGTATTTCTGTATCAAGATTTCCATCATTTTGAACAGAGCTTCCAAGGTAGATGAACGAATCGACAACCTCAACCAACTTATCCTTAACAAATATTTTAGTGGGGTTACAAACAGCATCACAGGTAGGTTGATGCATTACAACTGTTTCTTTCAAGTTGATGGTCAAGCCAAAATCATCACAAGCCAAGTCAAAAGAGATTGCAGACCTGTTTCAGAATGGCTGACAACATCGCAAGCGTCAGTGTATAAAAGTTCACTAATGGGAACTTTTGCCGTAGGAGTGGCTGTGTGGTAAGTAGCTTGCTTACGAACCACATGGTTCCAGGTTCAGTCCCACTGCGTGGCACCTAGGACAAGTGTCTTCTACTAT
>NC_069002.1:18236568-18237984 GCF_001194135.2 Octopus bimaculoides
AAAAGAAAACCAATAGAATAAGTACTAGGCTTACAAAGAATAAGTCCTGGGGTCAATTTGCTTGGCTAAAGGCGGTGCTCCAGCATGGCTACAGTCAAATGACTGAAACAAGTAAAAGAGTAATGAGTGAAGTAAAAAGCTTCATTTTGAATTTCCGTCTGGTCAGATTAAAAACATACATACATACATGCACATAGTTTTTCAAACAATTATGAAAAGCTGAGGTCATACTAAATGGAATTGAATTATACTTTGAAAGGATAAATTGTAAACAACATTCAAGGTTAAAGAAATTCATGTCAGTTAAGGAGTGGCGTGATATTGAGTGAATTGTAACAAAAGATGATAGAATGTATAGATAAATAAAATTCCGCGAAAAACGGATTGAATAGCCTTAATGGCCAAGATGACTTACTTCCTGCTTATTACAAATATATAACTAGGAAACTAAAATCAATTTATTCATTCCACCGAGAGGACTTGAAACTCGATGTCTCCAACTGAAAACCTCGAAACAAACTTACTAAGCTGAAAACCTTAAAACTCAAACGTATTAAACTGAAAACTTCTGATTCATGGTAAAGAAAATATTTTCTTGTCTTAAATCTTGTCACATATCGTTTAACGTCCGCTTTCCATACTAGCATATAATATTTTATCTTTTACTACTCAAAGCTGCGGCCATGCTGGGGCACACTGTCATTATTGAGAACCTCCTCTGATATGTGGCGTTTGGTGAATAAGGGAGTTTGATGTCATTGCCCTCATTTGCTCCCCCTGTCACAAGATAGGTTCATCCAGGATTCTCAACAGGAAGAGGTCCAGTTTTCTTTTGAAAACACTTACATCCACTTTGTGTAGGTCCCTCATGCTCTTTGGGAGAATATCAAAAAGCTGTGGGCATTTGAAACCCAGGCTGTTGCAGTAACTGGTCCTGAAATGTGACGGCAGTGTTGGGATCTTTGGCACTATGCAGTGGTGACCCATTCTGGCATTAGTGTAGCTTTCAAAACCAAAATTTGGTACAATCCCTTCCAGGATCTTCCAGATATATATTACTGCATATCTTCCCCACCTTCACACTAGGGAGTAGAGTCTTACCTGTTTCAGCCGTCCCCAGTAGCTGAGCTGTTGCAATGAGATGATCTTCTTTTTGTAGCGTCACTGGATTGCTTCAAGGTCCACTGTTAATTTTACACTGTGGGGGGACCATTGTTAGGAGCAGTAGTCCAGGCAGCTGAGGATGAATGTCTTCCAGTGGACCATCATGGTTTCTTTGTCTCCAGTTCTGAAGGTTCTCAGGATCCAGCCAGCCAGCCGTCTGCACTTTGTCGTCATCTTGTTAAAGTGCACTTGGAAAGTGGTATCATCACTCATTTCGATACCCAGATCACACACAAGATTGTAATCCCCCAC
>NC_069002.1:18238142-18250229 GCF_001194135.2 Octopus bimaculoides
TTATGTCGCAGAAAAATTCCTCTTGTGACTGGTTTAAATCTTCGCAAGCAATTTCTGAAAAGCTTGAGCAAGCATAGGCCATCACACCACCTCCATGGTAATTAAAGAGGTCTTTGTGAAACAAAATGTAGCCAGCCATGCTAAAAACACCATTGCACAGTAAGGAATGTATCCAGGTTTAACAAATGAGATTGGAATCAGTACTTTTAACTTAAGAATCAAAAATAGTGAACTTTTTTGCATAAACTGTGGTTTTTTTTAAACAATAATTTGTATTTCGATTTAAATCTGTCATGGTTCATGGAAGAGGATGTATCGTTATTGTTTAGTTTCCTGGGTCTTTTCCAGTGTTACCCATTGTTAGTTCAATATCCTCAAACCAGTTTGCATTCCTTTCTAATCTGATATTGAGTCATGATTTAAGAGACTTACAATATGTAATTTCAGGTGTGTATCTGACGAAGAGCTCAATTTATCACACCTGTCCTTATAAGAGGCTAAACAGTATGCACATAGCTCTGTAGAAGGTGAATCTAACGAGTTTGGATTTTGATCCAATCAACTGGGGCAAAGAAAATTGTTTTGGAGGAACACATTTGAAGTTGACAAGGTGTCAGAAAATGTTTGTAGATCAATAAACATGGACTCAGCTATAATTAGGGGCAGGTTTGTATGCAGGGCAAACCTAGACTGAAGTGTTTTGCTAAAGAACTTTACACATTGCCTTGTCCAGGAATTGAAACCACAATTTTACTCTATGAGTCCAACAGCCTAACCACTAAGCTATGCACCTCACTCTGGTCAGTCTGGTGTCTCATAATGTTCTGTACTGTTAACATAAAACAAGCATGTAATATTTGTTAGAAATGAATGCTATAGGTGGGATGTGTTTTTATATTTTTCCACAGATGTATGCTTTGTGAAGTGAATGAACCCTGTGCACATACTGTGGTATGCGAAAATTGTGGCAAAATTCAACTTAAAAGATGCCCCAAGTGTAAAACACGTATAGAAAGCAAAATGAGAGCTGGTAAGAATATGATTTGATGATCTGTCTGTTTGTCACATGACTTTATGGTATGGAATAATGTTGTGTCGACCCAGATCTGTCATAATCTGACAGATGTATGATAAAAGATGTCCCAGATGTCTTTTCTCTTTGTTAGTATATCCATGACTACATCCACTTAATATTGTCTTTATCCAAGTTGGAAACTTGTCACACATCAAAAGAGTACTGTCTGCAACGTAAGACTAATACATCATTTTACTGAAATATAAATGAAATATCAATAAATCTCCAAGGTCCCATCAGTAAATATCAACTGTTTACATTTTTCAGCTTTTATATGAGGTTAATGATTTATAAGTATCTTGGGAAACTGATAATTAAGGACAACAGTACTTCCTACAACATCAGAGTCAGCTTTGTAATGTAAGAATTTCAATGACAATATCTCAACTGAGAGTTTAAGGATCTGACTCTTAACAAGTCTCACTGTTAATTCAGTTGTTTTGGAATGTTGGTAAAATGTGACATGGAAAAATTACAACATATTCTACAAAGCTGTCCTCTTTATGATTTTATCATCTTAAAGTTTTCAGCTGGAGTCGTTTGATATAAAGATATCATCTCTCATTGGGTTGTGTACCCAGATTGTCTCAAGTTAGAATATATACATCGTCTCATCGTTGTCATCACTGTTTAACATCCGTATTCCATGCTGGTATGGGTTGGACAGTTCAACATGGAGCTGAGCAGATTCCAATTGTCTGTTGTGGCATAGTTTCTACTGCTGGATGCCCTTCCTAACACCAACCACTTTACAAAGGGTGCTGGGTGCTTTTTACCTTTACAGGTGTGTTTAGGCAGCACAGACAGTCATGGGTGAATTTTATGTGGCACCGGTACCTGCAAAACACAAGACTGTATGTTTGAACACAGAGGTTTTACTTTGCTTGATGTGTTATTTTGAATACGGCAAATTGCCACATCTCCCGATTCCATGTCATTTCCTCACTAAGGCCCAGCATCTAAAGATCCTTTCTCACCATCCTGCGTCTTACTGGGTCTATCCTTTTCACAGGTCCCCTTCACAATTAAAGTTTGGCACTTCTTTATGCAGCTGTCCTCATTCATACGCATCACATGACCCAACCAGCACAGTCTTCTCTCTTGCACACAACATCTGATACCTCTTACACCCAGTTTTCCTCTTAAATCATTTACAGTGTTGTGCATGTGCACTGGCATTACCCATTCAGCAGAGCATGTTAGCTTCATTTTTTTCAAATCTTTACAAGTCCTCTGTAGTCAAAGTCCATGTAACATAGCTGTACGTACACAGCCATCATACAATCTGCCTTTCACTCTGAGGGAGAGGCTCTTAGTTACCAACAAAGTTAGAAGCTCTCTGAACTTTGCCAAGCTAGTTCTCATTGTAGCAACTACACTTTTAGAACTTCCTCTACCACTGTAAACTTGGTATGCTAAGTAACAGAAGCTATCTACTACTTCTAATGATCTCCCCAAACATTTGATGGAGTCTATTGTCTGCATTTTTATTGCTCATTTTACCCACATATTTGCCTCACACAAAGACAATTTTCTCTGTTAACCTTCCTGCGATAGCACTACACTTCTTATGTGTACAAAGCCTGCACTGGGTTCAACGTATGGAGTTTCTACCAACACCCTTCTTACATATCGAGCAGGTTGCATATTCTTTAGTCAGAATTTGTATAACTGTCTGTTAGGTTCAATATCTGAAGATCATTTCTCACCATTTCAACCCCGTCTTCCTAAGGTTCTCTCTACATTTAGCACCTCTTTATGCAGCTGCCCTCTCATTCACATACATCTCATGTTCTTACCAGCATAATCTTCTCTTTTGCACATTTGATGCCTCTTGTACCCAATGTTTCTCTTAACACATTCAGACTTTGTTTTACCTATAATGGATCCAAGCCAGATATTATTCTATCAACAATGTCCTTACACTTGCTGGTAAATAAGTTTTCACCCTATTGAGAGCCTCCACATTGATCGAGGGGACATCACAGAAAGGGTTGGAAACTTTAGTTGGATGCATTGATGATGCTTGATAGCAATATGCTAAATTCTTGAGAACCAGTTTTTTGTACCATTTCAGATATTTTTCTTTTGCACTAATGTGTAGTGAATGAGGTTTTGTGCAAGGGTATAGTGTTTTAGGACACCTGTTATCATTGTCTTTTTGGGCTTAATCATTGCTCATCTGGAAAGAAAGCTGCTTTATTAAGGAGGATGAATGACATTGAAAGGTCTTCAAATATTTCCTGAATCAGATAACATTCTGCTGAACAGTGTTGTAGGGGAGTTAGAATGAACGATTATCAGCAGCAACATTTAACAAAGAGAGCAGGTGTATGTTTTGGAATTAAGTAAAAGAGGAGATGGATGTTGGTTCGTGAAGTCTAGAGACGAGAGGAGAATGACTTGTCAGAGATTTGACACAAATATTTGAAAGGAAAGTTTAAATTAATGGACAAAAGGTGTTATCAAGTGATAATTAAATAAGATAATTGGAACGTTGTTAGATTATGTAGGATATCTTACTAAAGAGAGGGTTAGTCTATTTGGTTGTGGACCTAAATGTTGTGAACCTAAACACGGTAGCTATCTTTCTTTCTTTCTTTCTTTAAGATAGATAGTGGCTGTAAGATACAATACAACAAATGATATTGTCTTCATAATTTATCTGATTTCCATGCTCCCATGGATTGGATGGATGGTCACTGTCCAAGCCAGTTCTTATTTAGAGTTACTGTCCACCATGATTGGTTGAAGAACACATCTCACTTAAACGTTTTAGCTTTTCTATGGTGGTATGCCCTTCCCAACATCAACCACTTTCTAAATGGTCCTGTATAAATATCATTGTGACACAGGTTCTAGCAAGATTGTCACCTCCTCAAAGAGATTAAACTTCCTCTCAAACTTATTGTACCACTGTAGAAAGTATAGAAATGCTTTGTCTGAGACCCTAATGGTCACCAGTTGACCATTGATTGTAGGAATGTCTCAATTATAAAATGCAAATTATTTATAAAAAAACAAGACATTTCACTATAGAGTGTAAAACTTGGAAATGTTTATTTCAGAAGGTCAAAAGTTGTCTGACCGGGAAGTCCAGATGGTGGCAGAGTCGGTTGTTGTATATAAAATAACTAATGATTTCTGTAAAGTTGATTTTTATCTGAACCTTTTTGTTTGTCAAAACGACTGACAGCAGGTTCCACATGATTTTTCAATCTGCAAAGTAATACAAGACACAAAGAAGAATAAAAGGGATTCAAATGTTGTATGACCTGATCTGGCTGATGCTTATGGTTCTGTACCACACAAATTAGTGATGGAACCAATGAACTTCTTTTATATATGAGAGAAGATTAAAGATCTGACTAGAAGCTGCTGTAATAATTTCAAAATGTGGTTCCTGACAGAAAATTTCACAACAGACTGACATCGTTTTGAAACTGGAATTGCTGTAGGTTGCACAATATCAATCATTTGGTTTGTGCTTGTTGTGGAGATGTTACTTAGATCAGCAGATTGATCAGAAGAAATGGCTCGAGTGAAATCACCCAAGAAGGAATTTAATGGATGATATAACAATACTAACAAGAGACCAAAAAGGCATGCAAATAGTTCTAGATGGACTGGATTAACTAATTCTTTGGTCAAGAATGGGGTTTAAACCAAATAATTAATGCAGTCATTTGTCAAAAGGTCAGATGAAGCAAGTGAGGTTCAAAATAGCAGACGAAACAATACCAAGGGTTAAAGAGAAACCTCTAAAATGTGTTGGACGATGGTATGCTACCTCATTGTCCAGTAAGAGTAGAGGCATAGAGGTCATGGCACAAACTGAAGATGGGTTAAAGGCAATAGCTAAGCCAACATTTCCTGGCAGATAAAAGATTTGATGCTTCCAGTTTGATCTATATCCCTGCCTTGCTTATAAAATTCTTGAATATCAGTTTTTATGCAACATTTCAGATTATTTTTATTGCTTTTATGTATGGATGAACAATTATATCTAGTTAATAAAATTTTGTGAAAGCATACTGTGTTTTTGGATACCTGATATGTTTTTGCTCCCCCTCTGTAGAATTAATCATTGCCCACCTGGAAAGAAATCTGCTTCATTAAGGAGCCTTCTAATATCTCAAATACATGTGGCACATATATAAGAAACAAAAAGTACAAAGCTAAAAGAAAAACAGTGTTATCAAGTGATAATTAAATAAGATAATTGCAACATTGTTAGATTATGTAGGATATATAAATAGGGAGAAGAGATTTAATAAGGTGAGTCTATTTTGTTGTAGACCTAAGTATAGAGCTGTTACCTGGTCCCACTGGAGAAAGCATAAAAACGTTGACCAAAAACATAGTGGTCACCTGATGACCAGCGATGATGATAGGTAGGTCCCACTATAATAAAATAAAGATAATTAATAAAGAATTTTTACTCTCAAGTAAAAAAACTTGCAAATATTTATTTCAGAAACTCCAGAGTTAGAGAAGTTACTCCAAGTTGTCGCACAACTGTTAGGAAGCAAGTGGCAGCAAGTTGGTGAGTATAAAATAACAGTACTTAATTGATTTCAATAAGTGTCAACTTTTGTTTGTCAGCATGACTGAGAGAAGATCCCATTCCTACTTTCCAATTGAAATGCTAGCTGTAAAGTGATTCTATTAAAGGTATTGGTATTACTGAAACTTCATAAAATATCCACCGAGATTAGCAGGATTAGTAAAATGGATAAATTAGAGGACACAATAGATTTAATATTGTCTTTTGAGAGAGCAAATTAAAATATGTCATTTAAGTATAAACTGGTAAGTTAATGACCAATTTTCTTTGTTTGTTTTACATTTTTACTAAGTTTACATTTTGTTTTTTTTTTTGCAAAATGTCTGTTTTAAACAGATTTACAATGGAAAGTGTTTCAGGTGGGACATCTCAGTCTTTCAGTTGGGAGTACAGGACTACATCATTAAGTGCATCCTTTTTTTTACATGCTTCTATGTATAGTGAGTGGCATGTTGCAGCCGTTCCACTGTCCAGTGTCCATTTAGTTGTGAATCACACTTCACTGACATGTAATGGTTAATTGTACATAGGTGGATGATGTTTATGTTGGTGATTCCTGTCTTCTTTCCTGCAAATCAAAATTCTCCTCTTTGCTTGGTTTAACTAAACACCTCTCTATTACACTGGGTAACACGATTTTTGTTCATGAATAACAATTGTTATTTCCTGTTTGCTTAACCCTAGAAAATATGAGAATGGCTAATATCTCCTTCAAACTTTGTTTTTGTCACAATATATACCTTGTAGACCTCACACATTTCAGCTGCTGTTGCTTCAGAGTGCTTTTACGCTGTTGTCTTGATAAATTCACCACAGACACAGCAGAATGTGTCTGTCTGCCAGATGCTTACAACCTCTTGATGCCATCTGTGATGAATGCAGTTCTTGGATAGTTAGAAATAAACTGAACTGTTGATCTTACGATCCCTTTATTTACACTGGCATCTATGTTGCCAGAACGTTCTAGAAATTCTTGGAAATTTTAGTAACTTATTGATGATAGTTCTAGAAAATTCTGCTTCAGTAACTCAGCACTGAATCTGTCTTGAAATAGGTTTCAAAACATTGATGTCCAGGTAACAAAAGCAACGTTTGAAGGGAACAGATGTCCTTTTCTTTGATTTCTTGATGGAAGTGAATAAGAAATAACACTTACTAATCAAAGACAACAAAATATTTAAAGTTTGTTATGCAGGAGTGGCTGTGTGGTAAGTAGCTTCCTTACCAACCACATGATTCCGGGTTCAGTCCCACTGCATGGTACTTTGGGCAAGTGTCTTCTACTATAGCCTCTGGCTGACCAAAACCTTGTGAGTGGATTTGGTAAACGGAAACTGAAAGAAGCCCGTCGTATATATATATATATATATATATATATGTGTGTGTGTGTGTGTGTGTGTGTGTGTGTGTGTGTGTGTATGTATATGTTTGTGTGTCTGTGTTTACGTCCCCGTAACTTAGTGGTTCAGCAAAAGTGACCAATAGAATAAGTACTAGGCTTACAAAGAATAAGTTCTAGGGTTGATTTGCTCAACTAAATGCGGTGCTCCAGTATGGCCACAATCAAATGACTGAAACAAGTAAAAAAGTAAAGAGAGTGTTATTGATTTCTCTCTAAATCATGTCCTTGAACCATTGAAAGAGATCCTTGTAATGAAGTCATGAACCCATGTTGTCTACCAAACTGTGTTATATAAATAATGCAGTTTTTTCAATTGAATGCACTGAAAGTCAGGGGTGGGGGACGGGATAAACTACCTGCATCAACTTGTTATAAAAGCAAGTAGTAATTTTACATTTTAAGACTTATTCTTAGAGCTAGTTTTGAAGTGTGCAGTTCAATTTTAACAGTTATTTTTTTCAAAGCTATAATAGAAGTGACAAAGGAGCATATTCAGCATATTTTGCTTTATTCAGTTAGGCAACAATGCAACAGAAAGCGTGAGGAATATTAATGCAGTATATGAGGATTGAACAATAAGCATAAGCCAGTGTCAATGGTGGCTCCAGAAATTCCGAGCCGGAAACTACAGCCTAGAAGATGAGCCTCGTCCTGGAAGATCTGTAGAGCTCGATGAGGACGTCCTACAAAAGCTGGTAGAACAAAATCCCTTTGTAACTAGCAGAGAAGCTTTGATTTGGTCATTCAACCATTCATCGATACTTGCATGGTTTTGGAAAAATCAGCAAATTGGGTCAATGGATCACACAGAGTGAATGTGTGCTTTTCTTTGCTGTCATGTCTCATGAATGAACCTCTTTTGAACCGAATAGTGACAGGTGACAAGAAACAGGTTCTCTATAAATACATCAAGCACCAAAGACAGTGGGTAGGGAAAGGAGAAATACTGGCACTCCAGCTTGAAGAAGGTCCTCAGACATGTAAGGTGTTGTTATCTGTTTGATGGGATATGAAGTTACGGGGATGTAAACACACCACCATTGGTTGTCAAGTGATGTTGGGGTGACAGACACACAAACACACACACACACACATGTATATATATATATATATATATATACACATATATACGACAGGCTTCTTTCAGTTTCCGTTTACCAAATCCACTTACAAGGCTTTGGTTGGCCAGAGGCTATAGCAGAAGACACTTGCCCAAGGTGCCATGCAGTGGGACTGAACCCAGAACCATGTGGTTGGTAAGCAAACTATTTACCACACAGCCACTCCTGCACCTTCAATTGATTTTTCTTTCAAATCTTCACCATTTTCATCCTGCTTTTCCACCTCTTTATTATTATTTAATTAACATTCTTAGAAACAGAGAACAATGCCTTTTATTTTTTATGTTTCTTAACTATTTCTCATTCCTCTATTGACATAGTTTATTTGTTATATTTATGACAACCTACAGTACACATCTTTTATGTAATCGTTAATGATTTTGAAATTATTTCTTATTGTTTTATGTTTTGCAGGTAGGAATTTAGGAATAAGAAATGTCCAACTGGAAATTATCAAGTTAGACAATCCTCTTAACACTAAAGAACAGAGCTTCCAGATGTTGTACAAATGGTACGCAAGTTGTGATCAAGAGAGACGAACACTGGAGACACTCAGAGAGGCTCTTGAAGCAGCTGAGTGCTTTGAGGCACTTCAATGTCTACCATCAGAAGAAAGGTGAACTTGTGTGTAAATGTAATACTCAAAGGATAACCTTGACTAAACAGAGACTCATGATCAAATGCCTTCCAGCCAGGACCCTCCTGTCTTTATGTAGGGAACCCAGAATCACATTGTCCAATGTGTTCTTCTTTAAATGGTGAATTGAGGAGGATTTGGATACTAATTCTAGCAAATCTATCTACCACATAAGAGATTCCCTTCCTGAATTGGTTCCTTTCTTCTTAGAAATTAACTTTTGAAATAGAGATAAACTTTGAAATGTTCATTTGCTGTTGTTTTTGCTGTGTATCTAAGCTCCTCCCCAAATGCCTTCCATTGTTGTAGAGACAGTTTTCATATCCTTTCGTATATTGATAGTTATCTACCTTCATTTATAGCTGAAAGGGAGATGTCTGGTATATAAATATTGATGTCTTTTCTCTTTATATATCATATAGGGATAGTTTTTCTATGTAATATATGACGTACCTATGGGTATTTCACTTTGTCCTGTTGTGGTGTTTTAAGATAGGTCCCTTCTAATGTGGGGGTGTTTGAATAAAACTCAGGGTTGGGAGTGCAATTAAGAGTTATCTCTATTTAAAATTCTAGCTTTAGGATCATTGTTAATTACTAATTACTGCAGTTTTTTATTTTTTTTCCAGCAAAAACTAAAACTTTACAGTTGCATATATAAAAAATAAATCCATAAATTTCAAATTTATTAATAGCTGTGTTGATAAATCCTTTCGTATTAAAATAATGACATATTTGTGATTGTGGGAAAGACACAGTGACTCTCACCTTCCAAATAACTTGTTATTAGATTCGTTCATGACAGGAGAGAACAAAACTGGTTGAGCTGAAATTAAACACAAAAATATTTCAATTACATCAAATTTATTTCAGAAATTGATCAACAATTACTATGAAAATTTATTAGTATTCAAACAAATTATTTCATATCAAAGTTTGTATAAAATTATTTTAAATAAATTGCTAACATTTCTTACTAATTTTTAGCTCCAAAATGTGGGAGTGAAATTATATTCACATATTATATGTAATGTAAAAGTATACCCAAAATATAATAAACATTAATTTACTTTGGAGTAAAGATTATTTGCCAACATAACATGGCAGTCCTGGTTTAGGATGAATGTTGCTGTAATTTAGCCCCAGGAGACATCGTCACCAGCTGGCTATATGACACGATCTGTGTCCCTACATTTTCAAACAAGGGAATCTAGCACCCCCACCCAGCTCAAAACAATATCTGTGTATCACATATTATACAATATCTGTGTATCACATGTTATACACATATTGTTTTGAGCTGGGTGGGGGTGCTAGATTCCCTTGTTCGAAAATGTAGGGACACAGATCGTGTCATATAGTCAGCTGGCGAAGATGTCTCCTGGAACTAAATTACAGCAACATTCGTCCTAAACCAGGACTGCCATGTTATGTTGGCAAATAATCTTTACTCCAAAGTACTGTTGTTGAATATCTCTCGTTGTGAGGTTTACAAATAGTAATTTTCTAATGAATTTACTTCCTGAAAGTTGTATGAGACAATAAGTTACTGTTTATGTAAATTAATAGGAACATATTTAGTTTTAAATTTATTTACAAAACTACAAGTTTTGAAAAACTTAGGAAATATATCTCTTTTACTGACTCCCTACAACATTAAAAAGGATAACTTTCAACTGAGATCACCCAAAATTAGTTCCTTTACTGAGTGAGATCTTCATCTTGTTCTGCTCAAAGACTGTCAAAGTAATTTTCATGTTTTAATAGAATCCAAGACAAAATATGTTGCCCATAGATAAGTGGTTGAATTTATCAAATAATAAAACCACAGAAAATAATGATAATGTAACTAAGGTGAGTCACAAACTTAAAGGAGTATCATGAATTCAGAAATAAGTAATCCTCTGAGTACAGCACAATTTCGCCTGAAAATAAGGAAATATAATGGATTTATTTTAACTTTGAGAAATATTGAAAGATTTCCTGTTTGTTTAATTTGAAAGGATTGTTTGTTGTCTGCAAGTATGAAGTCGACAAAAATTGGAAACATTTGAATTCAAGACATTTCTTCTATAGCAGTAAGCATATAGAAATGTTTTTGGAAGGCTGATGGAATGTTTCGGTACACAGAAGCAACCTCTTGAGAGCCCTATTCACACTGTAGACAGAGGGAAATACTTAATCTCTACAGCATCGGTGGAAGACTTGTGTTACCAGCTGCAATTAAAACAACAGAAATTATTCATAGAAAAACTAAGCAGATGAATTAAAGAAAGCTTGTCTGTCAAATAATATGGGGGGGGGGATGGGTATCAAAAGGTTCCTGGACTAGTTCTGTAGATGCACCAACAAATGGCAGCACACGGTTGCGTGAGCAGTGAGAGCTAGCAGTGACCTTTATGGCACAGTTTGTAGAGTGACATCGCTGTATTTGATTCACAAGTTGTACAATTTGTGTTTTTGTGATCATGTGTATGCTGTAGTCTGCGATTTTCTCATGGACACGAACAAAGAGCCAACATAAAATTTTGCGTTAAACTTGGGAAGTCTGCTACAGAGACATTGAGCATGCTTCAGCAAGCTTATGGCGATGAGTCAATGGGTCACCTGCAGTGTTTCGAGTGGCACGAGCACTTCAAAAGCAGAAGAACGTCTCTGAAAGACAGGCGATCTGGAAGATTTCCATGAGCATCACAGGCAGAAATGTGGTATTGTGCATTATGAATTTGTCCCCTGGGGCCAGACCATCAATTGACAGTTCTGCTGCAAAGCTTTTGAAGTATTTGAGGGGGGATATTCGGTGAAAGCAATCGGATTTGTGGAGCACAAGGAATTGGATTCTTCATAACAACAATGCACCCTGTCACCAAGCTCTCCTCACAATGCACTCTGTCACCAAGCTCTCCTCACAATGCACCCTGTCACCAAGCTCTCCTCACAATGCACCCTGTCACGAAGCTCTCCTCACAGTACACCTTGTCACGAAGCTCTCCTCACAATGCACCCTGTCACAAAGCTCTCCTCACAATGCACCTTGTCACCAAGCTCTCCTCACAATGCACCCTGTCACCAAGCTCTCCTTATACTGCACTCTGTCACCAAGCTCTCCTCACAGTGCACCTTGTCACCAAGCTCTCCTCACAATGCACCCTGTCACGAAGCTCTCCTCAAAATGTACCCTGTAACCAAGCTCTCCTCACAGTGCACCTTGTCACCAAGCTCTCCTCACAGTGCACCCTGTCACCAAGCTCTCCTCACAATGCACTCTGTCACCAAGCTCTCCTT
>NC_069002.1:18250256-18251074 GCF_001194135.2 Octopus bimaculoides
CAATGTACCCTGTAACCAAGCTCTCCTCACAGTGCACCCTGTCACCAAGCTCTCCTCACAATGTACCCTGTAACCAAGCTCTCCTCACAGTGCACCCTGTCACCAAGCTCTCCTCACAATGCACCCTGTCACCAAGCTCTCCTCACAGTGCACCCTGTCACCAAGCTCTCCTCACAGTGCACCCTGTCACCAAGCTCTCCTCACAATGCACTCTGTCACCAAGCTCTCCTTATAATGCACTCTGTCACCAAGCTCTCCTCACAAGGCACAATGGTACAGACACAATGGTACCATATCTGGCGAACAATTCGTGTAAAAAACTTACTGTAAACGCAAATGTCGACTTTTTACACTTATGCACTTCAGGCCACTTTGGAAAACTGTCCACCACAACAAGGTAATACGAACCCTTCAGTGGACCTACCTAATCAACATGCAGTCAGGACCATGGAATATCTATTTTGGTCACGGTTACCATTTAGTGGTAGGTGCTTTTGCAGCTAAGGCGCAACCTCTGCATGCTTTCATTAATTCTTCAATGTCACGGTCCATTGTTTTGAGAATGAAATCGTTAATGAGAAGTTATGTATATTGATACATAACTTCCCATTAACGATTTCATTCTCAAAAGACGCAACGAAAATTTTAGGAAAATATCAATAAGTAAATGAGTGGAAACTTTACCGGTAAATGTGTTAAATAATACGCACTAAAAGAAAATGACTCTCCCCAGACAACAAAATATGCTTCAAAACACGAACTCACATAAAAAATCTTGTGAACCAAATCCCCAAACGAAATATATATATATATATATA
>NC_069002.1:18251220-18252346 GCF_001194135.2 Octopus bimaculoides
TATATATAAGTGGTCTGATTAATAAGTATGCCGACTATTAGCATAGTAACGAAGCTAAAGCACACAATGTGAAGCCGCTTGGCACAGATTGACCTTAAACACTGCTGTGCGTTGGCACTAAATCTTAACGTTCTAGCTGACTTATGCTATTTACAGCAGTGCAGTGCTTGGAAGGAAGGTGTGCAGCGTGTGATCGCATTGACCATGAGAGAGAAATTTGTGCAGAGAATCTGCATCGAATTTTGCCAAAAGCTTGGCGGTAACTGCTCAGAGGCCTACGCAAAGTTTTCAAAAAGTTTTCATCGTACTCGACACAGTCTGAAGTCCGAGTGTCTCTTTGGTCAGGTGAAAGCAGTTTTGGCACAAACTTGGCAGATACGCGTCTCATACCCAAATTTTCAGTGATGATGAATTGAACCTAACCGTAACTAATCTGCATATCATTTGATAACTCACAGATAGTGATTCGATGATTTCCCCTCACAGCTGCACGCACATTTGCGATATTTTTCTCAGTTCTGCTGGTTGCGGATCTCCCAGAACGTTCGTCAGTATCGGAATTTTTTCCGGCCCTCTTGGAAACGTCTGAACCACTCGTACATTTGTGTGTAGCTCATACACTTCTCTCCATACACTTTCTGCAACTTTGCGTAGGCTTCTGAACAGGTATCGCCATGACAACTTTCTCTGTCATGGTCACACGCGACACACCTTCCTTCCAAGTACTGCAATAAACAGCGGAAGTGAATTAAAGCATTAGAACTTACTGCGCATGCACAGCACATTTCAAGGTCAATATTTGCGAAGCGACTTCACTCTGCGTAGTTTAGCATCGTTACTATAGCAACAGCCAGGCTACTCATTGATCAGACCTCTAGTATATATATATATATATATATATATATATATATATACTGATTTTACATCGAATTATTATGAATTTTTACTGATATTTGATAACATGAGATATATCGAAACCGATAATATCTTCTTTGTATAATTTTTTAATATTTTTAAAATTAAATTCCTTCTTAAATTGAAATGTTTTTCGACTTACTTCTGTGCTATTTCCACTTCCATCTTTTATATATATGTTTTACATATATATTTAAAATACAGAGATGCC
>NC_069002.1:18254120-18264929 GCF_001194135.2 Octopus bimaculoides
ATATATATGTATGTATGTATGTATGTATATGTATGTTTATGTATATACAGGGGTTGGACAAAATAATGGAAACACCTTAAAATTTCAAACAAATTTATTTTAATATGGGATAGAACCGCCTTTGGCAGTGATTACAGCTTGAATTCTACGAGGTATGGACTCTTACAAAGTTTGAATTATTTTCCAAAGGAATTTTTGTCCATTCTTCAGCTAAAACAGTCTCCAGTTCTTGTAGTGATGATGGTGGAGGATATCGACTCCTTACTTGTTTTTCTAAAATGCACCATAAATGTTCAATAATATTGAGATCTGGGGACTGTGGTGGCCAGATAAGATGTTCAACTTCACTAGAATGTTCTTCGAGCCATTCAGTAACGACTTTAGCTGTGTGAATTGGTGCATTATCATCTTGAAAGATTACGTTTCCCTCTGGAAACAGTTCCGCATCCATAGGATGAATTTGATCAGATAAAATGCTTAAATAGTCTTGAATATTAATTCTCCCATGAAGGGAAACCATTGGGCCGGTGAATTTACAAGTCATAGCCCACCAGATCATCACAAATCCTCCTCGATATTTAACCGTTGGAAGAAGGCAGTCTTGGTCAAATGCTTCTTTTGGCTGTCTCCAGACGTATACTCAGCCGGTGGTCGAAAATAAAGTAATGGATGACTCGTCCGAGAAAATAACATTCTTTCACCGCTCTAGGGACCAACCCTGTAGGTTTTTACTCCACTCTAAACGTTTTGTAACATTTGTTTTTGAAAGTAGTGGTTTTCTGATTGCAGCCCTCCCGTGAAATCCGGCTTTGTGCATCTCCCAGCGAACAGTTTTTGTGGAAACTGGGTTCTGGAGGTGATCATTAATCTTTGCAGTAATTTTGGGAGCTGTACTGTTGTGATCCTTTCTAACAATTCGCGTAAGAGCCCGACGGCCTCTATCTGAAAGTTTTGGTTTTCGTCCGGAGTTTTGTTTCGACGAGGAGGTTTTTTTCCTCTTTCTCAAAGGCTGTCATTACTTTCGAGATAGTACTTCTTGATACACCAAACATTTCGGGTGTTTCCGTTACGCTAACGCCTGCCATACGAGCACCAACAATTTGACCTCTTTGAAAGTCCAGTAGTTGTGTAATTTTAATGAATTTTAATTATCTTTTTCTGATGATATCTGAAAAGAAGCAGTAATTTTAGCAAAGCATATTAAGCAACACTAATAATAAATCAAAAAACATAAAAATAAAGAAGTTTTTGATGGTTTTATAGATATTTCTATAATGCTATAATGCTAGGTTCTTCCATTATTTTGCTCAACCCCTGTATATGCATGTATATTTCTTTTACGCATTTCAGCCATATGGCTGTAGTCATGCTGGAGCACCACCGTGACTTAGTACCTCTTATGTGGTTCCTTTCATAAAAAGTACAAATTAGGGGCTTCAGAAAAGAACAGAATAAACTGATCAACATTCTTCAAATATATTCGATTAGTGACAGTGAAAAGTTTAGAACATACCAGGGATTCTCCATTTGAGATACCTTAAGTGAACACCTGCCCACAACAAATGTACATATAAAATACATCCACGCGTAACTGTAATAAAGTGACACACACATCCACTACATGTGTTCAAGTTCAAATCTTTCCATGAGTTGTAGACTTACTGCTTTCTCCCTCCTCATCAGTGTCAGAGTCTCTGTAAAGAGAAATGTGTACTGTCCCACCCTCGTGACTAAAGCATGAAAAGTTCCCTGACCATAAACTTGGCCCAAGTATTTATTAATAGGAGAGACCCCTACAAGTATCCAAGGGACAGATGATGATATCAAATTGGATGGAATGAAACAATACTTACTGAAGTGCATGTGCAGCAAAACCTCCTTTCATAGCAGACTTAACAGAAACGCCTACTTCATTCAGTGATCGTCCTTCATCCTATGATGGTCCTCCATTTTCAGACAGGCCTTTATTTATCATCTGTTCTTCATTCTCCGGTGGGCCTTCAGTTACCAGCTTCCCTCCAATCACCCATACACCCACAACGTAAACAAGCAAGAAAAGGACGAAACTTTTTATGGCTGTTGTTTTCAGTGCTCCCACTGCTTACTGACACATGTACAGCTTGAAGCAGTTGTAGATTTGATTAAACAGAACACAGAATGAATATCTTCTGCTGATGTAGGTGTTGGTGTTGTTAGCGATGTTGATGTGGTGATATATTGTCTTGAAGTGGTTTCTTGCAAAAACAAGAAAACTCCAACAACTGTAACTTCAAAAAAACTCAAAAAGATATTGCTGCTTAGTCAGATAAAACCTGTGAAAACAGACTCACATTTATAACAAATTGTCAACGTTCTTTTCTGTAAATTTATTGGTCACAAACAAGATACAATGTCATCAAACCTAGATCTCTAAAACGAAATGCACTTACCTCTCACAATAGACACTAAACTACCCACTCTCACCTTCTTGAGTTTATTAAACGAATTTCAAATTTAAAAAAATGTTATAGCAATGCTTCTGTGAAGAAGAGGTAGAATATTTATCTTTGAACAAAGCTACTGATACAATCATATCTAAGGATATATAATGACTTCAAAAGATTATGACACCTTCAATGGCATGATCTATTGTCCGCCTATAAATATAACAGCTTCATTCGCAAAAGGCCTGCTTAATCCATTTCACATTCATTCACAATTCCTCTGGGGTCGTTTTTAGCTTCTTTACTTCCATAATATATTATCTCATAATTGTTGTTGGCACTCCGTCGCTTACGACGTCGAGGGTTCCAGTTGATCCGATCAACGGAACAGCCTGCTCGTGAAATTAATGTGCAAGTGGCTGAGCACTCCACAGACACGTGTACCCTTAACGTAGTTCTCGGGGATATTCAGCGTGACACAGTGTGACAAGGCTGACCCTTTGAATTACAGGCACAACAGAAACAGGAAGTAAGAGTGAGAGAAAGTTGTGGTGAAAGAGTACAGCAGGGTTCGCCACCATCCCCTGCCAGAGCCTCGTGGAGCTTTAGGTGTTTTCGCTCAATAAACACTCACAACGCCCGGTCTGGGAATCGAAACCGCGATCCTCCGACCGCGAGTCCGCTGCCCTAACCACTGGGCCTTTGCGCCTCCACTATCTCATAATATGCATGTATGAACTAAAGTGTTTGCTTATATTTAAGCGCTTTTACATTACAGTATAGAATATGTGGCGTTTTATTGCTCTAATGAAGGCTTCAGTCTTATTTCAGTGGCAGCTAGATGGCTTCTCACCACCTTCTTCCTGTTTCTAGCTTCCTTTTTCATTGTAAAAGTCCCAAATGTGAGATCTTGATTCATTTAATCATTTGTTAGCTAGCTACCAAGTATAAAATATCGAAATATCAAGCTCTAAGGAGAGTGTCGTTGAATTTTCTCTCCTCTTCATGCATTTTCTCGGAGATTTAAGTACTCTCGCCACCATATTTTCACTATCTTTCTTCCTTACCCCAGCAATGCTAGGCTTATTTAAGACTTTCCTTTCTATCCTTTTTCATTCGTTCCTCTTCTCCTCCTTCTCCAGTATTCCAGGCCTTTGTTTCAATGACTAGTTAGCTCTGAATGTTTGGGGAGTTGAGTTGGGTAAATAATAGTTCTAGGGAGAAGAAGTATCTAATATCGGTTTGTGACGCTGTTATATCTGCTAGCATAGGCCCATGCAAATCTTCTGCTTTCCGAGTGCTGATGCCTTTCCCCGTCTCCATATCCACTCTTCCCACCCCATTTACATCGTTGAAGTTGGCACAGTCAATGTATAATAATTTGTCCACGAACTGGAGGGTGAGCCTTAGGAATGAGCAAGTGTCTCCGCTGTGTCGCATCTGCAATAGCGTGGATGAAACCATTGCCCACATCACGAACGAATGCCCTAGGCTTGCCCAAAACCATTACAAGTTGTGGCGACACGACCAAGTAGCGAAAGTGCTACATTGGAAACTGTGCGAAAAATGAGGGCTAGAGAGTGGCAAGACGTAGTATGATAACATACCGTAGAGAGTGGCGGTGTCGGAGACATGCAAAAAATCCTGTGGGATTTCTTAATCCAACCAGATTTGGTGCTAAAGCATAACAGACCGGACATAGTGGTGGGGGACAAGATGCACCACATATGCTATATAGTTGATGTTGTATACCCCTTTCACCCACGAATAGTCAAGAAGGAAGGCGAAAAGATAGATCAATACAACCCTCTTAAGTACGAAGATAGTGCCAATTATTGCTGGGTCCTTCGTAACAGTATCAGAAGGCATCAAGGGGAATATAAAGGAAATTGGAACAGAGTGTCCAGTAGAACCGTTACAAAAGAATGGTCATGAGAATAATGTTTCAGTGCACATATATGGCTAAACGGCCAGTCTAAGCCCCTTAGCTCCTGACACAGAAGATTAAACCTGAAATCCATCCAGCAGCTCCCATCCCACAAAATATCTCTCTCAAATAAGGCAGCATATCGAGGAGTATAAGCATTTGCACTCCATTTTGGAAGGCCATAGAAATTCTTGAAATCAATAACGACAAAGACCATCCCACCAATACAATCAACTACAAGAACGAGAACAAACACAAAAGCATAACCTACCACAGCTGCATGGGATGGAATATACGCAGTCTTTGGTTATATTCTCTCCTATTGGTGGTTTTACTCGAAGGAGACATTTGCGAAGTGTTGTATTACTCTTGAATACTGTCCTGATGTCATATGGGCCGCATATCTTTTGTATCTTTTCAGAGAGGCCTTTCACATGGGGTAGACAGGCTATGGACAGTTTTTGGCCTCATCCTCTCTCTTCTTCATAATTGAAGTGGATAGCATACTTTTGGGGTAGTTGTTGCGTAACAGATCGTTAAACATGCCGCCCCCTCAAAATAAGGGTAGACGAGCATCGCAAAGTTGTGACACGAGGAGATATTGATAAATCGGGTATAGCTGATAATGTATGGAAAAATGGAGATTGCCTCCTCCTGTGAGATAAAGTTAAAATAATAGACAGAGAACACCACTGGAAAATACGAAAACTAAAAGAAGAAGCACATATGCTAGGACACAACAACCTCCTAAGCAGACCGAGTGCAGATATGAGCAGCATATGGGAACCGGTATTAAGGAAGGATAGGAAAATATTAGATTTATAAGCACTAAAATTCACTCCATAATTGCTCACGGGAATATGGCGTAGTGTTCAAGAGCGCGGGATACTAACCCCAAGATTCCGAGTTCGATTCCAAGCAGTGAACTGAACAACAACATTAATAATAATAATAATAATGACAACAACAACAACAACACCTTAGGAATGAGACCCGAGGTTCGAAATTTCTCCGAGACATCTGATGAAGGCTGGAGGGTATATCAGCCGAAAGATGAGGACAAATATCCGTCGAATGTAAATAATGTACATAATGGATCTATTTTAAAACGGGGGCCACATTTTTCATTAATGTTTTACGTAGTGTTTTTGGTACGGAAAGACTTTCAAACTTCGTATACTTATCTATTTTGTGTTATAGAACAGAAAAATATTTTTGTATTCGAATTTATTTCATGTAAAAAATTGTCTTATTTAGATAATTTCAACCAATCACTGACAAGTATTCAGTTGTTTACATTTACTCCTTTGGCTGATTAAGCGATGTAAAGCGTATTTAATCTCCATACCTTCGTTTTATTTGCTTTTTTCATTTTAAATTTGCTTTAACCCTAACCCTAACCCTAACCCTAGGGTTAGGGTTAGGGTTAGGGTTAGGGTTAGGGTTAGGGTTAGGGTTAATTGTTTCAGAATCGTTTGTTTATGTAGTCGGCACTTAATGTATATCGGCTGAATGGACGTCAGTGATTGGTTGAAATTACAGAAATACGACAACTTTAACATGGAATATCTTAGGGATTTCTTTTTTTAAAGAAGACTAAGAGAAAAAGATGTTTTATATGACACATTCTACTAGTGTTCCAAGTTTCAAAGTGTTTCGTTAATGAAAAATGTGGCCCCCGTTTTAAAAAAGATCCTACATAATTCCTCATCTCTTAACTAAAACGAGGAAGACTTGAAAGAATCTGGGAAATTGAAATGCAAAATAAACAAAGAATGAGAGCGGTTGAGAAAGGACAGTGGTATAAACGCTTGAGAAAACTGGAAGCAGATGAGTTTAGTTTTGTAATATCCTGGATTGTTTTGTCTTTATTATCGAACTTGTGGATATATGTACCTAAAAGCAAAGGTCACATTTACTTGTAAATATTTTCTTACCTATCAAAAAATGTTCACCAAAACTAAAAGTTAAATTAAACAAATAAATAAACAGATAATCAGATAATAATAAATATGCCATTTTATCAAACCATCTATTATACAAGGCTAGCTTATTGTATCACCAATACAATGAAATGCTAATTTAGTTTTGTATCAGCCACCATACCATATTTGCTGGCGAATAAGACCCACTATTTGAAGAAAAAAGAAGGCAGACATATTCAGTATCCCTTACTCTCATTGAGAAATATTTCAAAATGGTTTTGTCTGGGAAAATTTTGGTTCTGTGCCTGTAAACGCAATGCTGTGACAGTTTATTTGAATAAAGTATGAAACCATAAATTCATCATAAATAAACTACATTCTATGAGTACTGTATTTCAGATCAAATATATAGTTATTATTTTGGCTGAGAGAATTGTTATACCGGATGTATTTGCATTTTTGGCTTTGTTGTGTTACTATAACTAACCACGAGTTGCTATGGTTTTGTTGTCATTCACACATGCTTTATCATTCTAGGAGAATATTTATTTGGAATATTTATTTATTAAGCTAATTCTTTTTAAAGATGACACAGTCATTAATTAATGTAAGAGACATATCAGGTGTTTGTTATGTATGCTGGAGCAGAAGGTACTGTGAAATGATGGGATCTCTTCCCATCTTCTGCAAGCAATGTTTTGTTAGTTTGTGCTAACGGGCTGTGATAGTTTGGCATATTTTTGCTATTTCATTTATTATTACCAAATATTATGACTGAATGAACTTACATTTATCCAGCTCCTAGCCTATAGCACCTGGTCTCCCATTTGTAATATGTCCACATTAGAGGCAGGACAATTTTTTCGTTCAATTAGAAACAAAATCTAGAACAGGATACATTAAACATGAATAAAAAATATCAACGAAATATTTAAACAATTTAAATCATGAATTTTCGAAATCGTGCAGATCATGATGGCTGAATAAACCAATACTTAGCTGTTTCACAAACAAATGAGTGAAGTATTGCAAAAGGAAAGAGAGAGAAAGAGGGACATAAAGAGATAGATAAGGAGAGAGAGAGAGAGATAAAGATAAAGACACACACACACACATATATAATACAAAGTATATATATGCATGTATACACACATATATGTACATACTTACATCTACATGTGTATATAGATGCATATCAGGGTACAGAACAATGAACTACAGACAACGAAACGAACACATAGGAAAACAGAAAGCCACTTGGAATTATTCCTTCATCAGCTGCCTCTATTCTAACTTGACGTTTCGAAGATAAGGAAGAACGCACTCTAGAATAGTCTCTTCCTGAGTAGTGGATCAACCCACTAAACAGAGGATTCCAAGGTGGCAAACACAAACCAAGACAGGAAAAATTGGACAGTGATATAAAGCAACAGTAGAGAAGAGAAGAGAAGGGAAGAGAGAGAGAGAGAGAGAGAGAGAGAGAGAGAGAGAGAGAGAGAGAGAGAGAGAGGGAGAGATTATAAAGGATGATAGGAGTGGATGTTGTAAGGAGAAACTGATGGGTTATGTACTGAAAAAGGATGGAAATGAGTGGGTGAGAGGAGTGATCAAAATGAATGTGGAAGGAATTGGCGAAAGTGGAAGAGAGAAAGATATCAGTAAATGTGGCGGAAGAGGAAATGAAAGTATGGAGACTTATGAGGGCTGTTCTGAATACAGGGAAAAATGGAGATGATTATTATGGAGTCTACATGACTCCATAATAATATATTTTGTGAATAGACCTTATATTGATTACCATCTGAAAAACAATAGTATTCTTTGCTTTTGTTGTTTATTTTTGTGTAACACCAAAATAGAATGAATTCAGTTGAAATAAAGGAATGGCTTAATCCTCCTCCTCCTCATTGTTTAACGTCCTCCTTCCATGCTAGTATGGGTTGGATGGTTTGACAGGAGCTGGTCAGGCACCATGCTCCTGTGTCTGTCTTGGCATCGTTTTTACAGCTTGAAGCCCTTTCTGGCATCAGCCACTCCACAGATTGGTCTGTGTGCTTCTTATGTGGCCATCGCGCAAGCAAGGTCAGTTTTGGCATGATTTATACAGCTGGATGCCCTTCCAAATGCCAACCACTTTAGAGTGTGAACTAGGTGCTTTTTAAGTGCACCCGCAGGAGAATACATGTTTTGAAACACACAATGATCAGTGTAGTTAAGTGTACTAAATTGTAAAAGGAAATCATAGAAAATGGTTTTGAAATGGTTGATGAACGGAAAGAATTTGCCATATCCTGGTACTCTGTGTTGTGAAATTAAACACCTCCTAACCTCCTTTCCAGAATGTCTTCCTACTTTTATTTTTTGCTTCAATTGAGCTATTCCTTCACAACTTATAGTTCTTTCTCCTTCATCTCTTTCAGCTCTGCGAGTTATTCATCATTGAAAGCCCACCAGTCCAAAGTAACAGCATAAGGACATGCCATTCAATACCTTCTGCCGAATTAATCAAATTGCTACCATCGACCCAAGTGATTTCTTTAGCTCACATTTTGTGTATATGAGCTGCATCAGCGTGTGTATATGTACTGTAAGTATATGAATGTGTGTGCATGTGTGAGTGCGCGCGTGTGTGTTACGTAGGTGTGTGCAGGGTTCTGAAGAGAAAACGATCAAACTGATCTGTTGCAGATAGAGGGAAGAGATGAGCAGGAGGCTGTACTATAGAAGAGAGAGAGGGAGAGAGAGAGAGAGAGAGAGAGAGAGAGAGGGAGAGAGAGAGAGAGAGAGAGAGAGAGAGAGGGAGAGAGAGAGAGAGAGAGAGAAAGAGGGAAAGAGAGAGAGAGAATAGAAAGTGAGAGAGAGAGAAAGATAGAGGTGAGATACTTGAAGGAAAATTATGCATTTTATTGAACTCATTGTATGCATATCATTAGTGTCGCCATCACCATAACCACTGACATCATCATCATCATCATCATCATCATCATCATCATCATCATCATCATCAATAATAACACCGATAAAAATCAACATCACCTTCATTGTCATTGTCATCGTCATCATCAATATCATCATCAGTAACGTCCTCAATATTACAATCAACATCAAGAAATATCCATAGCAAACAAATAAATAAAGCAAAGAGACAGCAAATATAACAAGTCTGATCCTATTTTATTTATCTGGAATGAGGCATGAAATCAACTTGATATATATCAATAGGAGTGTTTGATAGAAGAGTTAGCTGGATTAGTTTATTTAATGAAAGGAGTGTACAAGCTAACATTTCCAGTCACTTGTCCTTCATCAATAAGTCAGCAAAAGAGGAGCTAAATAAGGAGATTATATCACTGGTAAGTAAATAACTCAGTTTTCAAAACGAAGATTCTCTTCTTTCTCAGTATCACCTTAAAAATAAACAAGTACAATATCACATAAGCACTAGCTTGCACTTCTACACTCACACAATCGCATTCACTGTCCTTCACCACCACCGTCACCATCAAAGGAACTTGCACAAACACTGCTACCCACACATATTTATACCGTTTCATATAATACTGTTCACTCATACAAAAATCTACAATGACTGAAACAGTTTACCACACACTCTATCTGTGCATCGTTAACCACATCGAGACACCCTATCAAGCATATTTTACAAACACTTGAGAACATTAAACACGTACAAATGCATACAATAATCACGTACATACACTTGCACATAACGTTCAAGAATTCTTCACACACTCTTACAATAACTAGATTTCTCCATGCTCGATGTACTCATCGAATTACTGTAAACTATTGGTTTCTTACGATTTTAAGTGAAAATATGCACTCGGTCACTAGACTAGTTAGAATTTTCTGAAATCGTACAGTTATCATCTTTAAACCCGAAGGAAGGACGCATTACACAATGTAGTTCCTGGTATACAGGACAGAAAATGGAAATCTAGGCATAGGCACAGGAGTGGCTGTGTGGTAAGTAGCTTGCTTACCAACCACATGGTTCCGGGTTCACTCCCACTGCGTGGCACCTTGGGCAAGTGTCTTCTACTATAGCCTCGGGCCGACCAAAGCCTTGTGAGTGGATTTGGTAGACGGAAACTGAAAGAAGCCCGTCGTATATATATATATATATATATATATATATATAGAGAGAGAGAGAGGTATTGTAAATTTTAGAGGTAATACTTGATAAATGTAAGCACCTGTATATGCTATTTATCATTCACTCTACCCTGAATTGTGGTACAATATGGACAGATTTTTGAATACCAAGGAACATTTATGCAGATATAACAATTTAAAGGATAAGCATATTACAATGGGTAATACTAGGTGGACTTTTCCTTTTTCTCTCTCTTTTTCTTTTTTCTTTGTGATGTAATCTTGCAGCTGAAGATAGCTTTAAACCATCCTTTCTATCAATTATATACTCATATAATGATGCAACGACTGTTTGTGTATAAAGCTTGAAACACGTGTACCGCGGAATCCTTTGTGTTCTGTTTTCATTTTACGTTTATAT
>NC_069002.1:18264989-18265718 GCF_001194135.2 Octopus bimaculoides
TATACATACATATATATATGTATGTCTGTGTGTCTGTGTTTGTCCCCCAACATCGCTTGACAACTGATGCTGGTGTGTTTACGTCCCCGTAAGTTAGCGGTTCGGCAAAAGAGACCGATAGAATAAGTACTAGGCTTACAAAGAATAAGTTGAATTGATATTGAACAGCAACAATAGCAGTGATAGCAGCAGTCAAGCATGCAATAACTCAACCGTGAGAATGACTTGATGCACAATGTCTTTTATTTTACAGTTGCAATTATTACAGTGTCATTTGTGTCAGAACTCCGCACGCTTTCCGCCAAACAATTTCGTTCGCAAAACAGTGGTCAGGTCGAGTGAATGTAAGCAGAAACCGTTTATCCAAGATGCGCGCAATTGTACGAATCATCGAAACCTCGTTGTCGAGAAGCCAACTTCAGAATCGCCCAGTTATACCTGCACCTAAATGATTTAAGTAGGAAAAGAAGAGGAAAATAAAATGATTCTTTACACACAACAGAGTAAAGTAATCTGCTTAGAAACAGAGAAGAGAAGTGGAAATATCTAACTACAATTATTAAAGGATGACCGAATGCCAAATTTCGCACCTTAGCTTATATGCATACATACACACACACACACACACACACACACACACACACACACACACACACACATATATATATTCTTTTATATGTTTCAGCCCTGAGGCTGTGGTCATGCTGGGGCATATATATATATATATAT
>NC_069002.1:18266660-18277828 GCF_001194135.2 Octopus bimaculoides
TATATATATGTGTAAAAGGTTGAAGAGGAACACGCGAGTAGATATATATATGGAAAAAAAGACAAAGTAGGAAATGCTAAAATACTTTTATAAAGAACATTACAGAACCGGTTTCGATCCTTGAGATCTTTTCAACAGTAAATATGAATAATAGATTTTTGAAAAATTATTGAAAAATAAAATTTTGGTAAATTTGAAAGAAAAGTCTTTTTGAAGACATATTTGTATAGTATTCAAGTAACAGCGGCATTTTTCTTGCTTCTGACTGTCTCTGTTTCACTTGTTAACTCTTGTGGGTTTTATTCAGCGTTTGAACAGACAAGTGTGTCTTAAACTTATGGAGGGGGGTGGAAGTGAGGGGTGGAGAAGAGTAACGTAGAGATAAAGGACGTTACTAATGTAGAAATGGAGAAAGTGTGGTTTTCGTGAGGAAAGAAAGAAAGAAGGAGAGAAAGAAATAGAGAAAGAAAGAGAGAAAGGAAAGAAAGAAGGAAAGAGAGAAAGGAAAGAAAGAAAGAAAGAAGGTAGTGAATAATAAATAACAAACGCACACAAAATTGGATTATGTATATATATGTATACAAAAATGTATATTAGCATCACGTATACAGCTATATAGGAATATGTACGCGAATACACACAAATATAATTGTATACATGCCTACGCACACATTTAAGTATGTGTGTGTATAAGCATGAGCGCACATTCTCATATGTAACATAGACGCACAGACACGAATATATGTATGTATGTGTAAATATAAGCATACACTCTTACCCACGCATATACACAGACGCACACACACGAAGCCATGTATGTATGTGCACAAGTATAAACATAGACTCTATACATAAGCATAGGCGCACACATACGAATACATATGCTTTGACACAATACAGACATCCACATAAAAAACTTTTAGGTCCTGACGTATAAATGCAGACAACTGTTTTAAGAAACTGCTGAGTGTATGATAGCAAAACTTGGGCAAGATACATTCAAAATAGAACCCCATATATCGAACCATCTATAAAAACGGTTATATATATATATATATGTACATATGTCATTGATCTATAAGACTATCGTGGATGCGCAATGGCCCAGTGGTTAGGGCAGCGGACTCGCGGTCATAGGATCGCGGTTTCGATTCCCCGACCGGGCGTTGTGAGTGTTTATTGAGCGAAAACACCTAAAGCTCCACGAGGCTCCGGCAGGGGATGGTGGCGAACCCTGCTGTACACTTTCACCACAACTTTCTCTCACTCTTACTTCCTGTTTCTGTTGTGCCTGTAATTCAAAGGGTCAGCCTTGTCACACTGTGTCACGCTGAATATCCCCGAGAACTACGTTAAGGGTACACGTGTCTGTGGAGTGCTCAGCCACTTGCACGGTAATTTCACGAGCAGGCTGTTCCGTTGATCGGATCAACTGGAACCCTCGACGTCGTAAGCGACGGAGTGCCAACATAAGATATCGATTAGTTTTGTGTTCCACTTTGATCAATAAGATCGATTATACACACATTCAGTTTTTAAACATGCCATCATAAAAAATTCTTTATCTATTCATTAGTTGAATCGATTGTCGTCATCTGCAGAATAAACATGTTCATTCTTGACCATTCATGTGTTTCTAATACAATACGATCTACTTAGTATACAGACTGAGTCCGTAAGGAAAAAATTCACTTTGGTTATCGTTGCTTCCCTGCCCTATGAAAAAGATGGTGGTGCTGGGAATAATAATATAGACAAAGACGATGATGTTGTTACCAGTGGCCATGAGAGTAAAGAAAGAAAACCTAGTAAAAAATATAAACGAACATATCAACATCGTTTTGGGTTGAAATTCCGTCGAGTTTGAGTTTGATCATAATCCTCTAGATATTTTAAAATAAGTAACAATTAAGTAACGGGTTTGATGTAATTGACTTTATTTCAGCATTTGTGGCCTTGCTATAATGCTGATGGTGGTTGTGATAATTCTTATTTGCCACAAGGACAGTGGATGAAGGGGACATTACAAACATATGTTACAATTTACGTGGAAGTTTACGTAAGATCGGATCAGGAGGAAGAAAAAAGAAAGAGCGAAATAAGGTGAAAAGTATACACAATATACAAATATATGAATACATGGACGGTGCAGGTCTTCTGGTGTAAGAATGCCTTCATAAATTGGACTTCCTTCAGTTAAAGTTGGTCAAACGCCTGCAAACCGGGGTAGGAGTTTTCTTTTGAGGCAGAATGATAGTAACTCATCACAGCATGTTTGTTGCCCGCTTCCTGGTGCCGATATTTATCCAAGGGAAAATACATCGACTTGGGCCAATACAGCTCACTATCAATGTCATTGGTGGCGTTGTTTTAAAATGCATTAGGCTTAAACAGATACTTCTGGGCAGCGTGATCTATCCTCTAACAGTTCAGCCTATCCATCGCTCTGATTTGCTACGTTTTTAGCCACTTCGAAATGATGAGATGCAAAGTTTACCCCGAAGGAATTTGCACTCAGTGAACAGGGAGTCGAAACAAATATCGCTCATCTTTCTATCCAATGCTCAAACGACTTTGTTGATTCACCATTTTTGAAGAACCTTCAAAAAGGGCCAATAAGGGACCTCAAACATTACTCTAACCATCAAGTTACGTGCTTCTTCTGACCCCTGGTCTCTGATCTACAGACGCATGCTTGCTTTGAGGTATGCAGTTCCATCCACTGTAATCTTTTTTGTCACAAGCACCCACATTTTGACAAAATTGCTGAAGGAATGTACTTCTTTCTCCACCCTTAAGTTTCTTTCCAAGTGAAATTTAGAAAAAAATCGATGAGGGCTTGGCAGAAATAAAATCCTATCCGCCACACAAAGCCATCGTCACGAGGCAGAAGAGCATTTACTGCCCTATTGAAGGTGAATAGTGGGATAGAGGAGTGTGTCGATTGCCGGATCTGGCCTGCATGCGACAACTCTTCCATAGTAAGCAATGCACAGCTTTTAAATAGCTGCATGTAGAATAGTTTCGTCGTTCAGCCCGGATCTTGGACACTTCCAGCTGAAGATTTTGTTTGGAACTGGTATTACATTTTGGCTGAACTAAGGATTTCTGAAAGTTTTTCATAGTAGTCTCTAATCCAAATTTTCTGCTAAACAGACGAGGAATCTTATCGTTGACATTTAGAGTTTTCAAGAGGACATTCATACACTTACCTACCTGCAATTTTCTATATATTGGTAAAAATGCCCAACAAGTATCTAGCAATGCTAAATGCTCAATCTCAGTCCCTTTTATTCAAATCCGAAATTGCAGCTCCTTCAGAAATGCGAGCTGAATAAAAATATACTTTACAAACGAGACCGTATTCACTCGCCCTCCAGGAATCTCATAAGGTAACGTAACTTCAACATGTGTCTGTGCATACGTATCTACGGTATGTCAAAATCACTTTACAGATGACATGGGTACCAGATGAACTCACTTAGCTGGGGATGAACTGACATTGGTACCAGATGAACTCACTTAGCTGGGGATGAACTGACATTGGTACCAGATGAACTGACTTAGCTGGGGAAAGCTTCCATTCCACAGAAGGTAAAACAGCAGGAGTGGAAATCTAATAAGAATGGGAACTGGAGCAAGGTACGACGTTCAGGCTGTAAATTATGATGGTGGTGATGTAGGCATTCGTCATCTATGCTCGACCTTTCAGAGATTGCATCATCTCGGTGCATTTTTAAGTGAGGTTGGCCACATCACTCAAAGCCTTGCCCTAGATCTTGTCAATCTAGAAGCCCTGTCCAAAACACCTAAACAGTTTAACCTGTACGTTTGACCAGCGCCACACTTCACTGTCTGTCAGCGTGGATTTAACTCCCCATGTGCTAATTGAGAGCTCTCCAACTTGTCCGGGTTTTCATTTGATTTTGCCCCTGTCTCGCATTTTATTACAATAGTGCAAGCCATCTCCGCTTCCGTGGCGTCCAACACAATTACGGTGGCGCCACCCGCATACGCTGACACAACTCTCTCGCATCCCAGATCAAAAAATGTCCCGATGTCTCTTGCTATTTCGACCTTCTGCAATAATGAATGGCTCAAGAGCCAGCACGTACTTGTAAGACAAGAGAGTACAGACCTGACGGAACGAGCACGCGATATGGAACTGTTTCGAGAGGTAGTCGTTTACTATGATCACCAAGCAGATTCTGCTGTGTATTGACGCGATTCAGTTTCTGGAAACAGTTACGAAACCGGTCATATTTAGGACTGATACTAAGTTGCGATGGTCGACTCTAACGAAAACTTTCGACTGATGGAAATTGAACAGATTTCCACCTTCTGTATGATGTATCACTTGAGATGGTGATTATCGTAGCTAGATGTATACTTGATCGCACAGGTTTGGACTCTCCAGACCAAACCACCATCAACTGGTATCAACTTATTTTCTAATACCGTGACTTACTTAGATCCGACTCTCTCAACGTGGTATCGCAAAAATTAGTGTATGTGTGTGTGTGTGTGTGTGTGTGTGTGTGTGTGTGTGTGTGTGTGTGTGTGTGTGTGTTTGAGTGTTGTTAATATTAAGTGTTCATACAAATTGAAATTACTTGTATGACCTTGAATCAAAGCTACCTCTGTTCTTTCCCCCCATAAATTTGCCACCCTCATAAAATGAATAGGCAAGCGTCAATCTCGCTGACACGAGCCTGCGGTTCGATTCCGTTTCTCATTTGAAACTATTTCACTTTCCAAATCTTATGAATGCTATTGGGATAAGTTTGAACATCACATCATCCTGTTTCGCACATGCCCTCCAACTTAATCTTGTAACTGTTTGTGCCTAACCAAAGAAAAGTAACAAATGCAGATATTAAGATGCTTAAGTCCTTTTAATTTCAGATAATCCACAGATAAATGGAAGATAGTAACATTTTTAGCCATAAGGTCGACGGGCAGTCACGGAAATCCATTGATTTTGATTATATCCAGCTTGCAAAAAACTGTAAAGGATATTTGGTAAGAAACTATTATATTGTCTGCATTTTCCCTACATTTGTTAAAAATCACACACACATATCCACATATATAATAGCAACATATAATAAACAATGGGTGTTTCCAAAATATCACCCCCGAAAGATTTACAACTCAGTAATTCGGTTTCTAATTTCAACAATATTCCTTCATATCGCGTCCATTTACTGATTTCATTGGTTAAGTACAATCACTATAAGAGCATCTCCATCACGAGCGAGGTAGACTGCGCGACTCATACAGCTGATGTTTACAGCGTTGACTTTTTAAATGTGATATTGGTATCTTATGTATGTGGTATTAAATAGAAGTTAAATGTGCTGAGCATGGACAGAAGAAAGCACTGGTGGCAGATAGTACCTTTCATAACAACCCTTTCCGATAAACATCAACCAATAGCTTGCAATAAAGTCAATATGAAATACACACACATTTTTATACTGAGAAACAAATAGTTATGAAAGAAAAGGTATCGATTTTTCTTTATTTTTGTATCCAGGATCTTAGAAACAGAAAAATAACATTGGAAGAACTCAATATTTTGATACCTCACATTGTTGGAAATATTCGCATTAATGCCTTTGACCTCTCACGTAAGTACGCCAGTTGTATATTTTAAATATGTCATAGAATAAACTTATATCATGTACATACATACAAGCAAAAGGTGATGCAAAGCTATGTTTCTAGAAGGCCTCAAAGAGACAGCAACTTTGACAGCTAGACTAGACTATCCTGGACTAACTAGCGGGATATCAGCTCGCACTTTGAGGAATATATTTTAGCAATACAGAAATAGCGGCTGTCAGTGAAACCAAACTCTCCAACCGGTGAACTTTCATCGTCCACTTTCGATGGATACGAGATTTATTTATACTCCGTATCCTGGATGTTAACGATATCAGCGGGGGTGCTTTCAGACTGGTGGCTGTTTATAACTTCTGAACTCTCCTGGGAACATCTCTACCTTTAGTGCTAATGAGTGACTAGGACGCTAATTTGGGCGCACAGTTAGATAAAGTGGGACTAGCTGCTAGAAGACGATGGTTGAAAAGACTCGCAAACCTGTTCAGACATTTGCAACTGTCGAGGTGGTACCAACTGGATTTCCCGATTGTACTGCTGAGGACATGGACGAACCGCATTCGGTCATCAAGTCGTATCTAGATAGTAGGTCAATAGATAAGGATAGTTTAAGTTGTCCACTTTTTAAAATCATCGGTTACACAGAACACAAATTTGTTATCTATACTGTCGACATAGATAGACAGCCAAGGCAGGGACCCGGTTACTGGAAGCTGAACGCATCACTCATAGTGTACCAGATTTACAGAGATCGGATAAGAGAAATAGTTAAGCAGACGTCGACGAAGTCAGTCGTCAGCAGCAAATGATAGTTTGTCCTGAAAAGGGTAATTGGAGTAGAACCAATTAGGTTTAGTAAGGCAGTAGTGATAAAAGGAAATATAATAGAGGAAAACTTAGAAGTTTTGAAGAGGCGCTTAGAAAAGGCATTTCAACTGACGTGCTGGCGGTAATATTGGCCCTAGTCCAATTCTTCAACGCTTAGCACTAAGGTTGCATTTTCAGAGATACAGCGTGTGCTCTAAGAAACGAGGGACTGAACGGCGATCTATGGGTCCAAGTAGTAGAGGTACAATATGGCAACAAAGCCAGAATTCAGTCTTTGCTGAACCAAAATGAGCGCACGGTACTTGAGCCCGAACAGATAAGTGTGACATTTCTGCAGCTCTATGCCCAACTGTTTGGGATAAATGGCAGTCCTAAACGCAGGATGAGCTTCAATGCCTACCTCGACGGTATATCACGATTCTCTGCAAGGAGGGTGGAGCGTTGTTAAATGTCGATAACTGCCGCGTGGTCTATTCTTCGTGCTAGGCTTGTTTGGTGGCCTCTTAATAGATATCTCCCGCAGCTGGCAGCAGAACAGGAGAATTCGTAGTTTTTTGAGTTGAGGAGTGGTGATACTGCTCAGAAAGGACCCAAACAAAGGGGGATCAAATAGAAAAATTTCGGCCCATAAAGCTGCTGAATGCAGACTTCAAAAACTTTAGCTAAGATGTTAGCAAAGAGGGCGGAGCTTGATGCTGAGGAACTGATTGGTCATATGCAAACATGAGCAATCTCAAGCAGATCCATCCACGATAACACCCCTCTCATGCGATACAGCATAGACAGGGTGGGTAATGAAGTTAGCATGGATTAAGCTATGACCAATTTCAATCACTCTAAAGCCATCGATAGAATCGACTCCAATACTTGGTGGCCAGTTTTTGTCATGTTTTCTGTGGATAGATCGCCGCAATATAGAATTACAATTGCTCAGTAATTCGAGTGATTGGTTACCTATCGGAACCATTCAACATCATGCGTTTGGTCCGACAAAGGCGTCCCCTCTCGTCTCTCTTGTATGTGATGGCTCTAGAGCCACTACTGCGGAAACTGGAGGCGTTGAGAGGCATCTCACGCGAACTAACACGTGGAAGAACCGTGCCGGCATCCACGAACGACGTCACCATCATAGTGTCGCACACGAGGCACATAGATCTGGTCAGCACATCTCTGAAAGAATACGAGGCGGTGACAGAAGCAAAATTTAACCAGGAGAAATCAGTGGGTCTGCAACTCGGTACCTGGAGAGGAAGGTCCATGCCTTCCAACAGTATCGTGAGACGCTGGACGAAAGAACTGATTAAACAGCTAGGTGTCTGGTTTGGTCCAGATCTCCAGTTGCAGAAGAAATGGGGTGAGGTGGCGAGCAGGGTGGCCAATCTCCCCCTGAAATGAGCTGAGAGAAGGCAATCCCTGAAAGGTCGAGCGGAGGTAGCGAATGCTTACATCGCACCCGTCATCTACTACCGCTTCTTGTTGACGGAGCTGCAGTCTTGGTTCAATCTTAGACCGAGACAGGGCGCCTGACACTTAGAGTGTCGTCAGGTGCTCGCACTTCTCTGCCAGTCGGCAAATCCAGTCGGTGGAATTTCCGCTATGTCTTTCTATTGTTAGTGGCGGGTAAGTGTGACGACGTACTCGGGGAGACTCTAGTCGTCGACAAAAATGAGTTGGCTGGTCTGTTCCGGGGAAATTTCGGTCCGGTGCCTAAGGTTAATTTTCAGAAATCCTTGGCCTGGCAGTGCTAACAGGGATCACTGTTTGTTCGGGACAAATTCTACAAGCACTGAAGTGCAGTGGAACACCTGCTATCATATGTAGGGCTGAGTCCATAGTAAGGATAGTCTCACCACCTTCCGTTGGCCAGGAAGGATATGCTGTTTTCCTTTGCCTGGTGGCCTCAGCGAAAGAAGTTGAGTGCTGGACCAGATTGAAAGAAATGAAGACATACTTTCCTCTTCGGCCAAGCCCTCATCAGATTTTTCAAGTTCTACTTGAGAAGGAAAGTGAAGGTGGAGAGGGAAATTCTAGAAATTTTATTGACGAGTGGGGGAATGTCGCAAGAATAGCCCCAACGAATGGGCCTACTCTAAGCATGCGCCTGTGGACAAAGTGAAAAAGTTACTTACACTGGTGGTCAGAACTGTCTTGTACTTGTGGAGTTTTCATTCGATTGTTTTTTTATTTTCCTTGTTTACACGACTTTCATGTAACCCCACATTGTATTTGTCTTGTGCTGTCCATAATGTTTTTTATGTAAACCATTTGTGGTTGATAAAGAAATAAACATTATTATTATTATTATTATTATTATTATTATTATTATTATTATTATTATTATTATTATTATTATTATTATTATTATTATTATTATTATTATTATTATTATTGAAGCGGCGAGTTGGCAGAATCGTTAGCACGTCGGGCGTAATGCTTAGTGGCATTTCGTCTGTCGCTACGTTGTGAGTTCAAATTCCGTTGAGGTCGACTTTACCTTTCATCCTTTCGGGGTCCATTAAATGAGTACCAGTGACGCACTGGGATCGATGTAATCGACTTAATCGCTTGCTCCAAATTTGAGGCCTTGTGTTTCCAGTAGAAAGGATTATTATTATTATTATTGAGACAGTTAGCTGGCAGAATCGTTAGCACACCGGGTGAAATGTTTAGTGGTATTTCGTCCGTCTTCATGTTCTGATTTCAAATTCTGCCGAAGTCGACTTTGCCTTTCATCCTTTCAGGGTCGATAAAATAAGTATCGGTGAAACACTGGGGTCGATATAATCGACTTATCCCGGCCACTAAAATTTCAGGCCTTGTGTCTATCGCAGAAAGCATTATTATAATTATTAAGGAAGGCGGTGAGCTGGCAGATCGTTATCATGTCGGACAAAATGCCAAGCGATATTTCGTCCATCTTTACGATCTGAGTTCAAATACCGTCGAGGTAAACATTTCCTTTCGGGGTCGATAAAGTAAGTACCAGTTACATACTGGTTTCGATTTAATCGACTAGCGCCTTTCTTCAAAATTTCAGACCTTTTGCCCATAGTATAAAGAATTATTATTATCATTATTAAGGTGGAGAGCTGGCTGGGATTGTTAGCGCATGGGACAAAATATCTAACGGTATTCTGAGTTCAAATTCAACCGGGGTCAAGTTTGTCTCTCATCCCTCCGGGGCTGATAAAATTTTTAACTAGTTAAGTAGTGGGATCGATGTAATCAATTTACTCTTTTCCTTGTGCCAAGGTTAGAAATAAAAATAATACTTATTGTTATTTTCAGAAAATCATTTCGGTGATGAATACGGTAGAATTATCGCCAGAATCATAAAGGTATATTTCCTTTTTTACATTTAATTTTTATAGATCTTTCATTTCTTCTTATCTGAATACAGTGATGGGAATGTAAAACGTATGAATGGCAAAACGTTACAGTATAGAGTTCCATCCGTAAATACTCAAATCTCAACTAACTCTATGAAGTTTGAGAAAAACAATGTATCAGGCATACCGTAGATCGATGTTCATCATTTGTGACCCTGTTTAATATAATGATTTTTTAGCTGTATAGAAGCAACACGGAATTGCATATTTTAAATAAACACACACACACACACGACGAACAAAGTAGTGATGTATACATTTATGTTTAACACGCTTCTGTACACTATAACGAGGAAGATGTTCGCTGCGAAGATATTGTCTGGAAAAAAAAATTTTCTAGTATACTTTGTCTGAAAAAAAAAACAAAAAAAAAAACATTGAATCGAGTTTTGAATGGCGTCAGCGAACTGTCAGTGAGGTGTCTGGGTACGATTGCGATTTTTCATTGACTTCTCAGTCAGTCATTCATAATCTGGTCGGAACTTTGTGTCTCTGTGCTGAGGCCCAACGACGAACACACAAGCACATATATATATTATAGGTGAAGTATGTCTCAATGGTCAAGGAGTTCGCTTTGCAACCACTAAGTCTAGAGTTCGTTCTTACTGCACAGCATTTGCGGGTCGTTCTATACATTATGTATGAAATTTTGTTGACGGAAATTGTATAGAAACCCGTCGAGTGAACATTACTTGCAACTCAAGGCCACAACCTTGTCATAAACACAATTACGTTAATTCTACAAACAACAGAGTTAACGGCACATGTGTTTGTGGAATACCTAACAATTTACACGTTAATTTACTGAGTGGGTACATCAACTGATTGAACGACTGAAACCTCGTCGTTATAGTTGGTAGGTAGGGTAAAATCCCAGCCGTTTCCTCTAGAAAGCACATCAGCTTATTCCATCGTTGCAATCCAGTGTGTAGTTGCTGTCGTTGTAGTATAGATGCAAACTACATATTGAAGTGGAAAATTCTAGAAAAAGTGTTTTCAGGGTAATTGTATAACAAAACAGGAAGTTGGAAATTTATTGGTATTATCTATTTACCATTATGCATGTTTCAGTTGTAAATAGGAATTACATGGTCTTACATGTTAAATTAAAATGCTAGAAATTTTCTATGAGAGATTCTTCAGAAAGAGAAATTAAATGATACATTATTATTTAATTTCTCTGCCTGAAGAATTTCTGATAGAAAATTCCTTGCATGTCTATTTAACATGTAAGACTATGTAATTCCTTCTAGCAAAGGAAACGTGTAATGGTGTAATGATGAATTAATAAGACGAATAAATTTTCCAAATTCTTGTTTTGTTATA
>NC_069002.1:18277865-18280952 GCF_001194135.2 Octopus bimaculoides
TATATATATATATATGTATATATATATACATATACACACACACACACACACACACACACACATATATATATATATAGAAATATATATATATATATATATGTGTGAATGTGTGTATGTATGTGTGTATTTGTTTGCTCAACTTGGACCTCTATCAACCAAATGACAAGTTGCTTTCAGGATAGAATTCCCTACAATTGTTCACATTCAAGTTGTCAGTCAACTGTAAGAGAAGGTGAACAAATACATATTGCTCTGCTTTGCCTTCGTCGACTATGAGAAGGATTTCGACTCCACAGAATTCACACCGTTCCTTACAGCACTGAAGAACCAAGGAATGGATACCGCCTACATTGCAATACTGAAACACCTTTACAGCAGTTTATATCGAACTTCATGCTACACCAAACCAATGATAAGATCAAGGGGGCGATAGGAGCAATGAAGGCTGGACATTGACAGAGAACAAATATGCTACCTGAACTTTGCAGTTATCATTTTGACAGTGCGTACATGCAAGGAACTGGAGGAAATACCGATATTTGCTCTACAAGCCAACTTGTCAGCCTCAACATGAACCTTGGAAAGACCAAGGTCGTGTTCAAATGGCATGCTACGCTAGCGTCCGTCACCGTAAACGGCAACACTGTGGAAGGGGTAGACAGCTACATTTATCTCAATAAGATGGTAATGAGAGATGGAAATATTCTCCCAGGAACCTAGAGGAGAATAACGTTGGATTGGACGGCCCCTGGGAAGATGGAAAACCTCATGAGAAGTCCCAAGACGTCCATGAAAATTAAAACATCTTCAATGAGTATATCTGAAATGGAACGGATCACACCGAGGACAAGAAAACCAACACCGCTTTCTATAACACACGGGAGTCAACGACATCAAAAGAAAACTGAAGAACAACAAATGGTGAATCAGGGTGACGGAATGGAGCCAAAGACAAGAGGTCGACCAAAGACAAGGTGGCGAGATGATCTCAGTTGGTATCTTAGAATAACACAAACACACGCAAATATTAAAAAAAAGATACTCAAGAGCTTCCCGAGAATTCATTAAAAAACAGTCCCAATCACTGCTATTATCGATAACGAGCCACTTTTAGGTCACTTGACCATTTAACACCCTACTACTATCATACTACCTACATTCCTTCTTATTCTCCCTTCTCCTTCTTCCTAACTTTACCACTATTGCTGTTTAGAATAACACCTACGCAAATTTTATAAACAAAACATTCAAAAGTGTTGTCTCAAGAATTCAATCACTACTACCATCCACAACGGGTCACTTGACCATTTAACATACTACTATCAGGGCACTCCCGCATTCTTCTTCTTCTTCTTCTTCTTCTTCTTCTTCTTCTTCTTCTTCTTCTTCTTCTTCTTCTTCTTCTTCTTCTTCTTCTTCTTCTTCTTCTTCTTCCCTACCAAGAATTCACAATGACCTCGAACCCACAAGAGAGACAGAGACAGGCAGAAACAAAGAAAATGCCACTTGTATTTAAATACTTTGCAAATATTCTTTTAAAAAAACTTTTCTTTTCATTTTTCCAAAATTTAATTGTTTTCCATACTTACAGTTGAAAAAGTCTCAATGACTGAAATCGATATTGAAGTGTTTTTTATAAAATTATTTTAGCATTTTCTACCTTGACTCTTTTTTCCATATATATATATATATAAGGTATGACCATTAAGTGGACATCCATTATGCTAGAAGTTGATCACCTACGATCTGACCACTAAGAAAAGATTGTTCTCAAGAAAACTCAGCAAACACCAGAACGTAAGCGAGCAAGATAAATGAAAATATACAAAATATAAAGAATTAATCGTGGACCGGTTTCGCTATTAACGAAAATGACTTACGTAATTGTCTGTAGCTCATCAGTACGATCGTTCTTTTCAATATAATTTGCAGAACTATACACAAGACGTCTGCATAAAATTAGACATGGATATAATTCTGCCAATTACATTTGGGTTATATTTCAAATGTCTTCGTTTTGGCGCGCCAAATACCGGAAATAATTCTGCAGAAGATAATTCATTGCAGTGAATTTTGCCGGTTAGAGAACATAGTTATTTAAAATTTAAATAATAAGGGTGACAAATTGAATATTAATTTGATTAATATTAATTTAAAACCAATGGCCTAGCATATTGAAAAAATCTGAAGATTCAGAAAAATTATATTACATACATATAAGAGGGATTTGGTGCGCCAAAACGAAGACATTTGAAATATTTTGAATCGTCATTATTTCTTCTTTTTGCAGAATTCTGATTCAATTGTGGAATTGTGTCTGAAACTGAACAATCTAGAAGGCAGAGGAGTCCAGTATATCGGTCAAGCCATTGGTTAGTACACCTCAACACTTGTGAAAGAAAGAGGGAGAAAGAGAGAACGAGTGAAAATAGAGAAAGTGAGATGTATGTGCATGCGTGTATGTGTATGTGCGCGCGCGCGTGTGCATGTGTGTGTGAGTGTGCGTGTGTATTCACAGTTTTCTCATCACCAATATCATTATTAACTAAGACAATGTTGTTATTATCGATGGTGATATCGCCAATACTAGGTTGTATGCTGGTGGTGGAGTTTAGATTATAGTTGGTATGAATGTTATCGTTGTAATTATTATTGCACTTGACTAATACGTGTCGGCATATTCGAACGCGAATATGCTAATCGCTGTTGTGAACCGATGGTCAGTTTGTTCGCCGATATCAAAAGCAAGATTATATGTTCGTTTTAGATTCATTGATCCGGGAATACTTTTGGCTGACGAGACACAACGATAACGAAATACCGAATGTTCCAGAATAATTTGCATTAATGAACGGAGTGCGTAATGAACATATAGTTAATGTATTTGACGCAAAGGTGAAGTTGTCCTCCTGTGACAGACAGAACCGTTATTAGCATATTCACATCCGTATCAGTCGGGGGAAGACAATGTTTATATATGTATAATATTTATATTTTTCTAGATAGAAAAAAAAAATGCAATACCTCGTTAGCAAAATCACAAGAAAAGAAAAACTTAAGAGGTGTATTATATTTTGTGTGTGTGTA
>NC_069002.1:18281315-18282946 GCF_001194135.2 Octopus bimaculoides
TATATATATATATATATATATATATATGTATGTATATATATATGTTTATATATATATATATATATGTATATGTTTATATGTGTGTGTGAGCATGTGTGTATGTATATTCCATAAATTATCCTGTGATGTATGTGGACAACCCAACTGTAATGTTTTATGGGGTTATTACTCGTTTCGGATCTTTCAATATCAGGCACCCTCATCCAAGTGACCCAACCGAGGTTGAACAAACCCCAGCTTGTATCCAGATAGCACTACCCTCGGTAGCACTGCCAATTCCATTGCTTGCACCTCCTGAGCCTTATCCACCTTGAGGCAACCTCTACTGTGTACACAGTCAACCTGATGGCCTTCAACCTACTGGGTCTTTTGATGCCCAATATGCAATCGTAGGCTGAATAATTCATGAAGGAGTGATGCTAGAGCTGTGAAATCTTGCATGCATTAATTTCAACACTTTTTCCTATGTAAACTGATTGTTCAGGAAAGGCTTCAAAAGTAACTAGTAACGTTTTCTCTTGAGAACTGACCAAATTTGGAATCGCTCTCTTATCAAATACCTGTAGAAAAAGGTTTAGCTCCCAAGGACATTCATGCTAATATGGTTGCTACATTATGTAGCCAACGTGGGCAGCTAAACTTAGGGGAACAAAGATGATCGAAAGTTTGGACGTCCTGCAACGGCCACAGCCGAAGAAAACATTTATTGTGTTCATCACGTACTAAAAAATGGCAGACGATTGTCTATTTATCAAACAGCCAGTGCTGTTTGCATATCCCATTAGAGAGTTGAGCATATTCTGCCCATGACGAAGGTTTCTTCTCGGTGTATCCCACGTCTTCCAATACATGATCAAAAGCATGCCAAGCTGAAAATCTGACTCTGAGAAAGATCCAATCGGTTTCCTTGAACGTTTCCTAAGTCAGGATCAGCGCAGGGTTCATCACTTTGAGCCAAAGACAAAGAGACAATATAAGCAGTAGAAACATCCCTCCTTGACTGCTCCAAGGAATGCCAAGATCAGCTTATCTGCAGGGAATTTGATGACCTCAGATTTTGGAGATGCAAAAACATTGCGTTTATGTCTCCAAAAGAACCACATTTTAATGGAGAGTACTATACAAACTTGTTGAGGTAGTTAAGATAGGCTATGAAGACCAAACGTCCAGAAAAACTGGCGTGCGTGTTGTTTCATCAGGAAAATGCTCCTGTAAGTGCCGTGCGTGACTGAAAATGCTTTCAGTAAGTGCCGTGCGTGACTGGCTTTAAAACAGCTGATCACCATCCCTATTCCCCTGATTTGGCCTCTAATTATCATTTGTTACCCAATATCAAAATACACTTGGAACCAGTATCACAGTAATCATGACGTCATATTTGCTGTTGATGACTTTTTTGGGCAACGGATGAAAGCATCTTTATCAATAGGAACCAAGCTCTGCAACAATGACGGAAAAAGCGTGTGAACTGTTAGTGTCAGAAAAATATGCACACGTATATTTGTCAATAAAGTGAGTATATTATTCGAAGTGTACAGTGACATATATCCATTACACCCATATATACATCCATTCTCATATGCATGTATGTATGTATATATATATATATATATATATATATATATATATAT
>NC_069002.1:18283239-18284062 GCF_001194135.2 Octopus bimaculoides
TATATATCACTATATATATCACAGGATATAACAACAGTATCGAGATATTAGATATGAGTTGGAATCACATCCGTTGGCCAGGAGCTGTGTCTATTTGCAATGGTATCAAGGTAAGGAATGCTATTGAATATATCATTTAATTTTCAGGTTGATATTAACACAAGATAATTCCTGTATTTTATGTTTATCTCTTTATTATACCAATCTACCTAATTCTCTCTATACCAGCCTGGTATTCATCAAATTGTCATCTTATTCCCAACTACGAACCTAAAAATGGCTGCGTAATTATGAATTGCATTTTGAAAGCGCATAATTTAGAGTTCAGTTTGTTTGTGTAGCATCTTTAGTAAGTGTTTTCTACTACAGTTCGGGACCGACCGATGACTCGTGAGTATATTTAAAAAACAGGAACTGTGTAGAAGCCGGTCCTATACATAAAAACACCGTAGTGATCACTCGTTAGCGCGTATGACCTGGTAACTATGCTTTCGTTAGGCGCCTATGTAGTCATGAGTAAATGCAAATCCCCATTTTCTATCGCACCATACATTCAACAAAACAGCGAGGGTACGACAGCTGGAAGGAGTAAGAGCTGCACCAGCACTAAGCAATTCATTTTTAGTAAGTAGATTAGATTAATATGAAATGAATCACCTTGCTCAGTGATACAACACGTCGTTTCGTCCAGGAATCGAATCTACAAACCTAAACTCTTGATCGAAATACTGATCATAATCATTTCTTTACACGCAAACACACACACACACACACACACACACACACACACACACACACACACACACACACACACACACACACA
>NC_069002.1:18284801-18289833 GCF_001194135.2 Octopus bimaculoides
GGTCACAGTACCCCATATGTTATGACCTCTTGGGTGAAACAGCTGTAAGAAACTGCTTTCCTTTCTCTATTCTAGAAATTACTAATACATTACACATGTATTCATATATTTTCTGAACTGTTTAAAATAAATAAATAGACATATTATAATGTCTAACAGGTGATGAATACTACCTCTGGATTCCCTCCATTTTCTTCTTGCCATATAAATTAAGGGTAAAATCACTTATTATCCTCTCCTAATCATTATACTCAGTATGGTAATTGCCACGCAATAACCAACACTTGTGTATTAACTGGGTATCCTACCAGCAGTATATTGGATAAATACTATCCCTTAGTTGGTTGGTTTCACAACCTCTAACTTCCTTTGAATTTATAGATAGATAGATAGAGATATATAATATAATTAAGATTCAGTTGAATTAGGTACTTAAATTGAGGCACCTTGCTAGATCGGTATAATCCGTTCACCCATGCAATGTTAATTGAATATTGAATATCAAAACTCCATGCAGGGGTGTTTGTACCTAATATTCTTGCAGTGTGTGCAAACAAGGCAACCTAGGTAAGTGAAGATATCCACTCTTGCTAATTCAAACATGTACTTTTTATAAAGTTACTCTCTATAGTAGTTAGGTGAACAGAATATAAATAAAAATGATGTACAAGTGTCAATTCATTACGGCCGTTTCAAACGGATCCTTTCATTGATTAATGAAAGCATTACATCAATTTGAAAGAAACCGTTCTCGTCAGATGACTGCATAGAGTTCAAACATAAAGGATAAACCACTTTTTAGAACATATTTACATCAATAATGGAACATATTTACATTGTTTCTTTTGTTATATCTGTGGCAGAATGAATTTAGAAAATAATGGATACCACGTCAAGCTTACTATAATTTAGAGAGTAGCAGAAGAAATAGTGGTGGTGGTGGTGGTGGTGGGGGTCAAGATAAAAAGAGTGGTGACGTAGTTACTTATATTTAGAAGACTTTATGTAGGATGTAGTATTCAACGATTTAGAATTAAATCCATTGGGAGTTGTCAACTGTATTCTAGTTAATGGTGATAAGTCAATTATGGAACCATACATCTAGATCTATCTACACAAAAGGGTTAGTTTCAGGGTTACTAGTAAGGGAATGTCTGATGGAAAAGGGGTGGTAAATGGAAGAAAGAAGGATAGGGGTGGCCAATACTTATCTTAGATTATCAAATAAAGGACGATATAATGAAAAACCCAAAGAGATAAGTAATATAAAGTTTAGGGGTGGAAATTAGAATTGAAGGATACAAGAGGTAGTAATTTATAACTTAGCAAATTTATAATATTAAATAGAGGAAATTTAAATCAATAGAATAAGGTTAGAAATTAAATTTAAAACCTAATAATGGGATATTTTAATACATAAGAAAAACTATTAAGGCTTTTCCTAAGCATAGTGTTTAGGTCTTGATTAAAAAAAAGAAGATTATCATATGAATAGAAATATATTGTAATATTCTAAAGCAATAAAAGAACTATTTTCTTAATTACGGATGGATAAGTATAAGATATCGTAAAACATGGTATCCAATATATGGGGTAATTGAATTTGAGGTATACTAAATGTATAAGGGTGTACGAAGCTATGTTTTCCAAATAGAGCGAACACCTTTCTCCATGTGATTGGCTTGAATAATAATTTTTGAGACACTAAGATATTTTCCTACTTTTCTCAACATGAAAGCAACGGTAGCCTTAATTCACAAATAAAGAAATTATATCCACCAATGCGGTGTTGAGCACTTATTTTCATCGTTCGACATTTATATACATACATACATACATACATAACTGTCCTGCTACATTGTGCCGCGGTTACTGTGCACCAACAGATGGGAGTAAGAGAGATCGACCCAAAGAATAATATAGAGCCAAAATGGATTATCTTCCTCTCAAATAACATCGACGGTCTCAGGAAAAATGATAGAATGCTTGGACACTATCATCTATGTAAAGCTAAAAGTGAGCTCACGAATTACCAGCTACGACTGCGTGAAAGGTTATTCAAATTGTATGGGAATTGTCACCGAGAAACACTCACAAGAAAACTTATCACCTTCGAACACGATCTATGAGCGAAAAATATGATAAACCGAAAGTTTGCCCAGAAGCTATATTTCGAGGTATGAAAGACGATATCATCAAGGGAGTAAATGCGCCTCGCCAGGAAGACATAAAGTCATTCAGGCGGGGAATGTAGAGTGTAAACAAACTCAACCGCGATGCAGCATGGTTAAACGATCTACGAAGTGAGTACTGAGAAAAATCACCCGAGAGAGACCTGATAGTAGGCTACTGGTACAAAAAGCTCAAGTTCTACAGGGAAATTACTATGAACTTCTTTAAAAAAAACAAAAAAAACAACAAAAGACGCTGAGCTAGATTGGCTGACGGTCGCATGGACTACTCTTATCCCCAAGGAAAAAAAACCCCCACGTGACCAAAAACTATAGGCCCATAATAGGCCTAAATGTTACGTATAAACTGTACGCAGGTTGTTTGAATATATTTCTCCAAGACCACACCCCAAACAAATAGAGTGATAACAGATGAACAGGCAGAAGGAAAGAAAGGAGACTGGAGGTGTGCTTGACCGCTCCTCCCCAGCAGTGCTGTTCTCAAAGAAGCCAAGCAACATCACCGTAATCTCCTAACGATATGGCTAGATTAAAAGAAGGCGTTCGACTCCGTACCTCATTCGTGGGTGATAGAACCACTACACCTTACTAAAGTACCAACTGCTGCTGTGAATGGCATTGAAAGACTGGCTGCAACTTGGTCCACACAGTTATCACTGACAACTACTAAAGCAAATAGTTATTGTTACAAACAGAACCAAGCTATCAGCAGACACATTCCAGGGTGATTGTTTATCTGTAATGCCGTTTGTATTGGCTGTAGATCCTTTGTCAACCCTGTTAACAAAATGCCACGGCTACATGCTGAGATGCGCAGAAAAGAAGAAAGTTACTGTTAACCATACATTTTTTGTTGATGATCTAAAATTGTATTCTGGTAATATGACCAGCATCAAGAGACTATTAGAACAATTCTCACGAGATATAGGAATAGGGCACGATAAATGCCCATACATGATAGCCAACCGAGGAAACATTGTCGACCAGGCAGAGAACATGTACATCAACGGCATGTCTCTCTCTCTCCTTTCTCTAATTATGAAAGCTACAAGTACCTCGAAATCGATGAGAATGTTGCATGCGTTGGTGATGTGACTAAATCCAGAATAACAACATAGTACTTCTGAAGACTCCAGAAAATATGGAGCTCAGAGCTCTTATTAAGACCCTATCTCACAACGCTTTTGTAGTGCCAGAGCTAGTATCAACATTTAGAATACTGGAGTGGTCACTCGATGAGATACGCAGCCTCGACATCAAAGCCAGTAAGGTCCTGGCCAACATCAGCAACTCCATATTAACAGCGACACCGATAGGATTTATGTGAGACGAAGTGATGTTGGTAGAGGCATAAGATCATTCCAAACAGCCTTTGAATGTTGCATTGTATCAGTCAGACAACACCTGCTGAACAGAAAAGAAAGAAATGAGTACATTCGATACATACTCAAAACTGAGAACAACATTTCCAGAGTTGGAAAAGAACTACTGAGCCGTTACTCTGAGAATACATCTCTCGCATGTGACCGAAAGGAGGCTGGGCTGGCCTACCTAAACAGAAACGTGAAGGAGAAGCAGGCATCATACGAACAAAAAGCAATGCATGGGTACATATTCGGTAAGCTAGAGAGCAACAACAGCATCGGCTAGAAGAGTAACCTCTCCTACGCCTACAATAGATACGTTGCATACCACCTAGAAGCTTATGCTTTCGCTATCCAGGAACAGGAGACAGCTACGAAATTCTTAATAAACAAAACGGATAAAGATACCACCAAAACTACACCTTGTAATAAAATATGTCGGCTCTGCTATACGAGTGTGGAAGATATCACTCACGTCATCAGCAGCTGTTCCAAGATGTTTACTTGCCCCTGAGACCTAACGTAGTTGAAAAGACTATTCAGAATGCTATTTGTAGGAAAGAGTGCTCTGATGTATAAATCAGAGGCATGTTAGACCAGCAGGTATTCACACCTTCGAAAATAAGGAATACTAATGGATCACCCCAATAAAATCATCAATTCAGTGTAGACATAACAGATTAGATATTGTTCTTTGGAACATGGATGAAATTTATGCACTGTCGTAGAAGTCACCTGCCCAACAGATGTGAATGTACAATTGAAAGTCCACGTAAAAGAGAACATTTGCAGCTTTTGTACCCTGACTATGAATTCTCATTTCTACTTATCATCGTAGGTGCATTAAGTTATGTACGAACAAATTTGCACAAAAATCTAGAACACTTGGTTTCGCGGAAAAAGAGTAAAAGTAACTGACACGGATTCTCCAAATCCAATCTATTTGCGGCACAGTGAAGGTTTGCAAGATATTCCAAAAATTCCCCACGTATGATTATGTGAATAGATGTACACACCGGGATGTATACATCGACACTTCAACCAGCGCACAAACTCAACCACATATTTACAAACATTGGACACTCTTCACTCCAAACGTCTTGTTATTTTGTTAGCCACAGACTTGACCCCTCCCAAGAAGAACTTAAAATTAAAATCGAAGCACACAAACACACACACTTTCATACACGAACAGATGCACATACACACACACATCTTAATTATATATATATAATTTATTTATATGAGTGTATGAGTGTATTTGTATATATATATGTATGTTTATGTAGGTACATGTGTGTATGTGTATATATATGTTTATGTATATATGTATATATATGTAAGTGTGTATGTTTTTGTCTATATGTGTTATTATGTATGTATATATATGTGTGTATTTATGTATATATGTGTATGTATGTATTTATTTATGTATATGTATATATTAGTGTTTATGTGTATATATGTGTGTATGTT
>NC_069002.1:18293564-18294414 GCF_001194135.2 Octopus bimaculoides
ATGAAAGAAGGTTTGAAAATGCACTTATTTTTCAAAAATATTTATTTACTTAACCGGTTTCACTTTTTTAGAAAAAGATTATCAAAAGTCTTTGAGAATAATAAAAAATGTTAAAAAACAGTTTGAGTATTAAAATGCATATATACATTCTATTTTTGAAAAATAAGTGCATTTTCAAACCTTCTTTCATATATATATACATATATATACATATCTTAATTATATATTACATTTTAGATTAACAATTGCCTGACCACACTCAATGTCGCCTACAACGGGTTTGGTTATGAAGGAGCCGTTGCCTTAGGAGAGATGCTAAAACATAATAAAACTCTGCAGACTCTTGATATTTCCAGCAACAGAATATGCTGGAAAGGGTCACTGATAATGAGCAAAGCTCTCTCCAAGAATCGGTCGTTGATCAACCTTAAGGTCTGTTGAGCTTAAACTATGTCATACCATCCCCAATCCACTTCACTTCTATTTTTCTTCGCTTTCCTCCTTTCTCGCATTTTCACACACACACACACACACATGCATGTGTGTGTGTATTAATGAAGAGATAGAAAGAGAGAGAAAGAGGGAGAGAGGGGTAGAAGAGAGAAAGAGAGGTAGAAAAAGAAAAAAGAAAGTGTGATAGATTGAATGATGGAAAAAAAAATGGAAAGCCGATGGAAAGAATTTAGAGTGAAAGAGGAACGAAGTCGGGAGAATAGGAACATACAGAAAGGAAAATCAGACATGAGAGAACGAGTGAAAACAATGGAGAGATAGAATAAGAGAGGAGAGAGAGAGAAAGAGAGAGAGAGAGAGAGAGAGAGAGAGAGAGAGAGAGAGAGAGAGAGAGAGA
>NC_069002.1:18295083-18300443 GCF_001194135.2 Octopus bimaculoides
AGACACGTGTACCCTTAACGTAGTTCTCGGGGATATTCAGCGTGACACAGTGTGACAAGGCTGACCCTTTGAATTACAGGCACAGCAGAAACAGGAACAAGAAGAGTGAGAGAAAGTTGTGGTGAAAGAGTACAGCAGGGTTCGCCACCATTCCCTGCCGGAGCCGCGTGGAGCTTTTAGGTGTTTTCGCTCAATAAACACTCACAACGCCCGGTCTGGGAATCGAAACCGCGATCCTATGACCGCGAGTCCGCTGCCCTAACCACTGGGCCATTGCGCCTCCACTGGTAACCAAATACTCTAGGAATAACAGTCAAATATCTATGAACTTACACCCTGAAGCTATAGCTACTCTTAGAAAGATGGGATGACCACGGTTGGAATACTCCTCGTTACATGTTTGAGATGCAACAACGGCAACTGAGCCAATGGGAAAGCTTCTATGTAGTCAGTGGTTCTGGTAGAAATAGCTGTCAAATCACTGTCAGATCACATCATACAGATTTAAAAATCGAAAAGAACGAAGCAGATAATGTAATTCCCGATCTCTTGTTCCTGTTGTTATTACTGGTACTGATATTACCGTTGTCCTTAAGGCGACGGGCTGGTAGAAGCATTAGCACGCCGGGGAAAAATGCTTAATTGGCATTTTCGCCCGTCCTTAAGTTTAAATTCCGTCGTGGTTGACTTTGCTTTTCATCCTTTCAAGATCGATAAAATCTTTTGAGCAATGGGGCCATTGTAATCAACTTACCCTTCCTCCAAAATTTCTGGCCTTGTGCCAAAATTTGAAACTGCTATTACGGTTGCTCTTATTACAGTTGTAATTGCGTTGCTGTTATACTTGTTAATTTTGTTATTGTAGTTGTTATTGCTGTCATTGTTACAATTATTATACTTATTATTCTATTTAGCAGATACGGTATGGCCAAATCATTAAAGATTAGCAATCACGTGGCATACTGGACATAATATTTATCATTACCTCCTCCCACCCCTGGAAAAATTTGGTAGATGAAACTAATTAGATCCTACTTGTAATTCAAGAGCGCAGCCTTGCCACATTGTTTCTGTGTGAGGATTATGTTGAGTGTTCGTAGAATGCTCAGCAACTTACACGCTAATTCAAGAGCAGATGATTCAGTTGATCGAACCACTGATTAATCCGTGACGGATGCTTACCATTTAGCAATCTAATTTGATGACCCGTCTCACCAAAGTATTACACGACGTTTGTGAGGGTGCTGATTGTTCTTGAACCTCAGCCTTGCAAATTAACCGCCCTTAATACCTTCTATATTTTCGGTTGCCTAGACAAATTTTAGAGTTAAATAACAGTATTTCCTTAGTGTATTTACTTGTTTCAGTCATTTGACTGTGGCCATTCGGGAGCACCGCCTTTAGTCGAGCAAATCGACCCCAGGACTTATTCTTTGTAAGCCTAGTACTTATTCTATCGGTCTCTTTTGCCGAACCGCTAAGTTACAGGGACGTAAACACACCAGCATCGGTTGTCAAGCGATGTTGGGGTGACAAACGTATACACACACATGTATATACATATATATATATATATATATACGACGGGCTTCTTTCAGTTTCTGTCTACCAAATCCACTCACAACCATGTGGTTCGTAAGCAAGCTACTTTATTTCACTAAAATTGGTCATAAAGGCCTCATACAGAAAAAAAGGAAGCTGCGGACTAGACAAAGACCCTAAAACCCTAACCCTAACTCTAAAACCCGAACCATTCAAAGGGAAAAGATCCCAATTGTTTTATAGGATCGTATTGAGCTGTATCGACATAGCGTAGGATAATAATGATAAAAAACAATCCATGGGTAGAATTTATAAATATTTCACTGTATATCAGTTTAGATTGTTAAATTATTGATACTGTTAAGTATGCCATAACCAAATTCACACATGTACAGGGAGAAAACAAAAATAAATAAATAGAGAGAGAGAGAGAGAGAGAGAGAGAGAGAGAAAGAGAAGGATTAGTGTGAGGACAAATAATTTACTGTGCAGAAGCAACACGTATTCCATGGTTAACAGTGCACCATTCATACATAATTCTTATAACTCTTGTTTCTTTAATTTTTTAATATTTTTTAATCACTTCTTTGATCAGGGTATTCAAGTAATTAATGAGTTCAAGTTGCTCTTTTTGGCAATCCAACACAAGAGGAACTTCACCTGTGTCCACGGTGACATCGTCAGTTTCCACGACTTTTTAGGAAGAAGAGATCGTAAGTTGAAAACCAACATATATATATATATATATAAAAGATAATAAGAGTGAAAAAACTACAGAAGGCTTGTGTTACGTGGTTAAAGTATATATTTAAATTATGTCAGAAAAATGTTAGAAAAATGTTATAAAATCTTTTTGGTATATGCGTGCGTATGTGTACGTGTGTGTGTAAGCGTAAGCATGGTTGAACGGCTAAAAAATTCGCTTCATAATCATGTTGTTCCTGGTTCAATCTTAATGCACAACAATTTGCGCAAGTATCACTTGCTGTATTCCTGGATAGACTAATACATTGCGAATGAATTTTGTAGGACGAAATTGCAAGGAGAACGGGATGTTTATGCATGTGTGTGTTTGTGTATGTGATGTGAGCGAGGTGTCCTTGTGTATGTGTTCGTCTCACACAGTTTGACTACTGAACAAAATTTGATGCCTGCACACATAGACACAAACCATAACTATTCAACCACTGGGCAAGATAGAAGCAATACCTGTCCACTTGACCACTCAACAGATTAAATTTAGAGAACCTTATTTTGGGACTGTTTCTAGACATGTTCATTCAACCGTTCCAGCCTTGATTTTCGGCGCAAAAGATATAGTCACATGATATTAATGCGCGGACGTAGTGGAGAACCTACAAAAACTTCTAAAATTACTAGTAATCACGAGATGCTTTTCCACTACATTTCACACATAAAATTCAGACAGCCTTGAGTTTTAGACATGTTCACTCAACCGGGACAGCTTTCCCAGCACCAAACATATTGTCACATGACACGCGTAGCGGAGAACTTACATTAATCTTTAAACCTAATCACGTGATCATTCTAGACCAATCACAACATATCCAAAACAGATACCAATTTTAGCCATATTCCTTCTATAAAAACAAGACAGTTTTTGAATTCCAATTAGAAGTAAGACAGTTACAGCCTAGTTCCATGTCTTTCTACTCAATTTTTGAAAATCAGAGAAATCTGCGAAACCGGTTAGGTCTTTAAAAATAAAAAATAAAAAATCTAAATGAATCTCAGTACATTTTCAACTTCTTACACACACACACATATCGTGTTTACCTTGAAATAAGACAAAAGAATGAAGAATTATCTTCTTTATTCTTTTAGATACATTTCAGATGACTTCAGGAACTATTTCTGCATCGTACACTGATTAGCATACGTGATTAATCGAAATGGAGTAATAAACCAGTTGATTACTCAGTTAAGTGATTGATTGAATATGCATACAAAGCGTTCAATTATGCAGAAGCAGTTCCTCAAGCCATACGAGACGTGCCTAAAGGAATAAATCCTTGTAAGAACATCATTCCTCATTCGTTTCCTGGTTGCTATTATACTCTGTGATAAGACCAATGAACTGTCCATCAGAGACTAGATGTTTTGTTAACAACGTCTTTAAATGTTCATTAACAACCAATAAATTTGTCTAATCATATATTGCGAATGAAATGATTCGTTATAACGTAATAGTGTACGTTCTTGACCCAACAGATGTTGATTGGTATGTAAAGGTTAATGATGGAATAAGAGTTAGTGGGAGGATGACGGGATACTAACTTCTGTCTTACAGTCCATCATCATCAACATCGGTTTGAAGGTGTAGAACTTATCCAAACTTATTTGATGTTAATTGCGCATCATTGTGTATAGTTTCGTGTAAAAATTGAGTGCATTGTAAAATTTCTTGTAACTTGGTCACTACGTAAACTTTTCGTGTTAGATTCACGATAAGAGACTGAAATCCTCCTGTCACTGGACCTCTGACTTTAGAGATTCGTTCATCAAAAGGTTTTCAGTATATCTGCAAACTCCTTTCTTCGCGATGGCTTGTTCAGCTGTTGTATGTATGTATTTATGCAATCATTGATGTACCAGCATAATTGACTGCTTAAACAAATTAAGTGCATACATTGGGAGAGTACCTTCTATCAAAACATTAGTTTGACCATGTATATATATCAAAATAAGCAACACGGATATCCAGAGGTAATGCATACGACCGTTTCATGCAACTCCATTTAATTGAACAATGCAATCATTACATCAATTTAAAAAGCCGAGCAATCCTCAGCTTCTCAAAGACATAGAATTCAATTAAATTAGAACAGATGGACACATTAGTATAGTTATACCTAAAGTCTCCAAGAAGTTAAGGAGATAGACAAAGAAAATATTGCCTCTACTACAACATAGAAGTAAATTGTCAAGAAGACTCTGCTTGTCACTGATTTTATTTGTTTTTATGGGGTCAGTTTTAATTTATAGACTACTTTATCAAGACTTGTATATCTAAAGCTGAGAGAATAAAGGGCATTCTCTGTTAGGGGTAGGGGTGAGAGGGCAGACAGAAATCATAGTTGGTATAGTCATAAAGATCATGAGGTTTGGTAAAAGAAAACTTAAAACAAGATGTTGGCTGACAACTAAGGGGGTCACTCACCAGCAGACCATTGATAATGAAACAGAGGAAATCTTATGGTGTAGTACTATAGTTAAATGTTTTAAAACAATTTTGCTATATTGTATACAGATAAAATTTAGGGCTATTCTGAGGGTTATTAAGAATATATTGACAAAAGGATAGAAATTTATGGATACTTTTGAGTATATACCAAACTTATACCACAATAGAGAGAGGAAAAGAAATTATTCAGAAATAGTTTAATATTTATACATATAAATATTCAATATTTATACATTTAAATACTAACTCATCATATGGTATCTATGAATATTGATTAATAGGTATATACTGGTATTAATAAAGGAGTATTGAGGTAAAAGAACATTCTAATTACATGTCAATAAAATTATAATCTATGCAGTTATTTTTATATGTAGTAAATATACCAGTACAGTTTTTATATAAGCTAAGTGCGAATTTATAGAGATACAAAGATTAGCTTAATTCTTATGAATAAATAAAGGCTAATTATAAATTAATAAAGAAATGAAATAAAATAATCAATTAGGGCATTAGGATTTTAATCACCTTACTTTGAAATTGTATGGATAATACCGTACTAAATTCTGGTGCCTCAACTAAAGTACCATATTCACCTGCATCTTATATATAT
>NC_069002.1:18300453-18315887 GCF_001194135.2 Octopus bimaculoides
TGAAATAAATGAAGACAACTTCTACCTAATTTTTAAACCCACAAATAAATGATGCAACGTATATTCAGACACTTCAATAAATGCATTGGACATCTCGGTGTAAGACTTGATTATTCACAATTTGGAAGTAGAGCTACAGCATGATCTTAGCTGTGTTATCTAACACGAACTAAATGATTAGCTACACACACTGTCAGTGGATGACCATCTGTCAGATTCGGCGATATTTATTCAATCGTTAGAATATTTCACAGATACGTCTACCCAGACAGTATGAGTGTGACAGTGTCTAATAAGACTATAATTTTGAATTACATGAAAAGTACGTCTGATGGTTTTCTAAGCAGTTTGGAATGAGCCGAAGCTATTGTGAGACTCTTGCCTCAAATGACTCACAATGGGATCGAAAATGGTCTCGTGATTGTGAAGTGAAATCCTTAACTAAGCGCACAAGCGTGTATATGTATGTATCTTGATTTTTCCCTCCACATCAAAGTCAAGGAGCCGTCTCCGTTTCCTTAATTCTTTGTCTCCTTTGCCTACGCTGCCTCCAGGATCAACTCTCACCAAATGCTCTATTTTTTGTTTGATCGAAGTTAAGTGCCTCCACCCTAATGTAGTCGCAGCACCTCTCTGTGTCCTGGCCATCGCAATTCTTAGGACTCGTCAATCACATTTCAATAAACCTTGCTACTCTGACCTTCCAATTCCATTCTTATCAACTTTCATCTTATGCAATCTGAAACCGCCACAATTTCCATTTTCCCCAGAACTGTCCTCCTCAAATTCACACATAATAAAATATTTTTTGGCTTATGGCGAATAACTCTTTTTTTCTTCCTCAGTCGCATTCAATTAAGAATCTTGTGCAAATCTAATATATCTAATTGCATGCTATTTCTATAATGCCTCGTTACATGTCGACAAGTTTGTTGTGAGGGCAATAGATTTTCGAACATCACAAATCCTGCAGTAAAATTCGGAAATCTGCGTCTTGCTACTCCAACTATTCTGGACACATTCCCTACAATCTACCCATCTTTAACGTCTGCTGACAGTATAGTCCCAAGGCAGCTCTCAAGATTAAAGAAATCGGCTCATTTTCCACTGGAAACCTTTACTCCAATTTCATTTCTTTGTTACTCCTCGACACTTCATGCATTTTTCTAAGCGCTCTTCCGTGTGTTCCTTCCAACTCCGAGTATTTGTAGACTTCATTAACTTCCCTACAACACCCTCTTAGTCTTCAATTACTTTTTCTCCTGTGACAGCACTGGTAGCCTTCCTGTTCCCTTATTACCTCTCATACCAACAAGCTCTCTTCTGGTCCTACCCCCTACCACAAATTCGCCTCGCTCACCCACTACATTTCTCCGTTTCTGTGAGTATTCCCTCACCCATTTCTGGCTCCATCCAAATATTCACTCCTTTTTCACACCTGTAGGCTATTGCTTGAACACTAGACTCCGTCGAAGTAACTCAAATTTGTCCTCACTCCTCACCACGACAAACTTATTGACATTCAACATAATTTCCTGGATTTAAACATGTCTCACAAAGTCTGCATAAAAAATACACCGCCTTAACTTCCTAGAGAATACGAGAGAGAGAGAGAGAGAGAGAGAGAGAGAGAGAGAGAGAGAGAGAGAGAGAGAGAGCGAGAGAGAAACAGACAAAGTGAGACGGAGAGAGTGAGAAAGAGAGAAAAAGACTGGATCAGTGCTTCTTATCCAATCCTTTCTCAAGAGAGCAATTATGGTATTTTCTGTTGTAAAACATGACTTGCATTGTATTAATTTATCAATTCCCTAAAATTTCAGCTCTTAAATTAGACCCAATGTCAAAGGTTATAAGGTACTTGAAGAAGAACCAGATCAGACCACTAGAATTACTGCGCTCCTTTGATAAACCTTTAGACTGGTCTATGAGTTCATCGTCGTTTATGGAAAGACTTAAGGTATACTTTTTGTGTTCTTACTTACCTACCCACCCACATACATACCAATGTACCTACATACCTGCACAACTATCATCGTTTATAAATTACTCAAACACAAACACACACATTTATACATATGTGTGTGTGTGTGTGTGTTTGTGTTCGTATGTTTTCCCCACTCCATTGTTGGTGTGTTTACGTCTCTGTAACTTAGCGGTTCGGCAAAAAGAGGTCGATAGGCTTACAAAGAATAAGTCTTGGGGTCGATGTGTTCGACTAAAGGCGATGCTCCAGCATGGCCGCAGTCAATTGACTGAAACAAGTAAAAGAATAAAAGAATATATATACATATCAGCGTGCTGTTCTCTATCAACTGGAGGACCTACTAAATGAATTACTGCAGGGGTTTTCAAACTTTTTGATTTGCGGACCCCTTTATATTTCAGGCTTTACCTTAGGGACCCCCTTATAAACGCTTATGAAATTTATACATAAATATTTGCTTAAAATAATATATATTTTTACATTTATTTATTTAACAGTATTCAACAAATAGATTTATTGTCAATTAAAAGATTTCGATTAAAAAAAACATATATAAAATCAAATTGCCCATAAAAAGTTTTTGCTGTCTACGGACCCCCTGTCTTGTCCTTACGGACCCCCTGTGGTCCGTGGACCACAGTTTGAAAACCCCTGAATTACTGTATGAAGTGTGAAATGTCTCAGATCGATATACGCTTAAAGTATTTATGCACAGCAGCGAGCTGTAAGTGTGACATTGAATCACCGGTTCAATCCCACTTCACTCATAAGGCTTGAGAATAACCGAGACTTTGGTAAATGTACTTTCCTAAGATATCACGAAATTAGACGAAACCAGGAACCAAATGGTTGGAAAGCCTGCTTGCCTGCCTGTCGGCCTGTCGGCCTGTCTGTTTGTATGTGTACACACACAAAGTTTTTTTGTATAGCTTTCATCTCATATTTTGAAATGGTCATATCGCTAATAAAACAATGCTCTTGTTCGTGGTTATATCTTGTGTCATATCGTTTCTTCGGATAGCTGTATCTTTTTATGCATTGTTTTTACTTGTATTTAGATAGCGTTGTACGTGGATTTGTATCTCACTTGTGTTTCTGTCGATCTGTCTCTGTCTGTCTGTCTTTGTCTGTCTCTGTCTGTCTGTCTGTCTGTCTGTCTGTCTCTGTCTGTCTTTGTCTGTCTCTGTCTGTCTGTCTGTCTATCTCTGTCTGTCTGTCTGTCTTTGTCTATCTCTGTCTGTCTGTCTTTGTCTGTCTCTGTCTGTCTGTCTTTGTCTGTCTGTCTGTCTCTGTCTGTCTTTGTCTGTCTCTGTCTGTCTGTCTGTCTGTCTGTCTCTGTCTGTCTGTCTGTCTGTCTGTCTGTCTGTCTGTCTCTCTCTCTCTCTCTCTCTCTCTCTCCCTACTGAGTTTAAGTCCAGGTCAGCAAAAACATTACACGCATACAAACACGCACACAAATGCGAGCAATATTCGCGTCAAATTTTGGCACAAGGCCGGCAATTTCAGCGGGGAGAAAGTAGTCAATTACATCGAGATCAATACTCAGCTGGTACTTATTTTATCGACTCCGAAAAGATGAGAAGCAAAGTCTTTTTGCCGAACCGCATTTTGTCCGGCCTGTTCACCGCCCTAAATGAGAATAATACTAATAATCTAATAGGTAACAAAATGTCAGCGTAAATAGACTTAGTTAAAGATATTTATAGTTATAAAATAATTCTAAAGAATTATATAGAATGAAAAATTCCCTTTCTGTATTATCAACAGTATAAAGCATACTTCACTGCTCATATAACTATACCAAACGCAGAATTACTTTTGCAAGAAACGACAGTTCTCTGATTCACAAAGCTAGTCCAAATTCTATGGAAGTTTTATGAAATAGATAACCCAGGATATAATAGGAGAGATGGATAAGAACTGAAGCACCAATTTATATTTACAAATAAAGGTCTGCCTGTCAGTTCTCTTTAAGGAGAAAAGCAAAATCAGCCAAAGCAAGTATCTGTCCATGCCTGACGTAAACAGCGTAAATAACGTTATTAAAAAAAAAAAATCCAAGACTTTTCAATTTAAACAAAAGTCTCCACTTAACGTGATTCATAGAGTAAAATCTGATAATGCCATACTCTAGAGTCGACAGTTTGTGCATGGAAAGCTGAATGAGACTAGAACTATTTTAGAGAATTAAAGTTATTACACTCATGCTTATAAACGTAATAAAATAACAGTACGTGACATTTCATTAAATAATAATTAAAAAAAAACATAAATGTACACACAAACGGGAAATAGACAGAGAAGGGTACCAAATCCTCATCAGTTATCGCTCATAGGGTTAACGATAGGCACTACTTAAGAAGAGATGAAGGAAGTAGAGGCTCTCTCTGTCATATAGTCTCTTTCTGATAACACTCACTAAATAACAGCTGTAAAAATAAATACAGTAACTTAGTTTTGAAAATTAAAGAGAAAAGTAACCTAGTGCTGGCAGCAAGCTCTTGAGGAAGCATTCTCTTTCTGATGACCTCCCATAGAACCCAAGAACACCAGATTAATATACCTCAAAGAAGATCTGAAGGTGAAGCGCTCAGCATACCAAAAACAGACTCGTGATCGCCACATCACATCATGCTTCAAAGGCTGAGCATTTGCAATCTAAGAACAGAAGCTTTTTTTTTACTTGATACTTAGTAAACAAATGAAATAGTGATGTCTTTGGAGCTCTAAGATGTGACCGAAAATGTAGACTACGTCATATTTCTGTGGAAGACATCACACGTGATTAGCAGCTGACCTGAAAATGTCACCAAAGTATTACCTTCCTAAACGAAACGATGTTGTCGTAAAAAAAATATTCGGAAAAAAAACTGTCCTCGAATAGAGGAAATTTCCCTGTTATTGAATACGTACACAAATATCGACACGAGGAATACTGGTGAGGCAATCCTATCAATACATCTTTCAAGTATAAACAAAACAGGCCAGATATTGTCATTTGGCACAGTCAAGAGAAATGTTGTAATGTTTACAGAGGTCAGTTAACGTGGATATCTCTTTGAAAATCAAAGAGAAAGAAGATAACTAGTGATAACTACTCCGAAGCCTCAAACGTGTAATCCCATATTATAAATACACATTTATACCATTGGTGCACTTGGTTTTGTGATCTAATGCCTAAGTGACAATCTGGATAAGCTAGAGTTTTCTGAAAAAAGAAATCAACCGACTAACTCGCACAATACATATGCAATGTGTAAATGGAACAATAAAAATACACAAAACTTTTCTGAAGTTTAAACTGTGAAATTGTTTTTCTTACCTACATTACGACAATTGAGCTTTGTATATTTATTAGAAACAGGTGGAAGAATTGAAATAACTAAAAACAAGAGAGAATATGCATATATATATATATATATATATATATATATATATATATTCTCTGAAAAACAGTAAAAGTTGTTTGAAACACTGCTTTGATATTGTAAATTTCATTTCTGCTAATGATGAATCCCTAGCCATACCACTCTAACTGCCCGTTTGTTAGATGTTCAATTTAGTCAACCATTTTAACCACATTATTCCTCTCTAAAGTGATCTGATCTTCGCCGTTTTACTGTCTGGGATGCATTGCTCTTCTCAGGGTTAACACATTCAGGTCATTATCACTTGATACATTTTGGTGTTATGTAAAGACGTTGGTAATTTTCTTCTACCAAATATCAGTACATTGTGGCAATATACTTACAATTACATGTTGACAACATATCAAATATGTAGATATATTATATATAAATTGCTATACAAATGCATGCATACACACATCCATCCATCCATCCATCCATCCATCCATCCATCCATCCATCCATCCATCCATCCATCCATCCATATATACACACATATATATATACACACACATATATATATATGCACATATATATATATACACATATATATATATATAGGTGTATGTGTATATATGTATATACATATATATATACATACATATGTATGTATGTATCTATGTATATTCTGATTATATGTCTGTGCATACGTTTGAATGTGGTGTGTGCCAGAGGGCTTGCAAATCCAATGGGGGTCTTAAAAGACATGTTAGGATTCACAATGAGCAGAACTTACCTGCAGGTATTGGTAGTGCAAATCAGAGGTGAAATCTGTGTAGGTGTTTTTTCAAAACATTGTTTGGTTTAAAAAGCCACATCAGACGCCATGAAAGGGCTAAGGTGTAGGTGCAGGAGGTGGTCAAAGCTCTGTTTAAGGCGTAGACAACCAAAAAAGCCAAAAAAACAAAAAACAACCACCATGTATGTATATGTATGTAGATCTAATGCTGATTGTTATGGTGAATATAAACGTGTGTATGTGCAGGATATTCGAGTATAGCAAAAAATATTTTGAAGCACTTATAAATTTAGACTTGTTTCTTGCAGATGTGTGATACAGAATTGTACCAATATGAGATACGTCAAGTCTCAAATGATATCGAACATCGCAAGGGGTCTGAAAAATCAGATGGAATAAACTACAGGTCTGTAAGTTAACTTATAAAGAGGAAAATATCATATACATACACAAATATTCATCCACACACATGCACACGTATCTATACATCGACATACATATGTAACGATTAATGTATACTTACATAGTTTTTATAATTTTTAAAGCATTTCATGGATCCTGAATGTGAGGTCCCTGTTCCAAACACGTGCACATGTTCACTTGTACGTACAGAATATATATATATATATATATATATATATATAATCAAAATAAGCAACAAGATATCCAGAGGTAATGCAGTGCGTTTCAAGCGATTTAATTGAACAATGCAACCATTACATCAATTTAAATGCAGAGCAATCCTCAGCTGTATAAATACATAGAATTAAATTAAATTTAAATAGATGGACGCAGTATAATTTTACCTAAAGCCTCAAAGAAAGTAAGGAGATAGACAAAGAACACTAAAAACTTTTAAAACCTATAATATACCTCTTAGTTTATAATTAGTATATAGTTAGCATGTCCTATAACAACAATATTCCTTTAGTTAATACCAGGTATCAGTCTTTATTGATACAAGCTAAATAAGTAAATAAACAAATTTTAGTTTAAATATTATACATTATTATACATTTTCTATATATCTTCTCTATTGATGTTACTAAGGTGTATATATACTTCATCACGGTTTTAGTGATTAAGCTATTTTATTCCTTTTCTACCCTACCTGATCATTTTATTATTATATAATAGCCTTTATGAAATAAATCTAATTTTTTTACCCCTATAAATTCATACTTAGCTTGTTATACAATACCGGATTCTTCACAACTTAAAATAAAAATAAACTGCTTAGATTATAATTTAATTAATATATAATTAGCATGTTCTTTCGCCTCATTACTCCTTTATTAAATACCAGTAAGTGCCAATGGTCAATCTTCATAGATACCATAAGTTAATATTCAAGTATATAATATGTATAAATATTAAACTATTTCGAGATAATTTCTTTTCCTCCTTCTATTGTGGTAAAAGTTTGGTATATACTCAAAAGGATTCAAAAAACTTTTTATCCTTTTGTTATAATATTCTTCTTAATAATTTTCTGAATAACCCTAAATTTTAAATTTATATAATATGGCAATATTGTTTAAAATATTTAACTATAGTACCACGTGATAAGATTTCCCCTCTTTCATTATCAATGGTCTACTACTGGCCTTCCCCTTAAAATTTCAGCTAACATCTTGATTTAAGATTTCCTTTACCAAATCTCATTATATTGCTTCAAATTAATCTTGATAGTTTTATGACTATCCCCATTATGACTTCTGTCCGACTCCCTCAGCCCCTTTCCTAACAGACACTGCTCCTTGTTCTTTGTCCTTAGATTTTTGAGATACAAAGATTTGATAAACAAGACTATAAATTAAAACAGACCCCCACAAAACAGTGACAAGCTAGATCTCTAACAAGTCTTTCTTCCTGATACCTTAGTAGCTTCTATGCTGAAGTGAAGACAGCATGATCTTTGTCTATCCCCTTATCTTCTTGGAGGTTTTAGGTAAAATTATGCTAATGTTTCCATCTGTTTTTATTTAATTTAATCCTATGTCTTTATGCAGCTGAGGATTGCTCTGCATTTAAATTGATGTAATGGTTGCATTGTTCAATTAAATGGAGTTGCTTGAAACAATCGTACTGCATTACCTCTGGATATCCTGTTGCTTATTTTGATTTAATCACCTTATTTTGAAACTGTATGGATATACCGTACTAAATTCTGGTGCCTCAACTTAAGTACCTAATTCATCTCAATCTAAATTTTTGCTACACACACACACACACACACACACACACACACACACACACACACACACATACTCTTTTACTCTTTTACGTGTTTCAGTCATGTGACTGTGGCCATGCCGGAGCACCGCCTTTAGCCAAGCAAATCGACCCTAGAACTTATTCTTTGTAAGCCTAGTACTTATTCTATCGGTCTTTGGCCGAACCACTCAGTTACGGGCACGTAAACACACCACCATCGGTTGTCAAGCGATGTTGGGGGGAGAAACGCAGATACACAAACATATACACACACATACATGCATATATACATATATACGACGGGCTTCTTTCAGTTTCCATCTACCAAATCCACTCACAAGGCTTTGGTCGGCCCGAGACTATAGTAGAAGACACTTGCCCAAGATACTACGCAGTGTGACTGAACCCAGAACCATGCGGTTCATAAGCAAGCTACTTATTTCTTTATTGCCCACAAGGGGCTAAACATAGAGGGGACGAACAAGGACAGACAAATGGGTTAAGTCGATTAAATCGACCCCAGTGCGTAACTGGTACTTATTTATCGACCCAGAAAGGATGAAAGGCCAAGTCAACCTCGGCGGAATTTGAACTCAGAACGTAACGGCAGACGAAATACCGCTAAGCATTTCGTCCGGCGTGCTAACGATTCTGCCAGCTCGCTGCCTTAGAATCGTTAGCACGCCGGGCGAAATGCATAAGCAAGCTACTTACCACACAGCCACTCCTACATATATAAGTGTTCCAATCACTAAATAGTATTTTTATTTTACAAAAGAAAAAGAATATTTGACTTCTAGTAGAACGCTTGATATGAAGAAAAAATTCGAACATATTTTCTTATTGCAGGAAACTTACCAATTCGATTGCCGACCACATGGAGCTTCTACGCCGGAGAAGAGAAACGGAACTACGCAAAGAGAGGGCAGAAGAGCTTTATCATCAAAGAATTCTGAAGGAGGATGTTTTGGTAGATGACACTCAAACAAACCCCAGTTCAATATTACCAACGGAAGCCATGGCGAAACTGAATCTTAATCATGGTAAATCTACGGATATAACAGCTATTGTGCAAAACAATGGTTATAAAAGAAGAAACAAAAAAAAATATAAAAAAATTGGTAAAGGTAAAATCTGAATAACATAAACAAGAGATGACCAAACAAAACTGTATAATAAAGAATTCATTCAATAAAGCATTTGTTAAAATAAATCGAATTGTGCTATTCCCGATCTTATATATATAAAATTATATAATACACATGCATACATACACACATGTACAAGTACATCTAATCTATCTATCTATCTATCTATCTATCTATCTATCTATCTATCTATCTATCTATTCGTTTATATTTATACAAGGGGCATTACTACAGAATAATGCCACACACTGGACTTCCCAAAGTAAACACATTTAGTACCGAATGCGAGGAAAAACAACCAACAGAAGAAGACCAACTTTCTTTTAAATATGTATCGACTATTTATATATGTTTTCATGAACAATACTATGCTGATGAGCGGAGTCTAGATTCATTCTAGTAATCGCGAAATCGGTCGATACATAGTTGAGTTATTTAAAAGAAAGTTGGTCTTCTTCTGTTGGTTGTTTTTCCTCGCATTCGGTACTAAATGTGTTTATTTTGGGAAGTCCAATGTGTGGCATTATTCTGTAGTAATGCCCATTATATAAATATAAACGAATAATTATATTCTTGGGAATAGAAATTTCCCTTATGAATTTTTTCACACTGGCTTCCTGATAAAATTCCTGTAAAAGATTTTTATCCCTTTTTGAATTTATCTATCTATCTATCTATCTATCTATCTATCTATCTATCTATCTATCTATCTATCTATCTATCTCTATACGCGCATATTCATGTGCACTATATGCATAACCTGTTGCAGCAGTACAGCACGTACTTTTACTATAACTCAGATAACAACAAAACATCCAGCGAGAATAAAAATCATATCACCAATCTCGGCACAAGCTTTTCCAACAAACCTGGAAATTGGTGAACATTCAGTAGGAAAAAAATATAAAACAAACAACCGACAAAACTGGCATTGTAAGCTCAACCCAAGTCGCCAAATACTTCTTAACTATATTTAATTCTTCTTTTTAATCCACATGGAACCCGGCAAAAGAGATTCAGACAATATCCTGACTATCACACAGCACCAACCTCTGTTATTAATTTGCACAAAAAGCACCACTACTAAACCATAAGTTTCTTTCGGTGCTCCGAAAAGTGTAATCAAGTCATTACTGTAGTTTCAATATTTTTGCTGAATGCAGAAAGCATTAGCCTGTCCTTCAACGCGATTGTTATTTGCATTGTATTACCAGTGATTGTTAATATCTGCAAATTCCCCCCATTTAGGGTCGAATTATTATATTTCTCCTTTTTCGCGTAATATTATTTTTACACAAAAATGGATACCGATAACAACGAAAATGCCCACCAAAAAAAGACAAAAAGACGTCTTAAAAAATTTGTACACAATGTTCCCCTCCCTTGCAAACCACGAAAGGAGGGAGAAGCAAAGCCCAACAATAATGAACCCACCAACCAAAACACAAGTCAACAACAAAATCAACTTCGCTTCTGTTGCCAGTGTCAACACGGAAAAAAATGACCGTCAACTTGAACGAAATAGAAAAACGTAAAAGCCCATTGACAAAAGAAGGCACTAACATTAAATTAACTCCACTTTCTCGGAGGATGTAATACTGTCCACCCAAAAGGAAACAATTAAACACTCTTCTTGAAGACAAAAAGAAATTGAAAAAGAAGCTATAGAAAATGCCTTCATCCCATCTGGCCAGAAATTAAATTCATAGCAAAAGGAAAACGCTATAACACAGTCGAGCACCTCTGAGGAAGAAGCACAAAGAACTGGTGTTGCTGTCACCTTACTTTGGAAAGCGAACCTCGCAAATCAGGATAGGGGAGATTCCACCAGAAATAGACGTGGTGTGGCTGGTGGCAACCGTTTTGCTGAACATGGAGGATAGAATCACTATCCTCCAGGTTGCCAAGCTGCACCAACAGAACTGATGGGGCTAGGGCTTAGGGCTTATGATATAGGCCACCCCAAAATGACCTTGAAGACATACAGACCAGGTTAATTTAACCCGACGAAACCGCACTAAGAGTAATGGTGGAGAGGAGAAAACCTCGATGTTATAAATGTGGGCAAAAAGGGTCCTATAAAATTAGATTGCCCATAAGACAAACAACAAATGGTGCTCCCTCCTCCCAACAACCCACGCAAATTAAGACCCCAGAAGAAGAGGAAGACGCCAGCCAAGACAACGCCATGATGGTGAGTGGTCTTTCCCTCTGTGACCTGGTGGGGCAGAATCTACTAAGGTCATGGTTGTCTAGATAGTTACTATCATAGTTCAGTTTAAAGATGGGACGCAGTTCCCTCGTGTTGACTTCACGGAACTCTACCTCCCTCTCACAGATAATCTCAATGCATTTTTTCAAAGCAAAATCTCTGTCAATAGATGGGTAGAGTGAAATTACATCCATACTATCCGCTACACAACCTGTGAGTTCGTTGGAATGGTTGCAGTTACTGATTCTACTTAGTAGATCCTCCGTGCTCACACAGACATCCGGGGATATTTCAATGAGTGGTTGTAATACTTGTGAGAGGAAGTAGGATAGTCTATAATCGCTGGCGATATTTGCTCCTTAAACTGGCTTGGTTGGGGGCTCCATAACAGGGTTTACGTTGGGTTTTATGGTCTTTACGTAATCCGTATAGCATAGGAACATCGTTGTTGAATGCTTGGAAATTTTGTGCAGTCCGTTACATGGGTTGGAGTATGCTGCACCACATTCTCATGTGTGCATCGAGAAGTTTTTCCACTCTTTCATGTTCCTGTGGTGCAACTTCTCTCATGCTACTGATGTGTTGTTGCATGGGCTGGACATAGTTCCGTGAACTGTCTTTTGGGCTGTCAATAAATAACAGGATAATGTGGAGAAATGGGAGACAGAGAGAAAGCAAGATGACTTCCGGCAAGTAGGTGGTTTTCTCCTGACAAAGATGGGTAAAGTGGAAGGACTAATTGTTTTAAAATGTCTGTTTTGTGTTAGCCTTATATATTTAGCCATTAACGCTTAGTAACTTGCAAATATATAAAAGGGAAATAACTACTTTTAGTTTAATCAAATCATGCCAAACTAATGTATATATGCAATAAGTTAAGGGAGGTAACTCCCACAATACTCTCAAGTAATTATTCTGTAGACATGTAATATAAGTTCATTTTATTCCGATTTTATGGCTTATATTTTATCTTTCACATGTTTCAGACATTTTAGTTTGAATGCTGGGTCACCGCCTTGGGGAATTTTGGTCGAGCGAATCGACTCCAGTACCTATTATTTTAAAGCTTTGTACTTATTCAATTGTTTTTTTTAGCAGAACTGTTACTTACAAGAATGTAAACAAGCCGACACCGATTGTCAAGCAGAGGTGGTGAATAAACAGATAGAAACACACTCACACGGACATATATATATACAAGTAAATGCATACATAAATACATACATAAATACATACATAAATACATACACACACACATACACCACACACACAAACACACACACATACATACAAAATAGGGGGGTTTAGTTAACAGGTGATCTAAACAACTAGGTACGTTGGGTAAGTGCTGTAACGGATTACCAGGGATCCAAGCTCACAGCCAAGACGGGAGTTATGGGACCATTGTAGATTTCCGATATAGCGGATATGTAATTGTTAAAGAGGATAACAAACTCAAGACAAACATCTCAAGCCATATTCGTTATTATTATTGGAAAATATTAAAGTCTTACAGCTATTTCTGAGATATCCCAAAATATGGGATATTCCGTCATCGGACACAAATAGTGAAAATGTGAAGGGTATAGATTAAGGAAACGATGACATAATTGCGTTTATCTCTGGATATTTACACTATGAAAACTATAGCCATACATGGATTTACATAGGAGTTCACCTAAGGACTTATGGACTAACATCAACACTATCGGAAAATTGAACTGTGAACTTTTATACAGACTTTGGACTAGTCTCCGTTGAATTATTCTGCAACTCGTTTTCATGTATTTACGGTCAAAGGGGATATGATTCTTTTCTTTTCCCGCATTTATTCACCCTTCCACATTTCGCATTTAACTTCAATTGCTTTTTCTTTCGCGTGATTTCTCTTGTACCACCGGCCTGTGTTGCAAATTGAACAGACCATATGCTTAGAGCGTCAAGATTGCTTAGTAACATCAAGCGTGTAATTAAAGCCTCCCTATACTCGCGTCTCCATTGTAAGAAACTATTTCTCGGACGTATCTTTTTACTGTGTACAGAAAATGACACACACACACACACATACACACACACACACACACACAACACACACAGACATACACACACACGTGCACATACACGCACATACATACACACAGACACACACACACAAACACACACAGAGACAAACACAGACACAGACAGACACACAGACACACAGACACACACACATACACACACACACACACACACACACACACACACACGCTTGTGTTTCTTGCATTTATAATTATTTGAAAACTTTAGCGTTTTTGTGTGTGCTGTTTCTAAGTATGTTTTGGGGCTGTATTGGAGATCATTAAGAAGAGAGTGCTTCTTGAGGAGCTCACTGCCAACCCGTACATTGTTGCTCACTTCATTTTTCAGCACTGCATTTATATATTTATTTTTGCTGCTGTTGTTCAGCAATTGCTGCCTGAGTGATACCATACGGCATTCGAAGGCCGTCTGCACTGATCCCAGGCCTCCACCACCTTCATTTCTTCTTAGGTAGAGCCTGTCAACATCACTATTTCTGTGTTGTCAGGATTTTGCGGGTTTTGATATCAATGGAGTGGGTTTTCTCTACAGACCAATCAAGCATCCAAAATGTTGGGATCAGCACTGGTACTGCAAATGCATTGTGGGATATTGTTTTGTTGTAAGAGGAGAGTTCCAACTGCCATATTTTGTCTGGTGTAATATGTTCAATGTACTCTATCTTTATTCACAGTGTCTTCATATGATACATTTTAATCTATGCCAAAGTACTTGTAACATTCTTTGTGTGGAATGGATGAGACAGAGAAACCGTTGATGCACAGGGTTTGGGTTTGGGGCACTGACTTTCCTCGTTCTATAACCAAATAGGAACATTTAGTTTGGCCAAAATCATACCTATATCAGACAAAAATGTTATCCATTCCAGTTGTCTTTTTTGGCATTGTTGACACTTTTAGCATAAATCTTGAGGTCGTCTACAAAGAAATTATGAGTTACGTTGATATATCTAGCAGTTGAAGATCCTAGCATGTAACCATTTGTTTTCTGCAGTTGGAACGATAATGGATTAAGTGCCAAAATGAAAAGAAGTACAGAAAGACTATCTCCCTGGAATATTCCCTTTGAAATGCCAATACTATCAGAAATAATTATTCTGTTCTTAGTTGCAAGGGTAAGAATTGTTGTCCATGTCTCTGTGAGACTCTCTATTGTAGCAATTAGGGTAGTAGGTACTTTTGCCAGATGTAGGCATTTCAACAGCCACGATTGAGGTATGTATATACGTATGAATTTGCGCAGATATATGTGCATGCATATCATTTGAAGTACCATCTGCTTTGAGCATATCAACAAACTACCACCGATTAACTATCCACATCAACATACATTAAAAATAAACGTAAACTATAAAGTAAACATGATGTAGCATAACAATGCTATACATTTCCATCTATTAGATAAAATATTCTTCTTAAAGAATGATTCAAGGGAAGCAACTTATGTATTCAAATAACTGAGTTATCCCGCAACGCGCGGAGATACGGATTTTCCGTGAGATCCCCGTAACAACCTACTGCTGTTTTCAGTATAAATTTGACGATATTTTTGTCCTGATTTGAAACTTAAGTGGTTTGCAGCGAATAAAATAGAGTAAATAAACACCCGCTACACACACACACACACACACACACACACACACACA
>NC_069002.1:18316434-18323275 GCF_001194135.2 Octopus bimaculoides
TATATATATTGCAGGTTGTATGTCTTACTGCACGTGACTATTGTGTAAGAAAGCTGCAATAGAGCGATATTCGTCACGAGAAGGTGTCTCTTGGACGTATAACACGCAGAAGCACAGAAGTGTATCAGTAGTGGCTGGATTAAAAGCTTGGAGGTATTCAGCTACCTCATTCTCTGAATTGAAACACTCTTGCCATTGGCTTTGCTTTTAGTCTCATCTGTCATATGTATCAGTTAAAGGGGTGGACCAAATTTGGTGGTTAACAAGTTTCCTTCGTAACCACATGATTCCGTGCATTCGAATTTGATCACACTGAGTTGTACGATGAGCAATACATGTCTACTCTAGCCTGGAGCGAAATATGATGTATGAAAACAGAGAGAGGGAAACAGTTTCTAAAATGTAGGTCTCGGGTATATTTTTATTTGTATTGTGAAGGTAGGACAGTTCCCATGACGCCTTTCCAAGGCATCGACACTGGACGCTGAGATACCAGATTGGCTGACGGTCGCATGGACTACTTTTATCCCCAAGGACAAAAAAACCCCTATGTGACCAAAAACTATAGGCCCATAAAACGCCTAAATGTTACATATAAACTGTACGCAGGTTGTTTGAATATGTTTCTCCAAGACCATACCCAAACAAATAGAGTGATAACAGATGAACAGGCAGAAGGAAAGAAAGGAGACTGGAGGTGTGCTTGACCGCTCCTCCCCAGCAGTGCTGTTCTCAAAGAAGCCAAGCAACATCACCGTAATCTCCTAACGAGATGGCTAGATTAAAAGAAGGCGTTCGACTCCGTACCTCATTCGTGGGTGATAGAACCACTACACCTTACTAAAGTACCAACTGCTGCTGTGAATGGCATTGAAAGACTGGCTGCAACTTGGTCCACACAGTTATCACTGACAACTACTAAAGCAAATAGTTATTGTTACAAACAGAACCAAGCTATCAGCAGACACATTCCAGGGTGATAGTTTACCTGTTATGCCGTTTGTATTGGCTGTGCATCCTTTGTCAACCCTGTTAACAAAATGCCACGGCTACATGCTGAGATGCGCAGAAAAGAAGAAAGTTACTGTTAACCATACATTTTTTGTTGATGATCTAAAATTATATTCTGGTAATATGACCAGCATCAAGAGACTATTAGAACAATTCTCACGAGATATAGGAATAGGGCGAGGAAACATTGTCGACCAGGCAGAGAACATGTACATCAACGGCATGTCTCTCTCTCTCTTTTCTCTAATTATGAAAGCTACAAGTACCTCGAAATCGATGAGAACGTTGCATACATTGGTACTGTGACTAAAGCTAGAATAACAACATAGTACTTCTGAAGACTCCGGAAAATATGGAGCTCAAAGCTCTTAACAAGACCCTGTCTCACAACGGTTTTGTAGTGCCAGATCAACATTTGGAATATTGGACTGGTCACCCGATGAGATACGCAGCCTCAACATCAAAACCAGTAAGGTCCTGGCCAACATCAGCAACTCCATATTAACAGCGACACCGATAGGATTTATGTGAGACGAAGTGATGTTGGTAGAGGCATAAGATCAGTCCAAACAGCCTTTGAATGTTGCATTGTATCAGTCAAACCACACCTGCTGAACAGAAAAGAAAGAAATGAGTACATTCGATGCATACTCAAAACTGAGAACAACATTTCCAGAGTTGGAAAAGAACTACTGAGCCGTTACTCTGAGAATACATCTCTCGTATGTGACCGAAAGGAGGCTGGGCTGGCCTACCTAAACAGAAACGTGAAGGAGAAGCAGGCATCATACGAACAAAAAGCAATGCATGGGTACATAACCCGTAAGCTAGAGAGCAATAACAGCATTGGCAAGAAGAGTAGCCACCACCTAGAAGCTTATGCTTTCGCTATCCAGGAACAGGAAACAGCTACTAAATTCTTAATAAACAAAACGGATAAAGATATCACCAAAACTCCACGTTGTGAAAATGTCGGCTCTGCTATACTAGTCTGTTAGATATTACATCGTCAACAGCTGGTCCAAAATGTCTACGAATCTGATCCTGAGGCATGATATAGTTGCAAAGACTATCTACAATGCTATCCACAAGATGGACTACTCTGGCGTTTGCATTAAATGCATGTCAAAACCGGCAAGTATACATATCTACAAAAACAAGTAATACTGGTGAAACAACCTATTAAAAACATCAATTAGGTGCAAACTTACAGCCCTGATATTGTTCTATGTAACAGGGAAGAAAAGTCATGGCCTGGTGTAGAGGTCTCTTGCCCAGCAGATGTGGATTTACAATCAAAAGTCTAGGAAAAAGAGCATTTATGGCGAATTAATGCGTAACTTACAGCTCTTGTACCTTGCTTATTAATTCTCATTTGTACCTATCATTTTAGGTGAATTAGGTTGTGTACCAACAAACTTGCACCAAACGCTTGGTTTCAAAGAAAAAGAGCAAAAATGACTGATGCAGATTTTCCAAATACAAACTATTAATGACACTACGAAGATTTGTAAAACATTCCCAAAATTCTCGATGCGAGATTCTTATGTGAGTTGATGCACATCCTTGGGTGTCTGCTTCGACAGTTCAACCAACATATCAACTTAAACATATGTTCACAAATACCGGGAACTCTCTTAACTCAAAAGTCTTGTCGCTTTGTTAGCAACCTTCTTGTACTCTCTCATTCATACAGACATGCACACATATATACATACATACCCATACATATTCAAATATACATACATTTACACACATATGCATATGCACACACACAGATGTGACGTTAGGGTTATATGGCAAGTAAAATCAGTAAAAGTCCAACCATCCAGATTCGTTTCCTACTAGTATTAGTGCTGTAGTTGTCTTTTCATTCATTTGTGGACTCAGTGTTAATAAATACCTGTCATATATTCGGTACAGCTACCAACAGTTGCATTCCACGTTTTGTTGTTGTAGTAGGTGATAGTTTTGTTGACTAATGAAATCTATTCCACTTATAACCATTATGCCTGTCTCCTCGGCTCAGTGAACCCAAAAGCGTATAAAATTTATCCACTTTTTAATACCGTGTGGCATGATTTTAAATGAAATTTAACAGCTATTTTTATCAAGACGAAGAACCAAGTAGAAACTATCACATCGATTTTGTTTTAAAGTCTAGCGTGAAACTGTGTGGCCTCTTGGTATATCGTACTTTTCGGGTTCGATTCTCGAACCATGTGTTTCATTGTGTCCTTGGGTAAGTCACTTCATTTCACATTTTTTCTAGCTTACTCATTTAAAATCGAGTTGTCCCTTGTGCAAAGTGGACAGCGGCAGAATGAAATACAAAATCAACCCTGGTGGCATCTGAATGTAGAACTTAAGGGTACTCTATGAAACAACAAGTAGCAATTCCACCACAACTTATGCCAATCCGCTGCCTTTTAATTCTATATATATTGATAAATTGAAGTCATAGGATGTTGGTAAACAGGAAAAAATTTTGCTTTAAGACCAACCTCAAATTAAATAAGGTGATATGTTGCACCACTTGGCATTAAATAATACGATTATTCTTACAGAGATCGATATCGTGAATATTCGATTTTCTATAACTTCCATATTCGTCCGATTGCTAATAAATTATCTTGTACACGATGTATATATACTTTTGTTCTAAGGCGAAGTTATGTCGCCATTTCATGTTGTGGCAAACATTCGTGTTAATGTTGTTTCATGATGTGGCAAGCGTTCCTGTTAATGCAGACATTTTCTGCTTACTCTGAAAGATTTCTTTATCAAAGAGGATAAAAAGGCGTGCAATAAACAGAAGCAAATCGGTGAGAACTCACTCTTGAATGTTTGACGATAATAAGGAAAGACAGATAATAAGGATCGTTTACTGCGCCTGTTAGAAATAACAGTCAAAGATCTCTTGTGAGTAACACCTTATCGACTTAAAAACAGGACACAGTTACTAATATAATCTTAGATACGTTACTCCTTCCTTGGGCACTCAGCTTCTGGTTGAGTCATAGGAGCATCGTCGTCACATACAGTGAAGTACAGGAATTTTAAACTTGGTAGCTCTCCTCCCACCTTTCTAGGATTGCCCACGGCCAATTTCATTATGCAGAGAGAGAAAGTTATGCAGAGAGAGAGAGAGAGAGAGAGAGAGAGAGAGAGAGAGAGAGAGAGAGAGAGAGAGAGAGGGGGAGAGTGAGTGAGAGGGAGAGAGATAGAGAGAAGAGAGAGAGAAAAGAGTAAAAAAGGACGGAAGGAAATGAGAGAGAAGAATCGATGTCAAGACTTTGTCATTCTAAAAGAACGAACGGCAGCGCTGACCTCTGGGATTTGAAATAGAAATCAGAGAGCCGGAACGAATGCCACAAGACATTCTGACGTTTCAGTAACTAAGGTTGACACTAGTACTTTACTGGAACTCTCTGTTATCGACCTCAGAAGGACAAAAGACTTCGACGATATTTGAACCTAAAAAGCTGGAGCAAGGCGTCTGATTAACGATTCTAGCAGTCTATCATACTATATTGGTTTCAAATTTTGGTACAAGGCCAGCGATTTCGTGAATGGGGATAAGCCACTTACATCGACCCGAGGGCTCAATTGGTAGTTATTTTATCGACTCCAAAATGATGAAAGGCAAAGTCGACCCCGGCGACGTTTGACGTCAGAGCATAAAGTCGGAAGAAATGATCCTAAACACTTCTTTCAATACGGTAACGATTTTTCTAGCCTGCCGCCTTAGCCTGCCATACTGTACTAGAAATGCTAGTAATAAACCCTGCTTCTTACTTAAACACAAAAAAGAGTGAAAAACAGGACCGTCATGGTTGGAATGCATTTAATCGTAATCCTGTTTAATCTGGTTTGACCTGATATTTATACAAGGAATGAAGACCCAATAAAATGGCTGAAATGATAAATATAGCAATTGTGTATATTTCTTTTTGAAAATCGATCCAGTGTTTGTACAGATTAAAAGTGCAATAAAAAGAAACTATTAAAGTAAATTAATGACATCAAACTATTATCATTGATCTGTCGATTGATAGGAATCAGTATAAAGTCGATATTTTAACGGCAAAGTTGAAAAAAAATATACCGAACACGTTTATATAGTTTCTTTTTATTAACATTTATGTTGATGGTATAAAATTATTGGCTTTTTTTCTGGAGGCTGTTCTTGCTTTCATCTTTTGAATCTACATTCTGTGAGTAAATGAGCAAACGTGGGTGTATTTGTGTGATCTGTTGGACGGCTTGAAATAGAAGTAATATTTCATACATATACAAAATGTATACTATTTCAAAAGACAGATTGGATATTAAGATACGCATAGATTCATGAAAGTCAAGGTAATCACTATATGTCAATTCCATTAGGACTGCAGCGGCTTTCCACTCCTGAGTCAATATGAGACTTGTGTGCGATTGCTTGACTTCGCCAAACTATAAATGATTGCTGTGAAAAAGTAAATATTTAGATGATGAATTTCTGGTTAGACCTTCCTTGGGAATAAGACGTAGTGGTCATGTATGGAAAATCTTTGAAGAGGACTGCTTAAAACCTACTTTTTTCATTTTCCTTTGAAGAACGCTAAGTGACCACCGGTTGGAATTCAAGGTATATCCTAAAACACTACATGCGTTAGATTTTGTAATTTTGGCTGGTAATTAGGGCTGGACCTACCACTGAAGAAGCGCAGTATTCTGAAATCACGTGATCTGGCAGTTCGAATGCTCATACCAGACGGTTCTCGTCTGTTACGATACCCTCAGTGCCATTTGGGAGTGATAGACACCGGGTGTTTCACCAATTTTCTGGCTTGTCAACATGAGTAACCCGCCAACGATATCTAAGCGTATATATCCTGCTACGCTATTGGAGCCACCGGAAAATACACAAAACACATGCATTAAGCGAATGCAGTTAATCATATTTATTATACTAGAGATGCAATTTCCGGCCATGCCAGCTCATGATTTTACAAGCCATGAGCATATAAGTCGGGGACTGGTTAGGTGATTTGCCTTCAACCCTGGCGAGTACAGGATGTTGACAAGCCACAGCAATGGTGAAACACCCAGTGTCCATCACTCTCGACTGGGATTCAGGGTGAGTTATCACCCCTGCCCATGAGCCTGTGGTGTTTTAACATCCAACGCTTTGAGAGTGTATATACTCCGCCGCTCCATTTCAGCTGCCGGAAAATGTACAACGCATATACATTAAGGTACATGTAGTTTATAATAATAATAATAATAATAATAATAATAATAATAATAATAATAATAATAATAATAATCACCTGAAGGCATTGTCGAAAATGGAAATGCAAAGATCCTATGGGACTTTATGATTCAGTGCGATCAGGAAGTTGAGAATAGGAAGTCAGACATAGTCTTAATTGAGAAAGAAAACAAACTATGCTAGATCACAGATATAGCATGCCCAGCTGACAACAAGGTATGCGATAAGGAAGAAAGAAAAGTAGAGAGATATGACAGGTTAGCTTGGGAAGTTAATCAGTTGTGGTCGATGAAAAAGGTAGCAGTAGTACCGATGATTGTTGGAGCCCAAGGAACAGTGAGCAAAAATCTCGAGAAGTACATGGAACGGTCGTATGTGAAAATTAAACTCTAATTTGAACTTTTAACATCTCTTCTCCATTTTTCTAACTGTTAGTAGTGTTTTATATAAGATTTTTTATCTTACACATGCCTATAACAAACACTTTACTTGTTATTTTCACATTTCAAATGCTTGCTATAGCAAGCTATTATTTTGATATGAAGAATATTTATTAGAAATATATCTTTTTGC
>NC_069002.1:18324437-18324997 GCF_001194135.2 Octopus bimaculoides
ACAAACAATATATGAGTATATGCATATATATGTACATGTATGTACATACCTTCATCTACATGTACATATAGATACATAACTGGGTACATGACGTAACAAAAGAACATGGACAAAATGATAAACAAGGTACAACAAACAAGCAAGCCACATAGAAACATCTCCTTCATCAGCTGCCACCATTAAAACACCGGCGTTTCGAAGAATTAAGGCAGTACGCATCGTTGAAATGGTTCTTCCCACGAACACAAATTAAATTATTTTCGTGGAGGATAGTGGCGGACGAAAAACGAGACAGGAAAACGAAACGGTGAATGAACAACAGAACGCACGCGCAAGAGTCTATGTGGCCACTGAGTGGAATTTGACGGTATTGTTGGAGATTTATCTGTTCTTTATGGACTACTACTCTCCTGCGTAAACAAACATCCAGCCTTCTTCTTGAACAAAACATTACACTGAAACACATGCATCCTACTCCTTGAAACAAGTCTTTCCATGGAATACTATTGAACTTTAAAAGCTTAAAGACACTATGATGTATTGGTATATCTATTTATTTA
>NC_069002.1:18325007-18327212 GCF_001194135.2 Octopus bimaculoides
GCATTCTGCCTTATTATATATATATATATATATATATATATATATGTGTGTGTGTGTGTGTGTGTGTGTGTGTGTGTGTGTAGGCACATAATAAATACTTACGTACGTGCACATATACATAACTTTACATAGATTGTAGTAAAGTGTGCGCATATATATTTGTTCTGATACTCCAGGGAGAAATTTTAATCCAAACCACACTTTTAATGAACGAATCATAATTTTATCAAAGGAGGAGAGACAGCCACTTCCTAACCTAAATTAATAGTAGAATTCACTCATACACATTCATATACGTATATAGGCGCATCAATTTTCTTGGCTTGGTTCGAACTCAAGTTTAACGCAGGTTTATCAGTTTCTTTTTCAATTTGCACCTGAAGGTGATTTACAAATGGATCGATCAAAATTAGAGTTTAAAAAATATAAAACAATAGGAACGAGGTTAAAAAGGAACTGAAATTTCAGTTCTTAATGGTATTTTTGATATTGTATGTATTAATATCGAAAAGATTTGATAATGTTATTGGCAGTAAAAGTGAATGCGGGCGCACGCGCATTTGTGAGTGTTTGCGTATGTACGTGTGTGTGTGTGTGTGTGTGTCTGTATGTGCGCGTGTATTTGGAATAGCCGTCAAGTACAGGGCAGCTGGCGTTACTATGATTGATTGCTTGATAGTTTTTCAGAGAAGCTTTGATATGGATGGCGAACGATTGTTTGATTAAAAATGCCGAAAGCAGAAATCATGCTTTTATTCCATAACCCAGCATTCTCTACCCCCTACCCCCACCCCACACCTAAACACACACAAATACTTCCTAATGTGATTTCCTGGTCCTACTTGAAGATGAATGTAAAGAGAGATCTAGTTGTCTTGCAGCAGGATTTTATAACTGTTGAGTGAAGAATATGGCTTTATTCGAAATGGGTGTGAGTTGGGGTGGTTGGGTAAAAGGATTGGTGGAAGAAAGAAGCACTTAACTCAAGTGGAAGAGTCGAAAAGACTTTTGCCTCGAAGACATCTGCGATATCATTTTGTTCATTGATTTATTCTCTTTCATCTTTTCCCTTTGTTTCCTCTTTTAATTTCTTGTTAATTTTGTTAATTTAGTTTGTACGTGTCTCTGTGTTAGTGTTTTTGAGTGTCTGTACGTATATGCGTGTATATAAATAAAGATATTAAGAAAGAGAAAGTGTAAGACACACACACATGTATATATATTAGAGAGAGAGAGAGAGAGAGAGAGAGAGAGAGAGAGAGAGAGAGAGAGTAATCCTTAATGGGAAAAATACGTTCTTACAAACAGAAAAGTAATAACTAGTGGTTTATTGACTTATTAAAACATGGCCAGATGTTACGACTCATGTCTCTTCTGTGCAGACTAGTAAACATGTGAAAAGGTGATCGATATTTATTATAAATTTTGAGGTGATTTGGCTCAGTGACCAATACAATGATAGTGGTAATAATAACAGCAACAATATCAGAAATAGTACTTTTATGCTTATTCTTATTAAGTATCTGTCACCAAGAGAAATAACCAATCATATCGCTGCCACCAGATAATACTCCCTTTAAGTGAACTTCAATCATTTGATTCCTGATAACCAAAATATTCCACTTTAGACCAAGCTGGTTCACACATATTGGAAGGGCGTGCAAAAAAAAAAAAAATCCTGCTGGGATTACAACCAACTCATATTGATCACGCAAATTCAATTTTAACTTAATATCAAATCGGTTACACTAAACGTGGTTATTGTTGTTACTAAAATACCGCACTCTACATAAAGATAACTAACTGACACCTACCAGGCACAATGTCCAATGTAATGAACTAGTGTTGCTGAATATATCCTGCAGACTACTGACAAATTAACTGTAATATCCTATTTGCTACTCCTGTTAGTCCTAACAATAAATGATGTTGGTAAGATAAGCAAAAACAACCTTGGAGTCTGAAGTGACCAATAGAGGCTTAACCACATAGAAATCGTTTTGAATCCTTTTTAATTCTCTGCGCAGTTTGTCTGAACACCTGCCACGAAACTCAGTCAAGCTATTACTAAATACATATAATTCCAATTAAATGTGTTGGGTAATACTTTTTCTCATTTGGTTTGTCTCTCTCCTCTTAAATACACACACACACACACACACACACACACACACACACACACACACACACACACACACACACACA
>NC_069002.1:18327568-18330865 GCF_001194135.2 Octopus bimaculoides
TATATATATATATATATATATATCATCAAAATAAGCAACAAAAATATTCAGAGGTAATGCAGTACGATCTTTTCAGGCAACTCCATTTAATTGAAGAATGCAATAATTACATCAATTTAAAATGCAGTGCAATCCTCAGCTGCACAAAGACATAGAATTTAATTAAATTAGAACAGATGGACGCATTAGTATAATTATGTATCAAATTTCCAAGAAGTTAAGGAGATAGACAAAGAACATGTCTCCACTTCAGCATAGAAGTTACTAAATTATCAAGAAGACTCTTCCTGTCACTGATTTTTTGGTTTTTATGGGGTCAGTTTTAATTTATAGACTAGTTTATCAAATCCTTGTATATCTAAGACTGAGAGAATAAAGGGCAATATCTGTTAGGGGTAGGGCTGAGGGAGCAGACAAAAATCATAGTTGGTATAGTCATAAAAATCAATATTTATTAGAAGCAATATCATGAGGTTTGGTAAAGGAAAACTTAAAACGAGATGTTAGCTGACAATTAAGGGGGTTGCCCACTAGCAAACGTTTGATAAAAAACAAAAAAAACAAAAAAAACAGGAAATCTTATCATGTAGTACTATAGATGAATATTTTAAACAATGTTGCTACATTGTATACACGTAAAAGAACATGCTAATTATATATTAATAAAATTATAATCCAAGCAGTTATTAATAAGTAGTGAATATACTAGTATAGTTTTATATAAGCTAAGTATGAATTTATAGAGATGCAAAGATTAGCCTAATTTTATGAATAAATAAAGGCTAATTATAAAATAATTAAGAAATAAAATAATGAAGTAGGGCAGAACACCATAGAAGAGAAATAAAATAGCTTAATTACTACTAGTATAGTAAAGTATATGTAGCTTATTAACATCAATAGAGAAGATTTATAGAAAAAAGTATGATTCAAAATATATTAGACTAAAAATTATATAGCAATAAGAAAATGGAGGGGAATATGTGGTACTCATTAACTTGCAGACATTGTATTGTGTCAATTTACCTGTTTATTTTTCAACAAGAGGACAATAAAAACAATATACAAACACATATGACATATTGTGTCATATCAGTAATTAAAAATTAAAAAGGACATCTAGTGACCGAAGAAGGGACTAAAAATTATATATTTACTTATTTAGCTGATATCAATAAAAGACTGATGTCTGGTATCAATTAAAGGAATATATAAGTTATGGAACATTCAAATTTTACACTTAACTTTTTAAATTTTCTTTAAAAACTAAGGGTTATATTATAGGTTTAAGAAGTTATTATTGTTACTCCCTACATGATATTTATAGTTTCTTAGTGGTACTTGTTTAGAAGGGTTATTTATATAAAGGCCCTTATAAAATTATAAGATCCGGAGGGTAGAGCCATTTAAGAAAGAGATAAATCAAGTAATCTCTAAAGATAATTTCAAACGATATTGTCTCATTGTATAAAGTTAAAATTTAGGGCAATCAAGAAGATTATTAAGAATGATATTATAACAAAAGGATAAAACTTCTTTGAATATTTTGAGTATATACCAAATTGTTACCACAATAGAGCGAGGAAAAGAAAATTGCAAAGAAAATAGTTTAATATTTATTTACTTATTACTTATCTCAATATTAACTTATAATATGGTTTCTATAGAGATTGATCAATTGGATTTACCTGGTATTTAATAAGGGAGCAAACTGAGGTTAAAGAACATGTTAACTATATACTAATTTGATTAAATTGAACTATTTTAAGCTGTCGAGATACAGGTATTTCCTTATATAAGCTGAGTATGAATTAATAGGGGTACAAAGGTTAGATTGAATTAATGCTACTATAAAATAATAATAATAATAATAATAATAATAATAATAATAATAATAATAATAATAATAATAATAATAATAATAATGATAATAAAATGATCAGTTAGGGTAGAACATCATAGAAAAGGAATAAAGACAGTCTAATCACTAAAAACCATAATAAAATATCCATACCTTATTAACTTCAACAGCAAATATTTATTGAAAATGTATAATTTAAGTATTATGAGCTAAAAATTGTTAATTAACTTATTTAGCTTATTATAATCAGGACTGATTGTTTAAAAGAATAATTGTTGTTAAAAAAGGACAAGCTAATTATATACTAATTTTAAATTAAGAGGTATAATATAGATTTCAAAAGTTATTTGTGTTAATCCATAAATGATATTACAGTTTCTTATGGGTACTTAATTAGAAGGGATGTTTGTATAAAGCCAATATAAATACCAAAATTAGGAGGATGGAACACTTTAAGAAAAGGATAAAAAAACTTAGTCACTAAAACTATTTTAAACAATATGTCATTATTGTATCAAGTTAAAATTTAGGGTTATCAGGAAGAGTTATCATTGACGTGAGAGAACAAATTTACTATAAATTAGTTAAATTATAATCTAAGCAGTTTAATTTTAAGTTATGAAGATACCCATATTGTTTCTTATAAGCTAAGTATGAATTTATAGGGGTACAAAAATTTAGGCTTGTCCAAAGTATTAAAATCGTCAGGTAGGGTAGAAACAGCGTAGAAAAGGATATAAAATAGCTTAATCACTAAAATCCTGATAAAGTATATATACAACTTAGTAACTTCAATAGAGAAAATTTATAGAAAATATGTAATAATTCAAGTAATTAAAACTAAAAAAAGTTTATTTACTTAATTAGCATGTATCTATAATGACTGATAGCCAGTATTAACTAAAGGAAAATTAATGCTGTAGGGCATGCTACCTATGCACTGATTTTAAAACTAAGAGGTACATTATAGGATTTAAATCAGAAGATCGATAAAGTGCTACTTTCTAAAATATTTGAAGGTACGGGTGGCACTATGTACACATGATCACGTTCATAATAATTTTTCTATCGTCTTGGCTTAACAGCCCTCACTGTTTGTTTTACTGTCTTGTTCTCACTGTCCTGTTTTTGTTAACACTTTCACACTCCGCAAAAAATCCCAAATATTATTTAATTTGCTTCGCGGGAAGGACTGTTCCAGCGAAGTCGCCTATTGTCCTTGCCTTCGAAACGCGGAGTAGATGGAACAGGGACAAATGAAGATGGGTTATACTCTTTACGTTGCATGTCTCGTTTCGCTGATTTTTCGTTGTTCGAAAAAAGTTCATTTTCTGTTTTCGTCTTTATGTTTTCGTTTCTCATTGTGTTTAACGTTTTTTTTGTGACGTCCTGTACCCATATATGCATGTATGTATACATATAGATGTAGGTATGCA
>NC_069002.1:18331303-18332064 GCF_001194135.2 Octopus bimaculoides
AAGCTTACAAGGACGCTGCCATAATCAAAACCCAAGTTTACGGGTGCTTTTCACGCTTTACGAATGGTCACTTGTCGCTTGAGGATCAACTTCGTTCAGGGCAACCATCGACCTCCCGAACAAATGAAATCATTACGAAAACTCATGAACTGATCGTGGAGGACCGTCACCGAACAATTGATGAACTTGGTGGTATGACTGGTATATCCTGAACCTCCTGCCAACGAATTCGGAGCGAGGAATTGCGAATGAAAAGAGTTACAGCAAAATTTGGCGTCGCTTGCTCACGGAAGATCAAAATCAGTCACGACTGAATGCGTGTCTTTCAGTTTCTGACTACCAAATCTACCCATAAGGCTTTCGTCGGCTATAGTAGAAGACACTTACCCAAGGTGTCACGCAGTGGGACGGAACCCGGAACCATGTGGTTAGGAAGCAAGATACTTACCACACAGCCACGCCTCCGCATTTATTCGTTTGCTTGTTTCACTCACTTGTCTGCGGCGATTCTGGAGAACGCTTGGAACGTTTTTAGTCGAAAAGATAGAAACCAGGACTTATTTCTTAAGCCTAGTACTTATTCTATCGAACTTTTTGCCGAACCTCTAGGGAGTTGGAAACACACGAACACCGGTTGTCAAGTGTTAATGGGGGGGGGGCAAATACAGGCGCAAAGACACACACATAGATACATATATACATACACACAGAGACATACAGACCCCACCCTACACACACACACACACACACACACACACACA
>NC_069002.1:18334605-18335139 GCF_001194135.2 Octopus bimaculoides
TATATATATATATATATATATATCTGTAATATAATATGTGACAATTATTCGGTTGCCATAATAAGACTCCGAGTTTCGGGTGTCGGGCAGAAATCTGTTCCGGCATCTCGTCAGTTATCAAGGCAATCAAAAAATGCTATGAAAATAACCGTGAAACAAAGGGAAATTAATATCTAATTGACCGTTATTAAGACAAAAGAGCTATTAGAATGACCTTCAAATAAGGGGAAAACCCGAGGGGGATAAAGTAAAATAGTAAAAAAGTAGAAATACAGATAGGAATCGGTATGTGGTGAAGCAATTTGCTGACCCCTAATTATAACCATGCTTATAATTATTGAATATTTGTACAATTTTTCCTATAAAGGTTATTTTAACGTACCGATCTACTTGGTAAAATTATTAATTAATTGATTGATTAATTAGTTAATTTAATTAATTAATTTTATTATTATTATTATTATTATTATTATTATTATTATTATTATTATTATTATTATTATTATTATTATTATTATTATTATTATTATTATT
>NC_069002.1:18335317-18340726 GCF_001194135.2 Octopus bimaculoides
ATATATATATATATATATATAAAATATAATCAAATCGATTAAATCGATCGAAAATCAATTCTATTCAAAAATATAGCTAATCTTCAGGTCAAAATACAACAACAATAATAATAAAATGAATGTACATTATCAATCTAGTTATAAATACCTGGGAATACTTGAGGCAGGTGAAATTGAATACAACAATACACTACGGCTACTGAGAAAAATATTGGTTTCAAAGCTGAATGCCAAAAACATAATTTCGGCAATAAACTTGTGCGAAGTTCGGTATGGCGCAAAAATCTTGAAGTGAATAGAGGAGAAGCTAAAGGAGATGGACGAAAGACAAGAATCTCCTAACGATGCATGGAGCCCATCATCAACGTGCAAATCGCCTATACATGAAGATAGCAAATGGAGGAAGGGGACTGATAAGTGAGGAAGTACGTATCGAACTCGAAAGCGTATTGAAATACCTAACCCAAAGTAAGGAATCCTTGCTAGTGACAGTTAGGAACGAGAGAGTATTGAGAGCAGAGAAAACAACGAAAAAACAAAAGAAGTACAAAAAGGACATGAAGAAGCAATACGCAACAAGGCACTACACAATCAATTCCATGTAGCCACGACAAAAGTTACTGAAAACCATAGGTGGGATTGATTGAAGAAAGGAACAATGAAAAAAGAGGCTGAGAGCACTATAGTGGCAGCGTATGACTAAGGGTTGGCCAGTAATTGGAGAGCCAGCCTGAGGAGTGAACAAGTGCCTCCGCCCTGCGCATCTGTAATAGAGTGGACGAAACCTTTGCCCATATCAGGAACGAATGCCCCATATTTGTCCAAAACCTCTACAAATTCTGGCGACACAATAAGGTAGAGAAAGTGCTACATTGGAAACTGTTCGAAAAGTGGGGTCTAGAGAGAGGCAAGACGTAGTATGAGCACAAACCGTAGAGAGTGGTGGTGTGGGAGACCAGCAAAAAACGTGTGGGAATTTCTTAATCCAAACAGATCAGGTGCTAGAGTATAACAGACCGGACCTAGTGGTGGTGGATAAGATGCACCACATGTGCTATATAGCTATGTTGCGTGCCCCTTTGAGCCACGAATAATCAAGAAGGGAGGACGAAAAAAGACAGATAAATACAACACTCTTAAATACGCAATAACCCAGCTATGAAAAATGAAAAGGGCAAAATAGTGCCAATTATTGTTGGGTCTTTGGGAACAGTATCAGAAGGCATCTAGAGGAATATAAAGGAAATTGAAATAAAGTGCTCAGTAGAACTGTTATAAAAGATTTGCTTCCTTGGCACGGCCACAATAATCAGGAAAGTATTAGATTACTGAAAAGAACAGATAGCATGGTACTATAGGCTGCAGGCAGCAAGCCAGTTACGCATGCATGATACTAGGTGCTCCAAGAAAACCTGTGATAAAAAGAAATGGTAATAATGACGATGATGATGATAATAATAATAATGATAATAATAATAATAATAATAATAATAATAATAATAATAATAACGATGATGATAATAATAACGATGATGATGATGATGATGATAATAATAATAATAATAATAATAATAATAATAATAATAATAATAATAATAATAACCCTGGAATAAGTTATTACAGTTTTGATGCGCTATTTTAGTGGGTGTAACTATGCCAGTGGTCAGACCCCAGTTGGAAGAGAATAACAGATTTTGTGTAGTTTCATACGATTAAATGGATTTTGTGTTGTTTGGTATAGTGCATACGAAGTAGCGTCCTTGTTAAACGCATAACATTAGATGTAGACAACAGCATTGGTTCCCCGACTGCTAAACAGCTCGCTCTCATGACTTTTGTCAGACTTATGCCTAAATCTGGGTACTTTATTTCTATTAGAGAGTTAAACCAAGTAGAGGGTACCAACAATCTTGAAGGATTGCTGTACAGAAGTCATCAGCTCTTAAGTGCATGAAAACAATGGCAGCCACCAAAAAATAAATACCTCTTAATATCAATATTACTATAATTGGAACACTAATAGAAACAAAATTCAAAATTACCTATTTTAACTTTATGCAATCTGGGAATGGTGAATGTGAAACTGAAATTAGATGAAGAATAGAAATTGTAAGGAAAACATCTAAAAACACGTGAAAAGCTTCAACACCAAGGAATGTGCATATAGTAACAAAGAAACGGCCGTGTAAAGGTGGTACATACTATTATATGGTGCAGTAACATGTTCATTGATGAAAACTCTAACAAACTAGAAACTTCTGAAATATTGACTTCGACATTTATTAAAATGAGGAAACATAGTAAGAGCAGATGGTATATAAAGACTATTACTAGAAGAAAATGTAATGGCAAATTCTCAAAAGGAGGACCAAGAACAAACTGGTTTGATAACATGAAGGATTTGTAGTGGAGTCCATAAAGTTTAGCAAAGGAGTAGCGAGGAAGACTTAGTGAGCAAGTTAGAAGTAGTTATTAGAAAAATCACCGTGATTAACGTGTTAACTGCAAGAAAGGTACTCAGCATGTTCCTCATTATGAAACACGAAACTTATGTTAAGAGACGTAAGGCGCGCATTTTGAGACACAAAGTCATTCGATGGTTTCGAGGGGTAAAAGTGTAACACAGTGACTAAGCCACATTCTGATCATTGACAGACTCTGATTAACACTATTTACAGCAGGTTTCTCTTGCCTCGTAGCAGCACTTTTCACAACTGCTAGTGAAGAATGTAATAGACCTTGGGGACTACCTTGTCAGATGATGCTGAATGCAGCAAAAAGCTGCTATCTGAAGCTGTGATACGAATGGCGTTAAGAAGTTTTATAGGGGCAAATAAACCAGTCTGGAGGGTCTGACTTATGGACTTGTAAATATTTTCAGAAATATCTACTGCAACAGATAAGGACGTGAGAATTACCTCATCTGTGGACCAGTGAGTGATAGCGCCAAAGAGTTACCCCTATGGAAGCTGAGTACCTCAAGCCAAACCAGCACTAACACCGGTGCATTAAGATCCTACTGAAAAAGAAACTGCCAATATTATTCATTACTAAAATCTAGATCAATATATAGTAAAATAGTGAAGTAGCAAACAAGGAATATTGATGTAATCCAGAATTAGAAGGCTGCTACTATAAAATAGATTTTCATCAATGTGTTGCTGAAATTGTTATTGTATAAGTATAGTATGTCAAAAAGAAGATGAGATCAAGCTCAAGCCGATAGTAATAAAAGCTGTTCCATATCTTCGTTCTGCGAATCCCACTCCAAAAAGTTAGATTTATGCTAAATCAGCAGAATAGCTAAACCAGTAATAACAATGTGCTTCCAGTTTATAACGGTGAATCTGTAATAACATTGCAAAATCAACATCGTAAACTAAAGGGAGAATGGTAATCTGAAGAAAAAATGTTTGTGTTACTGATTATGGAGTCTTCTCCTTAAAAAAAATCGTTTACCTGTATTATACGTCTAAAATCTGGACTATGTGTGTGTGTGTGGGAGGAGGTCTTTGAAGTGCTATTGTTTGCCACTGGTTTAAGATTTGTTCAGCGGATTAAAGATGCGTCAAAATATTGATAGAACACCATACTTCCCAAAAGCAAAGACCCGAAGAAATGACGAAATTATTAAAGATAATTTGTACTGAAAACTTATATGACGAGAAGAATATTATTAGTTCAGTCGACCCAGGTATATAACTGATTTTTATTTTATCAAACTGGAAAATATAAAAGGAATAGATAAAGTGGGATACGAATTCGCACTCCCAAAACCTATTATAATCGTGAAGTGATGACAGCTGCGATCTTGTAAGTCTCATTGTATTAAACACATTGAGGTCTAAGTACCAATCCCACCACGTTGATCTATACTGAGATGATTGATTGGGTATTTCTCATGACTTGATGATAAATTTAGATAAATTTAGAGAACAACTTACCTCTACCTTCAGTCAGCTAGGCCTTAAAATAACAGTCGCTACTAATCTGTCTAAAGTCGACTTTTTAGATGTTTCCTTATACCTAACATTAGTAAGAGAGTATATAACCTTTCTTCCTCTAAAGACATTCGAAAAGGCAGCCTCCTAGCACAAAAATGTCCTAGCCAATAGTAGATTTAAGGATTAATCAATATATAACCCTCTAATGATAATACAAATAATAAAGATAGGTTTACAAATAGATCTAGGAGAATAATTTGGTTCCTTCTTCCCTTTTCCCTTAATGTTAAAACCAACATAGGTAAAAAATTCTTAATTCTCTTAGACAAACATTTTCCAGGAAAATCACAGCTGCAAAAACATATTCAATAAGTGCTCAGTTAAATTATCATATAGCTGCTGCCCGAATATGAAAAACATCACTACATGCAATTACCACCAAAAACCTACTCCCAGGCGTAATTGTTGAGACAGGAACATGTCTACTCGACCAGGGAAGCATGATTAAACTCGTCATATATGAGGCAGAAGTTGCAGCAATTCTATATGATAGCATAACCGAAAAGAAGAGCTACATCTGGCTTTTAAAGGCAACTTTAAAAATCGCTATGCTAACCACATATCTTCCTTCTGTCACAGGAACAAAAGTAAATTTATTAAGTTGGGTAGCCACGTATAGGTTTGAAGTTTAACGCCACGCAACATATAATAAAGTGGAAAATAGTTGAAAAGTCCAGCCATATGTCACCGGATATAAAGCAAAAGCGTAAGCTATGCGTTTCTGAATGAACACAAATCCTTTTCAGATCTAAGAACACTACTGCACTACTGAATTCCAGATCTGAAATTTTCAGCGTTTGTAAACATATATGTAAGTTCCTGATAGTGAATTGGAAAGTACCACTCTCTCTGGATTCAGTAGCTGTACCACAGATTCTAGGCCACTATCTACTCAGCCTTATGACTTTATGTTCAAAGGAACAGAACTCTAATTCTACTTCCTTTCTTTTTTTCTGGTTTTCTTTTTCGTTTTCCGGTTTTTCAAGCTTCCACCTTTTTTCAAACTTCCACATTTTAGCATTTTCTCGTTTTTTCTTTCATCATATTATCCTGTTTTAGTTCTTGTGCTATATGGGCACAACCTGAGAAATGGGTGAAGGCAACAAATGTGTTTAAAAGATACTGTCTGAGATGTTTTCATCGCATGAAACTAATAATAGCTCATAAAAATATATATTGCGTTTATTAAATAATATATATAAGAAATGTAACCACGAGCTGTTGACGATTCTTCCTTATTTTTCCTTCTTTCTCTTTGGACTTTGTTGTTTCCGACGTAGAGCTATGCTCGAAAGGTTAACAACAAACCTTTTCTTTCACCGAGCGTCAAATTAATACACACACACACACACACACACACACACACACACACACACACACACACACACACACACACACACACACA
>NC_069002.1:18341417-18346236 GCF_001194135.2 Octopus bimaculoides
TATATTTATATATATATATTTATATATAAACAATTACAGCGTGGAATATGTTTATAAGCCAGTTAAAAACACAAAAAAACCCCGTTAGATTCACTTCAACATTTAAATTCAATTTGCCAAAATATTTTCGTCGCTTTGCGTCCGCGACCTGTTCACTGACAAAATTCAGTGCTGCATCTGAGAGAGAGAGTGATAGATAGATAGATAGATAGATAGATATATAGATAGATAGATAGATAGACAGACAGATAGATAGACACACACGTACATATAGTCATATATGTAGTATGAATGTACACATATACTAATTCTAACAGGTTTAGAAAACACTTGAAGGCTCTTTTGTTGGTTGGTATGCAACCGAAGTGATCTATAAGTCAACCCGTTAAAAGTTTCCCTGTTATGTAATCCATACAAGAATACCACTTGTTGATGTCATTTAACTAGCAGACACAAACGGCTCACAGAGAAGAGAGATTTTTGAGAGTGGAAAATTGGTAGATGTAGATGCGTTGTGTGACGACATTTAAAAAAGATTATCATCCGTGTTAAAAATCGATTTGATTGGATCTTCTTAAATACAGATGACTGTCAAATATTTGCATTACTCTTATTGACAGCACAAAGAAATTCAAAGGAAAAAAGCGAGACAAGATTTTTATTGGCCTTAGTGAATGGATGTTATAATTAGAAACAAATAAGGAATAAAAATAAAAAATAACGCAAGCGAATTTGCTTCGTCTGGCTGCTTAGCATATTCTAACCCACACCACAGTGTGCACGCACACATGCGAGTGTGTGTGCATGTGTGTGTGTGTGTGTGTGTGTGTGTGTGTGTGTGTGTGTGTGTGTGTGTTCCCGCATGTATGCGCTTAGATATATAGAGTTTGAAAGCAAAGTTATTTGCAGCGGAATAAGGCCTACAATGCCAACTATCTCTGCACCGTCATAGCTCCCATTGCCACGTCAAATGACTCGTTTCCATCCTTGTTTTACCCAGTAGGAATTATCAAGAAAAAGTAATGACTTCCTTGCGTTCATAATTATGTCAATATCGGTATTTGTTATAGTGATGTATGTTTTACTATATTCAAGTGCCTTCTTAAACAAGCTTTTGGGGATCGAGGGGTAGAACTCTACGATATTTAATTGTATAAATTTGCTTTTGGGTTTATCTTCTATTTTCTTAAACCATTCAATAGTTGCAGTACTGCAGATCCATTGGGTAAGAATTAAGCGTGATCTGATATGTCGTATAATGTTATCTAATATAGATTTACTAATAATTCCTATTTCACTTTTTGTGGGATTTATTAATCTACGGCTAGAATTTTGCGTGAAATTATTTTCATGGTCTTTCAGAGTTATAAAAAGATTTCGTGGGATAAGCTTTTCTACTTTGTCTTCCATTTTAAACCTTGTGGCTATATTAATTGAATTATAAATGGTGGGGGTTTGTGTTTCTTTTGTGTATGTTTTAATAATCTTGTCGGTTAGTAGTTTGTTGTGTAGTTGATTGTTTACTTCGTAAATACTTTTTGTTTCACCTGCTTTGATAAACATGTTCATTGATGTTTTGAAAGGTTCGATGTATGTCTGTAATATGTGTTGGAACTTGTTGGATTTTTGATTGAGTTTTACATTTCTAACTAACTTTATACGAAAATCTGGGATACTCTCTGATATAAATCTGAGCTCACTGTAGTTTCAGGTGGCAGGCCCAATTAGCCCTCCGTAGGGTCCAACGAAAATGTCCGCACGGAGTGCGGTCTTTAAGCTAGCGTATATATATATATATATATATATGGGAGAATGTACGAAAAAGCAACAGACGAGGACAGGTGGTGTAAACAACAAAAGGATGTATTAGTATGACGCTCGGGAATACGATATATATATATATATATATATATATATATATATATAGGTTCACGTGAATATGGTGCTTAAGCTTAGGCACTAGAATTTAGTATCCATACAATTTCAAAGTAAGGTGATTAAAATCAAAATAAGCGACAAGGATATCCAGAGTTAAAGCAGTACGATCGCTTCATGCAACTCCATTTAATTGAGCAATGTAATAATTACATCAATTTAAAATGCAGAGCAATCTTCAGCTGCACAAAGACAGAATTTAATTAAATTAGAACAGATGGACACATTAGTATAATAATACCTGAAATCTCCCAGAGGTTAGGGAGACAGATAGAGAACATCTTGCTTTATCCACACCATGGATTTTATTTGTCTTATTTTTAGTTTAGGTTTATAGACTATCATATCAAACCTTGTCTATCTAAAGCTTAAGAGAATAAAGGGCATTATCTATTAGGGGTAGAGGTAATAGAGCAGACAGAAATCATGGTTGGTATAGTCATAAACTCATGAGGTTTGGTAAAGGAAAACTTAAAACAAAATGTTGGCTGACAACTAAGGGGTCACCCAGTAGCAGACCATTGATAACGAAACAGGGGAAGTCTTATCGTGTAGTACTGTAGTTAAATGTTTTAAAACAATGTTGCTATATTGTATACAGATAAAGTGTAGGGCTATTCTGAGGGTTATTAATAAGAATATATTAACAAAAGGATAGAAATTTATGGATACTTTTGAGTATATACCAAACTTATACCACAATAGAGGGAGGAAAAGAAAAGAAAATTATTCAGAAATAGTTTAATATTTATATATACTGCACACTTAAAAAACTAACTCATCATATGGTATCTGTGAATATTGATTAATAGGTATATACTGATATTAACAAAGGAATATTGAGGTAAAAGAACATTCTATACATTAATAAAATTATATTCTAAGGAGTTTTTTTTATATATATGCAGTAAATATATCAGTATAGTTTAATATATGCTAAGTATGAATTAATAGAGATACAAAGATTTGCTTAATTTATTTATGAATAGATAAAGGCTAATTATAAATAAATAAAGAAATGAAATAAAATTATCGATTAGGGCAGAATACCATAAAATAGTTGTGATTACCATTCCACAATCGTTGAAGGAAGAATCACAAATGGAAAGCTGCATGTAAAATAATGTGTGTGTACACACACACACACACACACACAGACACACACACACACACACACACACATATATATACGTACATACACACAGACATACAGAATGCATACATACTCACAGTTATAGTAAAGTTTTAGGGCAAATACATACGAATATGTTTTATAAAGAAGCATGTATATACGTATATATACATATAAACACAAATGAAATTATATGCCCCAATTTATACACGCACATTCACTCTGTATATATTCAGGCACATATACTCACACATTCACCCATACTCACATATATACCATCACCATTATCACCCAGCCCTACTTATTACACAGATCGCCGTGACCAGTAATCTTGAGTCTGTTCGGTCGGTCCGCCATTGCAAGTGGTAGGTCTTCTTAGGTGTACTCGGAGTCCTCGCACAGTCGCTCTATGTAGGTCTACTAACATTCATGTATCCATGCGTTGGTTTTCAAAGAAGAACGTCGTTGAGGATCTCAACTTTTGCTCTCCACCAATGTCCAGCGAATCTTGCTCTTCTTTCTCTGATGAGCTGTAATATTGTTGGTGAAAACATATATACACACATATGAATATATATGTATACATATTCACACTTATATAAACACGTAAATACACATATATACATACATATATAAATATACATGCACATATTATGTGTATATATATATATATATATATATATATATATATATATTACACGCGTGTACACACACCTTATGTTTTGATATGATTATTTTAGGTGACAGGAGGGGAGATGTGGTTATTCTACATTTTGGATGGATACAATTCATATGAAATATTTGATGCTCTGCAGTAAAGGTATAAGAACAAAATTAGTGTTTTTATTTATAAGCATAATCAAATCTGCCACCAATGTTACCTCGTATTAAATGTCGTTTTAGTTTTATTAACATTGTTTTCCTTTATATTTTCCGTTTTATTTTGCTTTCGTTTACAACTTGGCTTTTTGATTATACTTTTAAACCAGATTTACTTCAGTATAAAGACAAAACAAAATAAAAGATGGATTCTCCTTTGGCATATGTGTCTGTATAATAAACTTCCCCCTGACATGTGTGTCTGTATGTGTTTGTATGTGCATGTGTGTGAGTGTGTGTATGTTTGAGTTAGTGCGTGTGTCTGTGTGTGTGTCTATGTTTGTGTGTGCGAGTATGTTGTTTCTGCGAGGATTTTGCTGTTTGTTTTATTATGTTTTGCTTTATCAATCCCAGCGTAATGACAGATTTCACGAAATGTCACGAACACTTTTCAGATTTCAGGTTTGTGCAATGACACGAGAATAACAAACTGATATTATTGATAGGAGCCGTTGGTAACTAATTTCTATGAAAGATACAATTAACAGTTAACATTTCTTTAAAATTACAAAGTTGAACCATTAATGTAAATAAACACTAATTTTTTTATCGAAATAAATAGAGATGAACACAGAAAAAACAAAACAAAAAAAACACGAGGTTAAAAGCAAGTGGTAAACTATGTTCTTTATTTTTTACAATATAGAATACATAATGTAGCTATATTATAAATGAGAGAAAATGGTATAATAAAATTCCAGTTAAAATATCGAGGAAATGTTAAATGCTGTTGATATAGAAATAAGTTATCTATTAAATGAAAGTGTGGCAGATTTCTGAGGAGAGAAAATTATGACTGAAGTGATTTTGTGATAAATAAAACAAATTCACACACACACACACACACACACACACACACACACACACACACAC
>NC_069002.1:18346413-18347506 GCF_001194135.2 Octopus bimaculoides
TCTATCTATCTATCTATCTATCTATCTATCTATCTATCTATCTATCTATATATAATTATGTATGCACAAGCATGACATATATATGTAGTATTGGGTTGGCAACTAAGATCCCGCGGTTTTTTTTTAAATTTTAGAATCTATTTTGGTTTTTTTCTAGTTAATTTTAGTTAATTTTTGTTTATTTTCAGATCATTAAAATGGAATGTCAAGTTAAGAAAAACGACCATTTTCGACACCTCCTTTTTACTTTTAATCAAAGTTCTAAGGCCGCAAAAGCTGCTCGCGACACCTGTGTTGTGTATGGAGAGGGTGCCATAGCTAAAAGAAACCACTCGTGATTATTGGTATGCCAAGTTCAAAAATGGAAATTTTGACCTCAAAGGCGCACCTCGTTCTGGCCGTCCAGTTGAGTTCGATGAAGAGCGATTAAACCAACTTTTGCAAGAAAATTCTCGTCAAACGACAGAGAAAATGCAATGCTCCCACACTGCTATAGAGAAGCATCTTCACTCGATGGGAAAGGTTCAGAAGTATGGAGCATGGGTTCCGCATGCTTTATGTGACAACAATTAATATCAACGAGCCACAATCTCCGCTGGCTTGCTTGCTCGTCACCGCTCATCCCATGGACACAAGCAACGATTTCTTTACCGAATCGTTACTGGCGACGAAAAATGGTGCTTGTACATCAATATGAAGCAGCGTAAGGAATGGCTTAGCCCCGGTAAACAAGCGACACCGCCCGTGAAACAAGATCTTCATACGCATAAAACGATGTTGTGCGTATGGTGGGACTGGGAAGGGATTATCCATTACGAATTGCTTGAACGAAACCAAACGGTCAACGCGGGACTCTATGTTCAACAGATGGAACGACTCAACGCGGCTATTCAAGAGAAAAGACCTAATCGGCAGCTTGGAGTTCTTCTGTTGCACGACAACGCCCGCCCTCATATCACCAATATGACCAAGGAAGCCATTCAAATGCATGGCTGGGAAGTGCTGCCACACCCGCCGTACTCTCCTGATCTGGCACCAACGGATTTCTACCTCTTTCGATCTCTTTCAAATGCTATGCGCGGAGTTTCGTTCA
>NC_069002.1:18348129-18360592 GCF_001194135.2 Octopus bimaculoides
ATATATATGTATGTATATATACATATATATGTATATGTAAGTATATTATTCAACTACGGTGGTAGTTGAATAATATTCTTAAGGCTGCAATTTACTCACACGCAGCATCTTTGAGAGCTTGTCGTTATAATTCAGATCTTAACCAAATTTAAAACTGTTGCCATTTTTGAAGAGGACTGGTTCCTAGCTACATTTTGGCATAAACATTGAGATTTGATCCAGTAGAAAAAAGTTTACATCAAAATTTATTTCGGGCCTCGTGCCTAGAGTACAAAAACAATTTTGTTACATTTTTTTGTTGTTAATCTAGTCGTGAAAATCGCTGATTCTGAAAATTAATAGGCTTTACTTTTTGTCTCTAAAGGCATTAAATTCCATGGGAGGGCAGTGGAGGATGTCATTTACAATGATATTTCAAAATCGGCCTTTTCTATCACAACGTAAAGATTTAGATACACCTTTAACTTTTCTATTCATTACTCGTTCCTGAATAGCAAAGAAACGTGGTATATGATATATGTACTTGTATCATGTACGTATGTGTGTGTGTGTGATAGAAAGAGAGAGAGAGAGAGAGAGAGAGAGAGAGAGAGAGAGAGAGAGAGAGAGAGAGAGAGAGAGAGAGAGAGAGAGAGAGAAAGGGAGAGAGAGAGAGAGAGTGAGAGAGGGAGTGAGAGAGATGCAGAGAGAAAGAGAGAGGGAGTGAGAGAGGTGCAGAGAGAGAGAGAGAATAATATGTTGTAAGGGTGGCTTCTCTTCCCCTGACATTGATGTTAGTACTCTGTAGCGTTTTATCTTACGGAACGTTTTCTTAAGCATAACTTGCTGTTAATGTGATGACTATTTCTTACACCAACTTTCTGTTTCAGTAGCTTAGTCTAGCTATCCGTGGGGAAAATTAAGGCACCTGTTTACTGAGAGAATCTATTCAGGATTTCTTCACCTACTCTCCAAATGTCATTTTCACATACATGATGTACTTATTTCCCCCTTTATTGTTCCGTATATGTCATCTGAGTGTACGATGCAGCACTCATAAGTCGATTGAACTAGCTTCGTCTCTCTGCCTCCCTCCACATTCTTTCCATTGATGCTGACAGCGTATATATACGTATGTTCGTACGCACGTAAAGAGAATGGTGACGAGTGAAAAATAACTGATGATAATAAAATGTTACATTCGAAATTTCTTCCCTGTCAAACTCTTTGCCCTGTACTAAATTTACAACAGACTAATTCAAAGACAATTAAATGAAGAACTTCCGCTGGTGGTGTGAAACTTGCCTCTACACTATGTATATTGACTTAAACATGACTGCCGGATCGAAATAATTATATTATTCTGAAACCATAACATTTATATTTTGTATTTATTACCCTTTGTGTGTTTCTTTTTCTCTTAGCTGGTCATTGCAACTGAAAAACGACAACCTTCCGTATAGCTCTGTTATATTTTCAAGAGAGAGTGTATGAATATCCACAACCAGAAAAGTAACCAAATTAGCATTGCAGAGGAGAGCAATTCATAATTTGTTACCAGCAGTAGTATACTAAATCAAGATATTCTACTCTGTCCTGCTGTGACTAACACTCTGTAATATAGGTGGAAGATGTTTCACGAAATTGACGAATATTTAGTTTGCTGCAAGAAATCCAATTCCTTCTGTGCAGTACATTACTTGCAATAGATCGGAGTTTTTTTCCTATCTATAACTATATTTTTCAATTCTGGTTCTCGTTTCATGTCAAATCAGCGCTGATCTATTACATATAGGATCAAAAGCTTCCCAGTCGTGGCCATCCTGTCTTCCATATACCAGAGACAATCGAGTAGTGTGCCCTGTCAATAATTTTTCAACAAACAGGATAAATTTGAAGGGACGCACAACTTTATTAGTGTTGGTAAGAAAATAGCATTGATAGATGACAACTAGTTTTATTGATGACATAATGAAAGATTTGGTGATGTTAGTGACGGTAGAGAACGGTGATGACGGGGTGAGAAGGGAATAGTAGAGGCGATGGTAAAAATAGTGATATCGAAGAGGCAGAGGCAGTTCTAGTGAAGCAACAACACTATGAACAGGAACCCCTCTTCGGAAAGGAATAAGTGACAAGGCAAAGTCTTTCTACCAAGCTTATTCAAGTCACGGTGCTCTTCAAATTTCATGTCAATTCGAATTTCACCGATTGTCAATTTCAACGGCAACTTCATTCGGATGATAACGACAATATGAGACAGCGACGATAGGAAGGACACTGGAGATGCTTACGATGGGGTCGGTGTTGTTTAGAACTTGATCGACTACGACTTAGCAAACCTTTGATCAAAGGCATTCTAGCCTTGACCGTCCAGTCTTTCTGCCAGGGTATTATCTACTCTGTGCAATGCTATCTCATGCGTCTTATTCCAAGACGGTACGCATTGCTTTGAGGAGGATATGGGTGCTATAACTGTGACAGTTAAGAGACTCCATAGAGACTCGTACTGGTGGTGATGGTGGTGGTGGAGATAGCATCGTCATAATAATGGTGATGGTGTGTCGTGTTCATGTAGTAGTAGTAGTAGTAGTAGTAGTAGTAGGGATAAATACAGTGGTTACTATGGTGATGATAGCGATTGTGGTTACGTTGTTGAAACAGTGCTGTTATTTGAAATATAATAATTCCTGGGGCCAAAGTTTGAAAATGTTAACTGTCTGCTGTTATTTGATTGGAATTTTCTTCTGAATTAATTATAGTGATAATGTTCGACTCCCTTCTGGTAGTAACACGCCACAAATACATTGTATACTTATGCATTATATATATGCATGTGTTTATACATATACATAGATACATAAAAATACGTACATACATATATCTATCTATCTATCTATCTATCTATCTATCTATCTATCTATCTATCTATCTATCTATCTATCTTTATGGACGGATCTATCTTTATGGACGGATCTATCTTTATGGATGGACGATAGACACAGCGGCTCCATGTAAGTTTGCCTTTTATTGCTTTAAAAAGTTGTTCTTGGATTATATTTTTTATGTAAAAGTTATACAACAACTGATACATTCAGTTGTGCAAATTGTTTGCACAGCAAAGCTGCCCTGTATGGCGTATTTCCCCATTTTGTGAATTTGTTTTCGGCTTTCTTAGCCATTTTTGTTTTGAGGATGGCATCTTCAAATTATGAAGACGATCTTATAACGAACGCCGGTCTCTTTAGCAACTCTTTCGAAGTTGATTTCCCTACACTGACTTCACCAAAGCTTCATGAAGGAGGGAAGAAGGGGATAAAGGTCACACAAGCAGATGCAAGTGTGAGCATGAAAGCTAGCACCGCCACCACCACCAGCAACAACACCGATATCGTCGCAAAGCCGTCGACCTTAAAGAATAGAAATACCAACACTACCACCACAGCTTCACCGTCAACTGCTACAACTGACACCTCTGCCACCACCATCAACAGCAGCACCACCAACAGCAGCACCACCAACACCACAAATTTCGTTGAAGAGTTAAGACAGAAAAGAAAGATTGTATCTTTCACTGCCCAACAAATAAAAGACACTAAATCACTACTCCACAAAAAAGGCGAAACCTTACACTTAAATATCCTACAGAACATACTAGAAGAAACACAGAAAAAACCAATCATATACAAAATATTGAATATAAAAACAAAAAAAGCAGAATACGCAGCACAGGAAAAAATTGAGAAGTGCCTTCGCCCTGTATGGCCACATAAGGGTTACGTCAATTAGTGGCGTAAATTTGCCACTGTTCAAGTTCACTTCCACAGTGAAGAATTAGCGAAAAAATTTTCGACAATCACTCTGCGCATAGATCAGCTAACAATGATACCCGGCTATCTTGGGCAAAGAGTAACAAAAGTAACTATAAAAAATGTGCTTCCAGAGGTAGAGACACAGTGGCTGTTATCGACCATCTGTTTTGAAATGGAGGAAGCCAATATTTTAGAGATTGCCGTCCTTGATGAGCAAAACTGGGCAGGTAAAGAACTCGAAATCCTGTTGCAAATCGATCAAGAATAGATAAATAACCTACTAGCAAATATCGAACTAGCAGAAGGACACAAGTTGTATATGGTGGTGGAGGGCAGGAGGCCACGATGCTACTTATGCAACAGTGAGACACATTTAAAATCTGATTGTCCAACTGCTGCCAAAAACAAAGAGCAGCAACAACAACAACCACTACCAAAACCTGCAACCCCCCCTGCTATCCACCCACCTTCAACACACAAAACCCCCCCCAGAAATAACAACACCAACAATCGAAAACAAAACAATAAGTGAAGAAATAGGAAAAACAGCAGAAGATGCAAAAACTGTTTCCCCCTCTCCTATATCGCATACACATAATACAAAGAAGCAACAACCAACACCAACAGAAACAACAGCACAACCACTTACACAAACAAACACAGAAGCTTACGACATGCCCCTATCCCCTTCCGATTACTCAGAACTTTCGTCGGAAGACGAAAGTAGTGAGGAATGGCAAATAGCCAGAAAAGGAAGGAGGAAGAGGAGCAAAATCGAACAAAGGCAAACACCAACAAAGCAGGGAGATACACAACTCTCGTTGCTGCTAAACAATAAGAAGCAACGTAATACTCAGCTCATTATGGATATTCTATGAGCGAAAGGAGAATTTGTGACGAGTTGTATTGAAGTTGAGAAATAGATTAAGGAATTACCAAACTGGTTGATACTAAGTAGTGAAACATAAAAACCACGATAAGGATTTTCATACATTAACGCGAAATAGTCAGTGACCTGTTGTTGTTGTTTTTAGTAGAATCAAGTTATTGAATATCTCTGTATCCACCACTAAAATGTGCTCAAAGAAAATTCTTTGACACTGGAGATTTCTATGCAAAGCAGCTACAATAGGAAGAAACTTTTGTACAAGTAGATGGAAACATTTTTGTATTGCTAGACTACCATAAATGCGTCTGGAATTATTTTATCAACAGCAATATCAATAATTTCGAATGTTGTTGTTACTGCTTGTTCCTTCTCGAGCCATGTCTGACTCATAAGGGCCGGTTTCCTGGTTTCATTGACGTATAGATTCCTCACCTGGACGGGATGCCGGTCTTTTGCAAGTGAGCTGTTAAATGCAGGGGGAAAGAATGAGAGAAAGTTGTGGCGAAAGAGCCAGCAGGGGTTCGCCATTCCCTTCTGCCGGAGCCGCGTGGCGATTAGGTGTTTCGGTCATAAGCACGCACATCACGCAGTCTGAGATTCGAACCCACGATCTCTTGACTGCGAATCCGCTGCTCTAACCACTAGGCCACGTGTCCCCACAGTTCTGAATACATCATCTCTAATAAATAATTTCTTACCCAAGCACCAATAAGTTAGACGGGGAAAAGAGTGGGTTTGCTTTAACCACGGTACTAAACCAGTAGTACTTGATTTTTATCAACCTCGACAAAATTTGATCTGAGAACGGAAAGAAGGTAAATTGCCGTATTCCTTGTCATCCGTTGTTCTACTGATTTTCTCACTCAAATGTAAAAGTAGATATCCATCGGTTTCGGTGGTGAGTATACAGTTGCTCAGTCAATTGAATTCCTTGCTCAATGAATGTAAGTAGTTGAGCGTTACACCGACAAGTGTAACCTTAAAATAATTCTCATGCGGAATCAAAACGACTCTGCTGTAATTTGTAGGTATAATACATATGAAGGACTTTCATACAATTTCAACTTATCTACTTTCTCTCACAAGCCTTGGATTGACCAAAAACGATTGCCCTTGCAAGATGCGTAACATTCTTGTTCGGCTAAACGTCTTCTCTGATTGTGAAACAAACTTCTCAGCCATTAGACATGCTGAAGCTATTCTAACTTACGCCGTTATAACCAGTAACTTGATAACAAACTTTCAAGTCGATTGTGTGATGAACGAATAACCGAAAAGAAAAACGAATACTGTTCGAATTTTGTCTCCCGCATTTCTTTATGCTTATAACAAAGACACGTAACACTTACTGGCTAGGTCAAGTTGGATCTTGAATCTGATTCTCACAAGTATGGTGTATGCGATTGGTATGTCGTCTGGTTGACAATCTCTGCATGAAATGTTTGCGATCGTTGGTGTAGTCAATTTCTCTCCGTGATAGTGTATAGATTCACTGGTTTGAGTTGCGTGAACTGACAACTGCAAGTAAGTATATTGACTGGGTCCTGGATAAAAGAAGTTATATATGTAAATAAAGTTGTTTTGTAGAAGTGTGATTTCGTTTTCTTTAAGTAGCACTTCTTCCTATAGGGAGAAGTTAATGTGAAATGCAAGTGTTTTATCCGAGCGGAAGTGAAAGGATTAATTTCTCATTTGCAAAAAATAAGTGGAGATACACATTATCCTCAGAGATCTCTGTGGTTTGGAAAGTATTTTAACAAAGAAACGTAGAACACACAACACTTGTAATTTATAACATTTCTTCTAGAATATCTTGTGCAAATTCCACACGCTGCAGGGATTCATTACATTGCGCTCACGATTCATGTTTGATGTTGAAGAAATTCCTAATTAAGTCTGTTTGACTAATGGTCAATAAAGTCATTAGCAATATCTTCCGCCAGCAAGTCTCTTGCATACAATTTCTTCGAGGGTATAACTTTTAAACAGGTACTCTCTGCTTCTTGAATGTATTCTTTATACAACTCCATCACAATAGCAAAGTCTTTTATTGCACCAAATTACGTTCAGAATTCGGCATGTGTGTGTGTGTGTGTGTGTGTGTGTGTGTGTGTGTGTGTGTGTGTGTGTGCGCGTGTGTGTGTGTGTGTGTATGTGTGTGTGTGCGTGTGTGTGTGTGTGTGTGTATGTGTGTGTGTGTGAGTGTGTGTGTGTATGTGTGCGCGCGCATGCGCTTGAGTGTGTGTGTGTGTTCGTGTGCTTAATGTGAATTGCAGTGCCAGGTTAAAAGACAGAATGTGACAACCAATCCAGAAATCGAACCCCCAACCTTATGATCTGGAGCCCGACATCCTAATTGCAAGAATATGCACTCTCACCATTGTCTCATTGTACGAAGCTTATCATTTCACTTTGCTAACATCTACATAATTGAATTTGAGCACCAGCTAAGAGCTGGCGCAACCCTCTCTCCCTCCAACATACTGGATGCTGCACTAGTGGAAGATTGGGATAAACGAAGTGTGTGTCTGACTCTGCTAGTAACTATAATAGGGGCACTTAAATAGTGTAATCATAATACATGCTTCTGTGTCAAACGAACTTTTGCGAGTGACACATAGCCACACACGCACGCATACATGTGTCTGTGTCTGTGTGGTCTGTCCGTCTGTGTGTGTTTAAGTGTACGTACGCGTATGTATTTGTGTGTCTGTTTCTCTTTACATTACTGGCTTTCTGCAAAAAGGCAACTGGAGACTGAGATAGTAGATAGCAGAAGCGGAGATACAATCTGGGCCATAATGAGAGTAAATCTATTTTACATGACTAAAACTAAAAATAGTAATTATACAAACATCACCACCATTAAAGCTATTTAGAAATAGATAGAAATAAGAAAAAAACTTATGGGAGCCTGTGATAAAATATCACCAAGTAAAAGTTTTGCTACGATTTCTAATACAGCATCTAGTCTGATATAGGCAAGAGGTTAATGTAAGTACAGGGCAAATATATAAGCTTGGGTAATCTACGAAGTAGGATTATATGCGCAATTAGTTAATTTAGATACTGGGTTAATATAGAAATTATTTAATATAAGAGGAAGTATAATAATATTAGAACTAGTCTCATAGAGGAACTGAGGACTAATACAAGAGCTAGTTTAAAATGAACTATAAGCTATTGAAGGTACGACGTTAATGAAGGTATTGTGCTAGTATAAAATATTGGTAGTCTAAAATATTGGTAGCAGGTTTCCACAAATACTCAACTAATAACTTTCAGTAGACTTAGATAAATGATAAGCTTACATAGGTTCTAGGATAATGTAGAAAGTAGCTTAATATCAAAACATAGGCAAGACATTTTCATTGGTAGTCGATTGATATAGGAATTATACAAATATATTATGATAATAGACTTTCATCGAATTGAATGTTCACTATTATGGTATACGACGCATCTTTAGTACTTTCAGACATGAGTATATTTAACACAAAGAGAGAAAGACACAGAAAAGAAGAGCTCCGTACAGAATTGGATCTTTATCAACCACGAAAGAAAGAAAGCGAAGTTTGTCGTTGTAGGAGTTGAGTTCAGAGACGAGAGCAGGAACGCAATCTATCCAACGCTCTAAAGACTCTTTGGCTGCCTTGATATAGATGCTTAGTTAATATAGACGCTAATCCAGGTTGTGGACTTATACAGATATTGGGCTAATTTAGATACTGGTCTAATTTAAAAACATGGCTAATTAGAAATGATAGGCTAGTACAGGCACTAGGATAATATATGTACCAGGGAAATAATTCTACTCTGCAGGAAGGGTAAAATGCTTAGCAGTATTTCGTCCGTCTTGACGTTCTGAGTTCAAATTCTGCCGAAGCCGACTTTACCTTTCAGAGTAGGTCGAGTAAGTGTCACTTGAGCACTGGGGTCGATGTAATCGACTTACCCCAATCCTCCGAAGATGCTGGTGCATGCCTAAATTTGAAACTAATATTTCTAGTACGCTATTGCAGACACTTCATTAATCCAGACAATAGAATAATAACAATATTAGGTAGTAGGCGACTATAGGTTCTATAGATGCTGGGAAAATAGATTTGCTTAGTTAATATTGGGAATAAACTACTAGCTGCTAAAATAGCAGCTAGTATAGCTAATACAAATACCAGGTTAATAGGAGATCTGCGCTAATACCACAAGTTGTTTATAGATACTAGGCACATATAAGCATTGGGTTAATTAATATATTTGCTAGGCTTATATAAGGACAAGGTTACGCATTTTTCACAAAGTATAATCAACTATACGAAACCAATGTATAAGAAGCACTTCTTTTATAAATATGTGAAAGGATAAAATATAATGGAGTCGGCAGATTTGAACTTAGACTCCAAAGAATCAAATTTAAATATCATACTCCATTTCCCCTGCTGTTCTACTGATTCTGGCTGCGACGGCTGCTATAAAATTCGAAAATTGTGATAGGTTTCGTTGAAACCCATACCACCGCCGCAATAACATCTATTTTAATCACTTTCTCGTTTCCCTTCCATTTTGTTAATCTTTTTATTGATCATCACTCATACTTAATTACACGGCAAGCATCCCATCTACCCGCTCTCTTTTTCATCCATTTTATCTTTCTGTCAATCGAATGTTTTACGATTTGACTGAGAAATCCAGGCAGAATTTTACCTCTATAATTATCAGTTTTAGAATTTTTCGGTCGTGATTATTATTATTATTATTATTATTATTATTATTATTATTATCATTATTATCATTATTATTATTATTATTATTATCATTATTATTATTGAGTTTAAATTCCGCCGATGTCGATTCTGCTTTTCATTCTTTCGGGTAACTGTTACGTACGGGGGTCAGTGTAACCGACCTAATCCCCTCCTCCAAGCTGCCTTTGTAGCAAAAATTTGAAATCATTATTATTATTATTACCTCTGCCTTAACGAAGGCGGGGGTGTTGTTTTCTGTCGTGTTTGTTTGTTTGTTTGTTTGTCCGTGGACAAGATATCTCAAGAACTGCTGGATGGATTCGGATGAAACTTTCAGAGATGTTTGGCCTCGTGACAGGCACGAACTAATTAGATTTTGGGATCAATCCGGTACCGGAAAAAGATGGTGGATTATTTTTCCTGTTTTTTTAAAATTTAATTTTTGAGAGCAGTCGGGTTCATTTTTAGTATTCTCGTTCGTGTGAGCAGTCGAGTTTATTTAAGATATTCTCGTTTTAAAAATCATTTCTGACTAATCATCGAGAGGACGTTGGTGTTGCTTTGGCGAGGTTTGCGTTCTCCGAGTGTTCTTCTTCTTCTTCTTCTTCTTCTTCTTCTTCTTCTTCTTCTTCTTCTTCTTCTTCTTCTTCTTCTTCTTCTTCTTCTTCTTCTTCTTCTTCTTCTTCTTCTTCTTCTTCTTCTTCTTCTTCTTCTTCTTCTTCTTCTTCTTCTTCTTCTTCTTCTTCTTGTAGGGAAAAAAATCAGGAATTCGTTTAGGTTTCGAAGTATTCCAGCATTTCCGCTTTACTCTCTCTCCACACAACCTTAGAGCATAACATCAAACTTAGTTTATATTGAACTTAGTTGAGTATAAATTATAAGTCTTCAGTTGAGCTATTATTACCAAGAATGCCACAAATAACATTACACAGTACTTCTTCATCAGTATCTACCTTATATCAGATCCTCTCGGAACAGACCCAACTATATTTATAACATACCGTCCACATCTTTGTGGAGGCAGATGACTTAGTGGTTAGATCAGTGGACACGCGGTCGAGGGATCGTGGGTTCGAATATCAGACCGGGAAACCAACCCTTATGAGCCAGGCATGGCTCGAGAAGGAACAAACAGCAACATCCTCATCTTCACTGCCATTAAAACAACCACTATCCCCACTTGGTATCATCATCGTCATCACAACAGTTATCAGAATATTTCAGTGAACAAGCCACCACCACTGCCGTCGCTTATTCTCACAGCACCGATCACTTTATCATCTTACATAAAATTCTGTCACTACAGACTGACGGCTAATTTTAAAAAAATGCAAACAAAACACTACCATCTCAACATCACCCTTACATAACGATTACTCCATCAATTCTTATTGTACCGTTACTATTAAATCTATCAACATAATTACACCTTTACACTCACCCCAACCTTAACTTCACCACTATCGTTTCCACCACAGCGAATACCACTTCTATCATAACGAACTGCCCGCCATCACCTCGCTAGTTTATCCAGTGATACTACCCTCAAACAGGATAATTGTGATCGCCAACGCTTTTGATTATATTCTAAGCTAGAGCTCTTACCGGTTAGTTTTGCTCATAAAATCGTGTATTGCTACTTTACCTCAGGCATTCTAACTACATGCCCAAAGTGAAAAAAGCCTATGATAGTTGGAGCCAACAATGGCGGAACTGTGACTTCCGCATTGACAAATGCAATGTTTACGGCTGCTCATTGTGGAAACGTAATACCTTCACTTGCAGCGACACCCTAATTGTTAATTAATATAGTATTATTGTTGGGCAGCTCCAGGTTAACTGTGATTAAACATATGATTAAAGATGTTCTGGCTATGAGCCTCCACATTCTTTGTGTAATCCGTGTGAATTTCAGCTTAACAGGCATGCTGAGACCCCTTTCGGTCATGACTGACCATGGGATTGCACCTAGAAAGTTACCCTCCCAGGCACAAGTCCGGGCAAGGTTGTTTATAGAAGACCAGCAGTCGCCCATACATACCGGCCTCCCCTCTCCACGCCACCAATATTATCCAAGGGAAGGGCAAAGGGTGATACAGCTTGGCACCTGTGACGTCGGAACTCATTTCTACAGCTGAGTGAATTGGAGTAACGTGAAATAAAGCGTCTTGCTCAAGAACACAACACATAGCCCGGTCCGGTATTCGAACTCACAATCTCACGATCGTAAGCTCGACGCTCTAACAACTGAGCCATGCGCCTTCACAGCAGGCATAGTAATAGATATATAGTAGTAGCAGCAGCAGCAGCAGCAGCAGCAACAGCAGCAGCAGTAGCAGCAGCAGTAGTAGTAGTAGTAATACGGATGGTTGTGATTATTTAACTTGAAGTAAATCCTTAGGGATCAGACCCTATGATCAACGTCGTTGTATCGGTGACCGTTGAATCTCGTTACAGCTGCAGAGATCTACATTAGCCAATGTGTACTTTTTCTTATGTTGCTCAATAGGAATTGAACTTTGAGGTAAATCTGGCTGGTATATTTAGCAGCCGATCGATCACAATGGCTGGTACTATAGTAATGGTGGTAGTGTTTGTTGTGTTTGATGACGTCAGACGGAGTCTAATGATTCTGTTGGTATTTCTGATGTAAGTAATTGCAGTAATGAAGGTGTGTTTTAATGGATATCGTAGGCGATGGTGGTGGTGGTGGTGGTGGTGGAGGAGGAAGGAGAGTTTGGTTGTCGGTAATGTAAATACAATAGCTATGCTTTTGCGTTTTCCCCCTTCTTATACACAAGCCTTTTATCTGGGAGTTATTGACAACTGTCTCCCCCTCACCCACTTTCTCATCTGCTTTCCTGCTTCAATATTTATTTAAATATATCTGTTTAAAGACATTTTCATTCATGTGTATGTATGCATATACATAATACGCACACACACACACAGACATACACACACATATACATACATACATACATACATACATACATACATACATATACATATATACATACATATACATACATATATAT
>NC_069002.1:18360602-18364157 GCF_001194135.2 Octopus bimaculoides
ATGTGTGTGTCTAGAATATTTTCGAATATATAAAGTGTATGCATCAGCATAGAAATACGTACGTGAATCTCTTTACCTTACTCTCTCTCTCTCTCTCTCTCTCTCTCTCTCTCTCTCTCTCCATACACACACACACACATATATATGTATATACATATATATATATTCATGTATGTACGTATACATCTATCTATCTGTCTATCTATTTATACATATATGTATATATATGTATGTGTGTGTGTGTGTTTGTGTATATATATGTGTATGTGTGTGTGCGTCCGTTCGTTTTTATGTTTGGACTGCGAAAGCTTTGAACAAGTCGCTAAAGAATAATGAGAGATGCTTTACAGTAAATTAATGTAAATTATCTCCATTTTCTTCAGACTTTAAGTACATAAAGAGTGAGGTAAGCACAAAATATAGACAGTGTTCTCTTTCAGTTACCCACTTATTTAACTCTCTCTCTCTATCGCATCCTCACTTTACCTCGATCTGTCCGTTTGTCTTAGTCCACACATACATAATATATTTTTATGTATATACCCATTATAGACACTCCCACATTTCCTCTATAGATATCTACAGCAGATATTTTGGTTTTACTTCACGCAGTGAATTAGCAGTTTGATTTCAGATTTCGTCTTTCTGACATTGCAATATCCATTCTAATGCATTTTGTGCTTACCTTTTCAGTTCGTGAATCGTTGTTCTGCTGTCCTTTCAAAGTCCAGTCCTAACCGAATAAGAATCAATGATCTACTTATACACGCATGACATTCTGTAGCTTTTAACATTGCATCTTGTCACCCTCCTACCTGACACGATTTCCAAGGTCTTTATTTTAGTCTCTTTTTTTCATGATCGACTCCACATTGCCTTCCCAAAGAACTTACCGTCAATCAACTTGTAAATGTAAATCTGTTGATAAATTTAAATTACACAACTGGAAACAAGCACTCTACACGAAACGGTTTATCTGTACAGGTTTTCTCAACGATTGTTGTAATGCCGACAAATTTTTCTGCTTAAGAAAAAAAAAAAAGGATTTTATCCTCTCTCTATATATAATCTATTATGTAATGAGGGGTTGTAGTGGCGAAGGCTGGTTAGCGATTCTCTTAAATATGATTTAGAAATACCGATGTTTGCGTTGTATGAGGGAGTCGCACTTACGATGGACCAAATTAGGGTTTAGGGAACATTTTGAAATTTGAGGTTGTGTATATAAGTTGTTAAGGAAGCAGATAATTTAGAATTTGGATTAAAGATAGAGTTCATGTGTGCACGGTAGCGGCCGATATAGAACAGTGCCGCCGATATAGAACAGTGCCGCCGATATAGAACAGTGCCGCCGATATAGAACCTTGTTTGGTGGGAGCCTCGACACTCGTAGACTGCATTTTTACGCAGACAGATACCTCAAAGAGGGCAGAGTTGGGATACCTGACAATTGCAAGTTCTCTCACCTGCTCTGCAGTTGGAGTTTACTGTTGGGGAGATCAAGTTCCTCTAGTCCGATATTAGTAAAGAATAACTGGAAACATAATCGGTATCAGGATTGGATTGAGAGGGAATATCACTGCTAGGATATGTGGTCACGTGGGGAGTATTGTGGGAATATTCCTTGAGTCTGTTATTATTTAGTCGAGGTGGGTTGCTGAGAGTTGTATTATTTCCACTAGGTTGGTTAATGTTGGAGCTTAGTGGGACAAATTCCAAGGTCTGGCGTTGTAGTCTGCATCTGTTAGAGGAGGGGATTATAGATCCCATATTAGGTGTAGTAGAATAGGAGATTTTCACAGATTATTTATTAAAGATAGGGTAATATTTATGCTGTAGTGGGAAATTGGTGTTAAGGATTTGGAAGAAAAGTTTGGGTAGAGATTTAACTTGGAGGGAGAAAGGTGGTGCGAATGTTTAGAGCGTGTGGTTATTGTGGATAGATCTAGATAGGGAGGCTTATAGTTATTATAGGTTCGAGGTAGCCAGTGGGGTTGAAAAATGCGATGCGTAAGAATTTTTTAAATTTTTTAGAGTTAATGGACTGATACTGAGTGGAAGAAAGACCTGCTGATTCGGGGTTAGTACTAGGAAAGAGATGAGCAATTTTTGTTTTAAGCTTGCTATTGGGGATATAGGAGATCTTTTCACGAGAGCTGTTTATCAGGAGAGCTTGATTATATTACGGGTGAAGCCTGTTAAAAATTTATTAATGAGCAGACCAGTAAGAAATTCTGATAGAAAGGTCTGTGACTATACTATGAAGGGTAAGTTTTGGGTGATTCGATAGGAGGTTGATATACTGTAAATATTAACTCGGTTTACTACTACTACTACTACTACTACTACTACTACTACTACTACTACTACTACTGCTGCTGCTGCTACTACTACTATACACAAACACGCACACATACACACGTACAAATAAAAGTGCCTTGATGATGGTCAATAAGTCATTCCAAAGATATAATTCTAAAATTTAAACCTCACCAATCCATTTATATCATTTCAAATTTTAGGTGAACGCGTGACCTGATGTCAGTTCAAATACATTGAACTTGCCATGACTGTTCCTTCTCTTTTCTCTGCAAGTCCGAAAGCTTAGTGTTTTTCAGTTAGCTCCCACAGTTACCACTACTCACTTACAGATGGTTCCACATTCTTATATATACTAATTTTGTCTGCACAGAGCAACATATATAACTGCCGCAGAGCAGCTATATTTTGTTGCGTATTAATCAGCAAAAGGTTTATTCCATTCAGCACTTTACTTGGTCAGAATCCTTTTTCTATTCTCTGTTTATACTTTAGGAACGTATTTAAACTAATGTTGATATGATCGATAAATTTCTTAAAGCGATAACCTGTTATGAAATAACTTAGAACCTCAGTCATAAAGAAGGGAATACGAGGCAATATAATGCTTCCTACGTTATATATTATTTCATACAACACGCCGTCCTGTTGAGCTAAAAGACGATGTTTTGCATGAAATATTAGATTATCAAATGAAAATTTAAAGCCAAGAGAATTGATGCGTCATAGTTGGAATAGGGGTAAGGAATTGAAAACTAAACTAGAGGATTGTTCGAAAACAAACACAAATATCAAGCTGGCTTCATATGTTACGTTTCCATTTTGTATAAAAGTGCCCAATATTGTGACAGAAGGGATTGCAAAGGTTACGAAAGCGCTTATATTTGATTCTGTCCGTTGCGTGCTGGTGAGAAAACCGCTTTAAATTTGATATCGATAACAACTTGCAGCTTCCCAGTAAAAAAAAAAGAGAATTCATGAGATGTTTGTGACACATTGAGGTGAAAGCGCCGATGCTGCATACGTTTTACTATGAAAATACATTGCACAAAGAGATTTGTTCGGCCTTGCCACTGTAAGCTATAACAAGTGAAATTCTCCAAATTTTGCGAACGTTGTTTTCATGCATAATAGTGTGTTTGTTTGTTTGTTTGTTTGTGCGTGTGTGTGTGTGTGTGTGTGTGTGCGCGTGTGTGTGTGTGTGTGTGTGTGTGTGTGTGTGTCTGTGTTTGTGTG
>NC_069002.1:18364198-18365564 GCF_001194135.2 Octopus bimaculoides
GTGTGTGTGTGTGTGTGTGTGTGTGTGTGTGTGTGTGTGTGAGCAACATGCAGAGAAGGTACTACTAACATGTCAGAAAAACACAATGGTTTTGCACAAGAATTAAACAATTGCATACAAGTGATGTTTTTTTACAAACATATTACATTATTCAATGAGAGTTTTTAACATCAAAAGAAATTGGCCATAATTTATCTATCGTTCTAAAAGCTATTATCGTGATCTAGAATGTCATTAAAACCACTGCAACCAATGTAGATTATTTTATGAATTATGCAATGCAACACGATCTGTTAACAAAAATGTCTTATTTTGCTTGAAAGTTAGATGGCTGTCATGCAGAAAGCTTCGACGTATACTGGAGATTCATTGAAAAAGACAAAAAGAAAAAAATAGTTCAGGTTAGTGAATTTTCTGAAGAGGTTTGTGTCAAATTTTCTCAGTAAATTCATGGACTATGACCATACTTTCATCTTGTTCCTCCAAGATTAGCATTCAAATCTGATTCTGAAAAATTAAAATTGTCCTACTTGGTGAGAAAATGATAGTAATGGTGGAATACTAGAATATTGAGAAAGGAATTGTTTGATTTCCATCTCTTTAAACGTTATTTCCGGTTAAGTAGCGGAAGTGATGAAATTTACAATAAGCCTCAACTAAAATATGGAGTCTGGTAGTCTATGTACCTCTAAGAAATAATTGCTTAGAATAAATACTGGTTCATTTGCTTTCTTCTCGCTTGGTAATATGACCGCCGTGGATTTCAGCTACGCTTAACACATATAGTGCTATTAGACTTGCTTTCTTCATACAGAACTTAGTATGTCCCTGCATTTTTATTAGCTTCAGTTATTGGTTTGTGACCAAGCTGAAATGAGGACTAACGATGATCATATCGACAGTAGTAATTCTTTCATTCTGGTTTTTATTGCAAAAAAGAGAAAAGAGATTAAACGGCCATCACGTGCAAGCAGGTATGGCCTGGTAACTTGTACCACACACTTGAGATGTCTACGCCGTCGCGAGCAGATATAGATACTCTCTCGGCTTCCCCACACTTGTCCCCACGGAACGACGATGTGACAGCTGAACGGAGCGAGGGGAGGAATCAGCAGTAAAAATTGACCCCGTGACTTTGGGTCAGTGATGGTTGTAATGTAAGGATAAATGATACACACTAGCCTCCTGGCGCACTTCAAAGCATTATGATGGTTCTAGCAAGGAGCTTGCCGAGGTTCCTACATATCTTGCAAGCTAGAAGTGTTGCAAGGAAAAATCTCGGATCGGTTACGGAAGAATGTGTGTGTGTGTGTGTGTGTGTGTGTGTATGTGTGTGTGTGTGTGTGTGTGTATGTGTGTGTGTGTG
>NC_069002.1:18366204-18369629 GCF_001194135.2 Octopus bimaculoides
CCCCCCTTCTTCCCCCTTCTTCCCCTCCCCTTCTTCCCCTCCTCCCTTCTTCCCCCCCCACCACGTTTTATCCTCTTCGTTCTACAGTGCGGCTATAAAGTCGCACTGTAGAACGAAGAAGATTAAACGTCAGATAAAAAGTAAAATGATAAATAACATAAATAATATAATATATATTATATAATACATTGTCATCGAAAAAAAGAAAGGGTAATACAAGGAACAGAAAATTCGTACATGTTAAAATTAAAAATACAAGTGTAAAATTGAAGTTCGACACAGGTAGTGACACAGGTAGTGAAACGAAAAAACAGAAAGATGTCGGTTAGCCGAATTTAATTAAATCTAAAAAGGTAGCACATAGTGTTACAGGAAAAAATTATATTTTTTCGGTGAATTTGAATGCAATGTAACTTTCCGAGGTCAAATGAAAAAGGCTAAGATATATGTGTTAAAACATTCGCTTAATTTATTTGGCACAGAGTAGATACAACTGTTTAAATTATGAAATAAGTGTTTTGTGTAGAGATATAATTGCCTCAGTCGAAAGTTCAAATGCGGCTGAGCGAATGAAACAAAAAGTTGCAGTAAAACAAAGTGGAACACGGATATTTAAATAAAAACGCAATGCACTGTTCGCGAAAAAATTTCCAAAGATAAAAGGTGAACCTTGGAAAAAAAGCAGATGTTCCGTGGTCGAGACTACACATCGAGGTAGCGGGTTCTTTAAATGGTTCTTACTACTTAGTAGTAGTTGATAGTTTTTCAAAATGGACTGAAATTGTTAAGTGTTAAAGACCAACCTTCTCGACGTGATAAATTTTTGCACGAATCGTTTGCAAGATTTGGCATTTCAGACGCGATAGTGTCTGAGAATGCAACGCAATTTGTGTCTAGCGAATAAAAAAAAAAGTGAAGTGTTCGCGGCAGAACATATAACTACGGTGCCATACCATCCCAGATCTAATGGACAGGCAGAATGCTTTGTTGATACCTTCAAAAGAGCTTTAAGAAAAGCAAATAAGGAAAGCACAGATGAAGTAGCTCTTTATTCTTTACTCTTTTACTCTTTTACTTGTCTCAGTCATGTTGGAGCACCGCCTTTAGTCGAGCAAATCGACTTATTCTTTGTAAGCCTAGCACTTATTCTATCGGTTCTTTTGCCGAACCACTAGATTACTGGGACGTAAACACACCGGCATCGGTTGTTAAGCGATTTTGGGGGGACAAACACAGACACACAAATACATACACACACACACACACACACACACACACACATATATATATACGACGGGCGTCTTTCAGTTTCCGTCTACCAAAACCACTCACAAGGCTTTGGTCGGCCCGAGGCTATAGTAGAAGACACTTGCCAAGGTGCCACGCAGTGGGACTGAACCCGGAACCATGTGGTTCGTAAGAAGTCTACTTACCTTCAAATCGGAATACACCAACAAGTGACTCACAAGCGGAGCTGATGTTTGAAAGGACAGTAAAGTCAGTTTTTGATAAATTTCTACCTGGCAAGAAATAAAAAGTGCCAGGGAAGACATAGCAAGGTATTTAAGGTTGGTGATAAGGTGTATTTGAGGACATAGCGATAAAGGGATCCGTGGAAAGCGAACCAAGGAATGTTGGAGAAATCCAGGGAATGGTTGTACGATACGTTTCAAGTACCAACGGCACTGCAGGTGATTGAACCCAGGCGTACAAGTGAAAGGAAAAGAAAACATACATAGTTCCTGAAAATAGATGCCAAGAGAATAAATATTAAACTGTTCGGAAAAAATTAAAAAATGGAGGTTTCTTAAGAAAAACTTAAAAGGGGAGATGTTGTAGGGAATTAGTAATAATGGTACACCCCTTCCACGTGACGAGTGGAAAGGTGACGTCGGCCAATATCAAGAGTACGTAGAGTAGTCTCAATTAGTAATAAAATGGTCGTTAACCTAATGTTATTGCGAACCAAGAAATTACAATAAACTTTATACCACCAGAGTAATTTAAATTAATAGGAAAAGTCATCCATTATGTAAATGTGTAGCCATAGTTAGTAAAATGGAAAAAAAGATAAAAGAAATCTCAGGTAGATAATTAAATTTAATCTAATAAAACGAAATCACTATGCAACGGGGAGTTTTGGGGATGTTCAGTTATATGATAACAGTACAGAACATGCTTCCGCCTTATTGCTCTAATGATATTGTAAAAACAAAAGAAAGTATTCTTATGAAAACTTTTGGCATTAACTCGGAGACTGTGTTCATGATTAAACGCCGACTGGTGTTGAGACTCATTATCAGATAATTAGACTGGGTCCACGTTAAATTAAGCGTCTCATACAAATAGAAAACGCGTCAGCCGAGAGAATCAAGCATACATGAAAATCAGAAGCCGAACAAGGTAACCTCTGGGTTGCGTTCCTTCATCACACACACACACACACACACACACACACACACACGTATAATACTGAAAACAGCTATATTCTGGTTTAACTTTTGTTGGATATTTTCGTAAGAGCTTCCATCACTCAGTTAAGAAGAACAAAGAAGGTTTCTCGACTTCACGATGCGAATTCGCATTCAGTCTCTACAACTGCATCTTGTACGGCCGAGGAATTGAATATATCTACTTTTTAACCGTCGACTACGGTTTTACTCTTGATTTTGTGTTTCTTTATCAACAGGGACGCAAATTTAAAACGTCGTACGTAGAAAGAAAATAAATTCATTTTGACATTGAATCATTGAGAAAGAATTCAAATCTCTCCAATTTTGTAGTGTTAAGTGTCATTTCAAACCTTCCTATTTATATTACATTGATTTTCATGTTGCCCACGGCAATAAATGAACATTTAGTGTTTGACACTAGGTTGGTAAGAAATTAGATAAAATTATTCCGATGCTAACTATGTGTTGTTTTGTAACGATTGATGTCATTGTTGATGGATAATGGATAGTTGATGGTTAGATAATGAATTGTACAGATGTGATGGAAGTAGTGATCATGGTGGGCATAGTTAATGTGAAGATCGTGGGATTGTAGTGTGATGTGTGGTGCATGGTTGGGTGTGAAAAATCCTTCATCATTATCAATTGAACATTATCACTTGAACATTATCACTTGAACTCGTTCATCATTATCACTTGAACAATTTTCATTATTTTATTATATTTCCGATTAATTTTATATGCTGACAGTATTAGAGTGTTTCGTATGTATATATGTGCGAAAGGCCTGGTCAGAGGCCCAGCCTTCCGATTACTTTCAGAGGGCTTTAAAAAAAACCTGAAGGACCGATGCAATAAGTGTGTGAATCTGAGAAAGGAGTATGTTGAATAAAATCAAACTTAAATGACCCTCTTTTACCCCAAGCCAGGAACTGTTCTGCACCCCTCTTATAATTATGTACTTGAATATAT
>NC_069002.1:18369639-18371514 GCF_001194135.2 Octopus bimaculoides
ATGGAGAGAAAGAGAGAGAGGTTATTATGTGGATAAGCAAATTGAATATAAGAGCTTGGGTTTGATATAAAATATGTATATGAGTGTAAATGCAAACAGAAAGAAAGCAAAAACAGACTTTCAGTGGATTAATATTTTAATGTAAATATATCGATATTTATATTAATAGATCAAGATTACAAAGAGTACAAACGACAGAGAAAATAAAAAGCAAAAAGGTAAGGTGTTATAAGACCAACAGATGTTTCTGGGGTCTCGGAGATTCACCATAATCTTGGTAGATTTAGTTCACCAGAATATGCAGGCCGTAATGGAAGCAAATAATCATTGGATCAGCATTATGATCTGAAATGTTAGAATATAGATTTTCTATCCTGATGACAGAAACTCAATTTATCTATTAATATAAGCATCTATATATTTATACTTAAATATTCCTCAATTGAAAGCTTTCAGACTTTGCATTCTTTCTTGACTTTTTTCCATATATATACATAGTTTATAGGTTAAAGACATGTGTTCTCTAAATATAATAAACTTCCAAGTGCTCAAGAGATATGAACTAGAGTGCATAGATGAGTAAATCTAATGACAAGCAAGTTAGGTAAGTCGATTTACATAGAATAGTAAATGCATTTAATAGTAAAAAAAAAAAAATAATAATAATAATAATTTGCATATGCATGTATATAAAATAGTTCGATTTACAGAATATAAAAGATATCAGGAGTTAAATGGGTAGAGTTTTGCGAGTCCAATAGCTGTTTGTGGAGGCTTGGTGGTTCAGAATATTGATTGTTACTTGGATCCATTATCGGAAAACACCGCTTCCGTCTTCAGCGGGAGAGTTTTACATTAGAGAATTTTACATTTGTAGTGTTGACAGGATAGAGTTTGAAGATACGCTGTATGCCTTCAACATTCATTGGTCATCAAGCCGATCATTAAGCCTGCGACCAAAAAAAAAAAAAAAAAGAGATTTTCAGAAGTATGGTTAGAGCTCGCCAAAGCCAACTCAGATGTGCTCCAGTGGCTAATCTAAATTGTATTGAAACACAACGAAATCCCAACGGCAATGAATTCGCTGAAGATGAGGTTCAGTGTGAGGATTAATTCCACCAAATGGCATATACTTAAGAAGGGCATTATGAGAGGGTGTACGGCTTCTTTGGTTCTGATCGTGCCTCGCAGGAATCTACTGCTATAGGTGGGAGCAAAACAGTGTAGTTAGCCAGAAACTGATGACTATGCAAGGTATTCAGTCTAGATAATGTTCTGGGATGCTATGGCAGTTATAACAGCATTAGTCCAAAGAATGCTTCGGTATATAAAGCTCGATAGGTTAAAAATGATTAAGCCACATTTCACGAATGGAACTCAACGAAATCTCGGAGCCTGAGAATTTTGAAAGGAATATCTTTAGCATTCAGGTAGCTGAAATTCTATATAATTCAGGAGAAATTAATCCACTGCATTGGGAAGACTTATAACAGCATCCTCTATGACAAAGGCAACATGAAAGACACTACAACCTTTACACAACGGATCCCGAGCAGGTGATAATTATCAACTACTCAGAAAGTTTGAGGTGTGGTTCTTCTGGTACTGCACTCTACGGAAACTGTACTGGTTATCTTTCGAAAGTTAGGAATAAGGTGTAAAGAATGAGTGGAGTAGAGAACGAGTGGAAGGGAATAATATCTGTATCAGATCACGATGAAAATGATAAGGGACAGGATAAATAAAAGTGAAATTGAAGGAAAGTTACCATAAATGCAGTAGCCACAAAGGACATTCACGCGCGCGCACACATACACACACACATGCACACACACACACACACACACACACACACACACACACACACACACACAC
>NC_069002.1:18372011-18380160 GCF_001194135.2 Octopus bimaculoides
ATGTATGTATATGTATACGTATACGTATACAGATACAAACTCATTTGCATATATGGGCGCAATTCCTATTGTGCGTATGCGCACATTACCAGGCTCCAGATTTAATTGAGGATTTTCTATTGGCTGCAGACAAAAACCTAAAAAAGAGAGAAATATATTGTAATAGAAACAATGTGTATGAATCAAGATTTGCTGTGTCCTAAGACATATTTGTTTAAGTGTGTTGCGTAGGAACTGAAGCAAACTGGCTTGAGAAAAGAATAAATAACTATAGACCAATGTATCATACATAAGAAAACGTAATTAAAAATTGATAAGCACTCCGGATATTTTAAAGAAATAGAAGCAGTGTGCAAAGATTGTTGTATATCCCTTCCTCAGCAGGATGTTTGCTAAAAGTAATCACCTTAGAGCAATAACAGGTAAAGGTGTACATGGAGTGAAACTAAGCCTCCTCTTCTCTGACGTCACTGGATATATTGTACTGAGCTAGAGACAAGAGACAGTGAGGGAGTGGCTGAGAGAGAGATAGAGATTGATAGATAAATGATAGAAAGAGAGAGAGGGGGAAGGGAAAGAGAAAGCGTGTGTTTGTGTGTGTGTGTGTGTATGCGTGCTTGTGTGTTTGTGTGTGTCTCGGTGGTCACTCAACTAAGTACAACTAACAATAGAAAATATCCTTAAATCAAAGGTTACTGTTTAAAAGAAGATATCAAAGGTGTAAACAAATAATGCAGTCCTAAATATAAACTAAATTCGCTTCTCGGATGTGAACATGTACCGCTATCTTGTAAATTGCTTTAAAGTACCCGTACAATCGCGATCAAACATAAATACCCTTTTTGCCCTCCCAAACTGGACTCAGTAGAACCGTGTAGGCTGTGACAGAAAAAAGGAGACTTCAGTAACACTCAGGTGAGACTTTAAGTGCCCTGACAGGATGGAAGGTAAGTTGACTACTGTGGATTTGAACTCAGAGAGTCGGAACAAAAGTTAAGCAGCTGATGCAATTAGAACTCTGTTAATCGACTGCCTACATCTACTACGTGTAAAACAATAATCTTGACATGGCCGTCACCGAAACTCCTTTGCTGTTCGATACTTGTTCGATCATGTTTTACGACGGGCTAAATATCAAACAACAAGAATAATACCAATACTAGAGCCAACTGAGTATAAAGGACTCTATGTCGATAAACGGCGTCAGCAATGCCTCATACCCACTTTGTGTACGGTTTAGTTTGCTTTGTGTTTATCTTTTTGTTGTTATTCTGGAGATGGTAAATAGCAGGGTAGATAAAGTAATTGCTTAGATATTTCTGAGTTAAAATCTGCCGCAGGACTAATATTTATTTTGCGTTGCCTGAGCCCACCCAACTGTTGCGTCGAAAATATGCATTATATGCTAAAGTTGAATTTGTTTGCCATTTTCTAATCACTTCAATCATTTTAGCTGTGGAGTTTATGGATTATTTATGAAGAACCATAGGGATGGTTAGGGATTGACTGATAAACTCTACTTATGAAGCTCTGACTTAACACGCAGTTATTCTGAGCGTCAAATAAAGACAATAAACGCACGATAACTCATGAGACACAAAACACTTTTATAAAGGAAATCCTTGTGGGGTTCTAGGAAGAAAGGTATTTAAGGGAGAATAATCATCAATGTAAACAACAATTCATACCCGATCCCCTCCTTTCTCTATGTATTGGCATAACTCATATTGCATTTAATCAACGTTAATCCTTGAAAATACGCCCTTTATTTAGCACACAGGTGTTGCTGAGCAACTGATATATAAATGTGTGAACAATACGGGAATATAATCACACACACACACACACACACACACACACACACACAACTCTTCCCCCACTGCTTTCCAGTACATGGTTATATAGTTAAGAATTTCGCACTACCATCATGAGGTCCTGCGTTCGATCCTACTGCATGTCGTGTTAAGCTTTGTTGTCATACCCTGGGTTGTGAGTGAAACTGTTACTTGGAATTAACTTGTATTATATTTGTTGTTACTATCTTTCAACCCCAGGTCAGGACTGACTGAATGCATCTATGATCAATGCTATTCCAATAAGATCATCCCGTATTTTTGGAGATGACGAATAATATTGTCCAACCCGTACTTCTTTTTAAGACAATGGTGCGATTTGAGGAAAATTAGAATCCTTATTTCTAGTATCTCGAGCATTCGCATAGAACAGAGGTTCTTGTAGCGTTTTTTTTATGAATGAACCTTGCCACGCACTCCAGGTTTTTGAAATGACTGGCAGCTCACCAAACTAATTCTATTAAATAAGACCATGCTCGTTTTGCCGGATTTAATTGTAACAACAAAATCATACATTTTACACTACAACTTTTAAATTTGTGGGTACAGTTTGCGGACCTCCAGTAAAAATATTTTGTGGATTCTTAGTGAAACTCGAACCTAGATAGGAAAAAACTTTGCTAGAGAACGCACAAAATATATTCATTTTCCTATCACAGAATTCTAAGAAACTGGAGCTAGGTATCGAACCATGTGAAACATACATTTGCAGTATCTATACCTTCATGTGTATCGTAGAACTCTTTATCAATTGTTCCATAGCCTGAAAATCCCACATAGAAAAGAACCTTGTTAGTCCCAGAAGAATTTAAAGACTGCTTCCAGAGATCTGGAGAAAATATCGCAACGCATTTTATCTAACATTCTGATGACTCTGGCAATCAATTATCTTCAACAGAAACTAATATAAATTAAAATACTACTCTAGTTACTCCCTTGGATATTCTTCAAAGATTGGATGGTCACGCATGGAATGGTATTGATCATAGATCAGCATAATCGGGACTAAACAACAATAGTAGCTACAAACTATAACCACTTTGAGCCGAATCCTGAATTCCTAACAGGATCTGAATGCTTTGCAATCAACGAACGCGGATGGGATGCCCTACATCATTTGTTTCGGTTCCCTGCTCCCTAAGTTCAAATATCATCAAGGCCATCTTTGAATTCCATCCTTTTAGCGTTCAGTAAAATAAGATTTCATTCAAAGCTAGAATTGTTGAAGCGTCAAATGAGACAGTTCGTGTTATTTATCCCAGTTCTTTGCTTTCATAGTTATACTTCAGACTTAATATATTGCCCAGTTTAATACTCGTCCTTCGTTGCCTTTGGAAGTGTCCATTCAGTTACAAGCATTCGGTTAACGTCTCTGGTTTGAGGATACGGCTCTTTCTTGGTCATACTAGTCTTGAACGTCACAACTCGTCTGAGCAGTAACAAAATACAACTCTATTTCTAAACAAAATGATTTTAAAATCGTTACCTGTACTGAAAAGAGCAGGATCTGAAACGATGACTTGCATATTTATTCGTATTTAGGTTCTGTAGATTCGATGCGTTCGAATCTACTGAACCTAAATACCTAAAACCTATGCTAATCTCTGTTTTGCATGTCACAGAAGCAACTTTTTATGGAAACAATGTGTCGGCTCTTGTTTAGACTCAATGGTCCGGGAGTGCTTCTAGCTGACGGGACACGACATGATAAAACATCCCAGTGTCTCAGAATACGATTAGCATTTGTTGTGTTCAAAGCTACTGGGATATATTATCAATAAATTTCATCGTGTCAGTAATTATTTAACAGTTTATTATTACTTATTTGCTTTTACCTTATCCTCGGAACCTACCTCTCTATCTATTACAACTTACTTTATCCATTACAACTAACTCTATCCATTACAACTTAATCTATCCATTACAACTTACTCTATCCATTACAACTTACTCTATCCATTACAACTTACTCTATCCAAAAAAGCTGGCAGTACCACTCTTGGGTGACATCATGGCGTGCGAAAGGTGGATGGGTACTGACAGGACACGATTTAGCCCAGAATTCACTATCCAATATATCTTCTTTTTTTTTTTAATGGCATTTAAGGATAGTTTAGAGAGAAATGAAGACGTCAGGATGATATTGATGACATGCTAGGAGAATCTCAGGAACACATCTTATTCCCCTCTTGCCTAATCTATATTATACACTGGTGTATATTCAAATTGCAACCCTCACGTTAACTGTTATATGCACATTACTTCAGTTTTTGTATCCTCTGGCAATCTTCGGTGATGTTTTTCGAATTTGAAACCGAAACATTTATTCAAGTCCACGAGGAAGATCTTTCTGATTCCGTTTTCTAGAAATATTTCTGTATTAGTTATTCCTCTTCTTAGGAGGGTACCACTAGTTTTTGAAGGTTCAGTTTGTGCATGTGTGTGTGTGTGGGAGTTTGTGCGTGCGTGTGTGTGTGTGTGCGTGCGTATAAATATAAGTGATTCCAGCATAAATATTCTTAATTAAAGGCTTCCATATTCTGTTCGTCTTTATGTTCGGCTTGGTAAGGAAGTTTGAAAACCTAATATACAAGCTGATTCTTTCAACAGTTTTCCAGTGGTGTTTCCTTTTGCTGCACAAAGGATGACAACATTCATTTGTCTCCAAAATAACCAGTAATGCCTTATTTCACTGCTTTCCCATAGACTGCTCCAGCTAAATGGAATACACAGAGCTGTTGGCTGTGATCTCTTTTGATGATGTATGACCCTCTTGTATATGATCCTAAATTCATATGAACAAAATATCGGAACTTTTTCCGACAAAACAGATCGTGGGAAATTTTTTTAACTAACATTACTTCAAATTCGATGCTATACGGGCAGAGTAGCTCTTACCATGAAGAGTCTTTCTAATCCTGAACATCTCTGTTTGGTTTCAGTTTGATTCATCATTTAGGAGTTTTGTTCAATGCTGGATTCCGCGGCTCATCCCTACATCATTTGTTTCGGTTCCCTGCTCCCTAAGTTCAAATATCATCAAGGCCATCTTTGAATTCCATCCTTTTAGCGTTCAGTAAAATAAGACTTCATTCAAAGCTAGAATTGTTGAAGCGTCAAATGAGACAGTTCGTGTTATTCACTCTATGTATATTGAGAACCAAAGCTAAACTTCTGTCCTTGAATGTCAGTTTGAGATATACACAAGTCCCAAATTGATACTACATATGTCATAAATACTTCTTGGAATGCCAGTTTCTTATTCTTTTCATTTTCTGTTGTGAATTCATTGAAGGTTATGCTGACATCACATGGCACAGCTTCTGTTTCATCCTGCTGATGCCAGATTGCACAAGTGCCATCCACATATTCCAGTCATGTTTGGTTGGCTTCAGTGTTGTTTCTAAACCAAAGTCTTCAAAGTGCTCCTTGCATATATTTGTTATTACTGGGGAGAAGGGGCGACCCTATAGCCAAACCTCTCTCAATACAGTTCAGTTAAAATAAGCGAGAATTAAAGCACCCAGTTGTGCTATAGAACAATGAAATAGTAAGATTGCTCGTTAAAATGTTAAGAGCAGTCCATTAATTCAATCTCTGGATCAGTCTAGTTATTGGTATTACAGATAGAATGACTAACAAGGAGGATGTCTCTGTTTAAAAAACGGAATGAGATCAACCTATCACCGTGGATTTAACATACGGTGCAGTTCCAAAATTATTACCGAACATGACAGGTAGCTAGCAAAAGGCCCGATGGGAACATTAGTCAGAATATATCTGCAAAACAATGAGAATTCTTCATCTTGGAAATTGAGACAAAATCTGTTTAGAACAGCGTCTGTGTACCGTTCTTCCTTCAATCTGTCTCGCTCGCTTGGTAACTCGGTTATACAGGGCATCTCCCCACACACGCGCGCACACACACACACATCCATACACACACGTGCACGCACACACATATACATACGTACATATCCCGTAACCTAGAGAGCAACGTTAGCGTTGACAAGAAGCGTAGCCTCTCCTGGACCTGCGATAGGTACATTACATACCACCTAGAAAGACATGTTTTCGTTATCCAGGAACAGGAGCAACAAAATACTTGATGAACAAGAAGGACAAAGATACTACCAAACCACCACGTTATGATAAAAAATGTCGAGTCTGCTATACTAGTGTGGAAGATATCACCCCTGTCATCAACAGCTACCTCAAAATGTCTACGAGATACTATCTGCCACCAAGGGATGATATAGCTGCAAAGACTATTTACAATGCTATCCGCATTGATGTATACATCAAAGACATGTCCGAACCAGCATATAGTCATACCATTCAAAATAAGGAATACCGGTGGAACATCCCGATAAACACAGCAATCTGGTGACAACATAACAGGCCTGATATCTTTCTGTGGAACCAGGAACAAAAATCATACACTGTTTTGGAGAGGTCAAATTGCCAAGCAGGTGTAAATTACAATCAAAAGTCCAGGAAAAGAGAATATATATGGCGAATTAATGCGGACGTTAGAACTCTTGAACTCTGACTATGAATTCTCATTAGTTCCTATTATCATAGGTGCATTAGGTTATGTACGAGCAAAAGTAACCGAGGCTGATTCTCCAAATTTAATCTGTTAGTGGCACAGTGAAGATTTGTAAGATATTCCAAAACTTCTCCATCTGGGAATAGATGCACACACTTGAGCTTATGCATCGATAATTCAACCAACACACAAACTCAACGACATATTTAAAAACACCGGGAACTCTTTTAACTCAAAGAGTCTTGTTGTTTTGTTCGCAGCTGGATTGAACTCTTTCACCAACTTAAATGAAACTCAAAGAAAAATCATACATACATATCATATATATGTATAAAGCTTCTTATAACTATCTCGCTAGCGAGCCTTGTAATATATATTTTTTATTTACGTATATCACTATCTCTAACGAGATAGCTAGGTTATACATTAAACATATATCTGTCATTCTTTTTATATATCGATCCAACAAGCTACCTAGTCAGACCGTTAAAAAGCTATACAATCAGCCATGTGTTGAACGATTAATCGCGTTTCCCTTTTTTATACACCATTCTTTCCTTTCATTATTCTATATTTTTTCACTAGTTGCTATAGTTACATTTTTCCAGCTACATTGTTTGCTTCAGACGTTATGTATAAAAGTACAAACTTATGAGTGAAGTGACCTATAAGCCAGACACATATTTTTTAAATACCACCAGTTCTTAAGCCAGTTAATCTAGATCACTTTCGTATGATATACCCATTATTGAAAACATCTGATGTTCTTAACATCCAATATTTTACACATTAAATATGCGATCCACGTTGAACGGCAAAGTTAACTCCCTTTGAACTGGAAATGTAATACTGTTTCAGTCTTTGCTCGTATCCAATTCACTTACAGTAAATGGATCTCTAAAAACTTTCATAAGTAGTCAGTTGACTGAGTATTCCAGAGTCATATGTACCTTTGATGTAATTCAGAAGTAGTGGAACAGTCTGTAGCAAGACCTTGAAATTACAGCAACAGTCCCTCAGACGGGTTTTATATAATTTCTGTCTATCCACTTTTGACTCTCAAAGTTTACTTCATCTTGAGGTGATAGTAAAACACTTGCCTAAGATATCACGGAGTGGAATCGAATTCGAAACCATCTTGACCGTTTAGTCAAATTGAAAGCGATTCTTGTACAAAGGTATAAACATCACGCATTCCATTTCCTTCTCCAACCTAAAGCATAGAATCATTTTAGCTAGCCCTAGAAGAATTACGTTGATTTAATTAATTGACGTTAGTGAAGAACAGCTAAGCTTGGACCAAATCTTTGAATATGGTATTGCCAGGCAGGACATGATATACACCAAGTAAAATATGGCCGAGCTGTTCCTGTGATCGAAATCATTCAAGATTGATATTTTCATCGACATTTTGGGTTACATTATCCACTGTTGTTGTTGCTGTTGTTGTTGATGACGATAGGGGTGGTGGAGCTGGTGGTGATGAGGACAACTTTCATGATGATAGGATGAGAAAAATGATGTTGATGTTTATTATGCTTAGTGGCATTTCTTCCGGCTCTTTACGTTCTGAGGACAAACATTGCAGAGGTCAACTTTTTCATCCTTTCGAGGTCGATAAAATTCAGCACCAGACAAGTACTGAGGTCGATATCATCGACTAACAGTTTCCGCAAAATTTGATGGCCCTATATGTATGTATGTATGCACACACACACACACACACACACACACACACACACAC
>NC_069002.1:18380346-18382811 GCF_001194135.2 Octopus bimaculoides
ACAACAAAATTAGATACTAAATGCACAGCCAAACTATAAGCTGTCACAAGCTACTCGACTACAATTGGATCAAACACCTTCTTTTTAACATCATACTGCAGTCTTGTAATGCTGAGGGAAAACTTAAAATGACTCATGTAATTCACAAATTTAATCGTAAAAGTGAAAGTTGCAAACCGCCGCTAAATACGCGGGATCAGTCATCTGTAACCGACTGTAAACTGGCCGTGGGGGGCGGGGAGGGGGTTCAGATACCGTTTATGAGTTTGCCTTTAATATGACCATATTTAATGTCATCTCCTGAACGGCGCGGTTGTGTGGAGCGTGTGTACGTACGTCTACATATGTGATCATGTTAACACGTGTATATTTACTTTTCTTCATTTTATCATTTAATCCATATCTTTTGTCATTTTTTATTCTCTATCTTTTATTGCTTTAATCTATGTCATATATTCACTGTGAACTATAGCTAGACCCATTTACCGGTTATAATCCGGAAATTGGATCCATATTCTATCAGTATAGCTAACAACCTACTGGCGACTACAACATACCAAGGGAAACCGAGTATATTTAACGAAGTACATTATTTAAAACGAGACACACGACGATATGTGTTCAACACAACTAGCCGTACAATATTCAAGGACAGATAAGGGACAGATGCAGGGACTCATAAGGGACATACGTAGGTGCAGAATGGGTCGAGACGATCGTTGTGTTGAATAAAGATTCTTGCAAACTCCTTTTCTGTTTCCCTCTTTCATTCTATTTATAAATATACTCTTTACTCTTTACTCTTTACTCTTTACTCTTTTACTTGTTTCAGTCATATGACTGTGGCCATGCTGGAGCACAGCCTTTAGTCGAGTAAATCAACCCCAGGACTTATTCTTTGGAAGCCTAGTACTTATTCTATCGGTCTCTTTTGCCGAACCGCTAAGTTATGGGGACGTAAACACACCAGCATTGGTTGTCAAGCAGTGTTTTGGGGGACAAACACAGACACACAAATATATACACACACACATACACACATATATACATATATACGACGGGCTTCTTTCAGTTTCCGTCTACCAAATCCACTCACAAGGCTTTGGTCGGTCCGAGGCTATAGTAGAAGACACTTGCCCAAGGTGCCACGCAGTGGGACTGAAGCCAGAACCATATGGTTTGTAAGCAAGCTACTTACCACAGAGCGACTCCTACGGCTAAATATATATACTTTATTATCAAAGCTGCAAGAACATCACAAATACAAAAACAACAACAAAAAACTGCTACTCAGAGTTTCACGCTCCAGTTCATTGGACAGTTGTGATTCAGAATGGAACAGATACACATTTGAATTTCATTGGTCGTTTCAACTAATGGCTTTTTAAAGAAGCGGTGAATATGAATAATAAAGATAAAAAATTAAAAAGCGTAAATATCATGTTGTATAAAATCGAAGAAAACCTTAAATCAAAAAGAATTCCTTAGTTTAAAAACATGCATAGCCAGAGTAAATTAATATATTGTAAATAAGTTTAGTTAATATAAATGTACGTCAGTGTTTAAAAAGATATTCATTTACAGAAATCTGTATACGTAGATGTATAGACACGCGTTATTCCCATACATACAAACGTATGCACGCATCATTATACTTGTACACACTAAAAAGAAACATATATCCAACATATATATGCGAATACATGCAAAAGCATACGTACAAGCACGCACAGACAAACATATGCATATATATACTAATGTATACATAGGTATCTACACACACATATATACACAATGCGTCTCAGTGCATATGTACTAAAGTCACAGTTTAAAACATAAACTCTTCTAATACACACAACGTTTACTGTTACTAGTTAAAGAAAGAAGAAAAGAAGAAAGAAGAAAAGAACCAGATAAGTTGTGGTTGTGGTGGTGGTGAAGAAGAGAGAATAGAAAAATGTTTTAATTTGGACAACAGTATCTTTTTAAAGCATATCAATTGGGGAAAGGGAGGGGAAGAAAAAAGAAAATGTGCCAGTATTCGCACACATATCGTGGCACTCCGTCGGTTACGACGACAAGGGTTCCAGTTGATCTGATCAACGGAACAAACTGCTCGTGAAATTAACGCGTAAGTGGCTGAGCATTCCACAGACAGGTGTACCCTTAACGTAGTTCTCGGGGAGATTCAGCGTGACACAGAGTGTGACAAACCTGGCCCTTTGAAATACAGGTACAATTGAAACAGGAAGAAAGAGTGAGAGAAAGTTGTGGTGAAAGAGTACAGCCGGGTTCGCCACCACTCCCTGCCGGAGTCTCGTGGAGTCTTAGGTGTTTACGCTCAATAAACACTCACAAAGCCCGCTCTGGGAATCGAAACCGCGATCCTACGACCGCGCGTCCGTTGGCCTAACCACTGGGTCATTGCGCCTCCACACACACACACATATAGATAGACGTGCATA
>NC_069002.1:18383997-18386204 GCF_001194135.2 Octopus bimaculoides
ATAGTTTTAGGGAAAAGAACCAAGTTTCATGAAGTCATCGATGAAAATCCACTATCACATATAGAAAAACTAATAATTAAAAGCACAATAAACGAGTATAATATAATACAAAGTAAATATCATAAGATAAAAATAATAAAATGACTACACGTGTTTCATAAGTAATTTTCAAATAGAAAAGAAATTTAAATCGATTAAAATCAATTAAAATTATCGAAATTAAATTCTATTCAAAAATACAGCTAATCATCATGTCTTAAATAGAACAATAATTATAATAAATGAGTATATATATCAACCAACAATAAGTACCAAATGAATTTATATAAAATACTTATTTCATAAAGATAGAAAAATTATTAAAAATATCAAAATAATAAACATTCCATAATCATCCCTACATCCATTATAATATATGCTAACATGTATATTATGGCCGATCATAGAGTGACCTATAAAGCGCTTGGCCATTTGTGTCTGACGTGTCGCCCATGTAAGCATATGCATTTATGAGAGAGAGAGAGAGAGAGTGAGAGAGAGAGAGAGTGAGAGAGGGAGAGAGGGAGAGAGAGAGAGAATAAGGGAGAAACTGAAAGAGAGCGTCATAATGTTGAAACTATCCGGACTATCTGTTAATTAATATTAATTATTTCGCTACACTAAGAAAAGAGGTGATGAGTTGTAACAATGAAAAATTAATTATTCATAATTTGTATCATTGAAATTAGATGTTATTGAAAGTGAAAGAAAATTCGATCTTTTTTTCTTCTTTATTAGATTTGTCGTGTTTATTAACTGGAAATTTTTTGGGAAAATTATTCGCACGTAAAGTTATTACAGTGAAGTAGTCTTAAAAAATAGAACAGTTATCGATCTTGTAACAGACTTCCGTTCCTAATTTGATTCGTCAGCAATAGTAAGAAACGTTACTGGTATATCTTACTTAAGCTTCTGTGAGTTTAAACTGCTGTGGTTTGTTGTTAGACCTGTTATTCAGAGAAACTCACAGGGCTCTACAGACCAATATTCATCCATAACTATTTCTGACTAAAAATAAAGTAGGGTAGTTTGTTTGCTGCTGACAACAGTGAGTCGATTGCAACTTTTGAAATGTTGGGAATGTCAATAACCTCTTGATAGATTAGTGGATGTGAGGTTAGAAACATTTACAGAAGGTGTCGCGCAGAGGGATCGAAGCCAACTGGTTGCGAAGTCTTAAACACGGTCATGTCTGCACCAAGGTCCAAAAACAATAAAGTCATGATGGTCATAGTTGGAACGGCTTTCTGCAAAAGTATAAAATAAACAATGTGTTCGGAATGTCTACCAACGAAGAACAGATACAGTTTAATAGAGCTTCTGCACAGTTTCCATTCACTTAACTTTTACTCATGAGGCTTGGGCTAACCTATGACAGTCGAAGAGGATACTTTCATAAAAACACCCGTCTAAGTCTACATAAAGATCATGAAATTTTTAAAATTTAGACGCAAGACCAGCAATTTTATGAGTGGCATCTTTGACTAGGAGTTTATTCTACGAACCTGGGGTAGAGCATTTAGGGAAAGTGGACTTCGGCGAAATTTGAACTAAGAACGTAAAACTGAGAATGGAAACAAAATGAAGACGAAACAGCGTAAAGCATTTCTCCGGATTTGTAAATATTAATTATTTTTTTCATTACTCTAACACAATAACTTCTACACATGAACGCAGAGATAACAATAAAAATTCACATGAGAACTAACAAATAAATAATACACAACAGTTTATCTTATTTTTGTTTAGTAGGGTATTCCTTTTTATGTACTTTTTCAACAATTTCAATAATTTTCTTTCGAATGTCCTTACTATTAATTTGGATTACATTTCACCCATTTTATTCTTCATGAATTTCTGACTGGGAAAAGTTGTTCGTCATTGATCCAACGGAAAGGTAAAGTTATTCATTCAGTAAATATTCTCCCTGTTATAGTTTTCTACGCAGTAATTTGAAGCCAAGCAACACCTTTGTTGAGCTCTTCATATTTATACATGAAAACTTCATTTGCAGAGTTGGTTTGGGTTAATCTACATTAGCGTGTGTATATAATATATACAAATATAATATAATATAAGTTATAAATAGTATGTGTGCTTGTATATGCATGTGTGTGTGTGTGTGTATGTTTATATATCTATATGTATGTGCATACATGTATATATAT
>NC_069002.1:18386487-18387045 GCF_001194135.2 Octopus bimaculoides
ATGGTATTAAAGAGAGCTGGACCGGTTGAGGTAAAGTAATTGTGACGTACCGAGTTCGATTTTTGTAGAGGGCGGATAGCACGGGGGCCAAGTCTTGGGTGGATTTTAAAATTGATGCCAACATCATTTGTGCAATATTGATGGAATATTTTCCATATAACACAAATGATCCAGCGCCCCCGGCGGCGTTGGAGAGAGAGAGTAGAGATTGAGCTTTTTTAGTCGACTCCAATAATCAATGCCTCCATGTCGTCTATCTTTCTTGTCATTGACCTCTGGAGTTGCTTCGTATGGGGTGGTGGGGGTGGACCACAGTGGGCAACAATACTCAAGGTGGGATCGGGCAAAAGTAGGATAGAGAAAGATGATGGTGTAGGCATCTCTAGACCGGAAAGTTCGCAGAATCCAGGAGCACATCTTGAGAGCCAAGTCAACCTTGCTGTTTACGTGGGAACTCCAGCTTAGATTGTTATTAACAATTACTCCAAGATCTCTGGTGTTGTTGGATGATACTAGGGAGTCGCCCGAGCGAAGAGCATATGGTATATATATATATAT
>NC_069002.1:18387055-18387790 GCF_001194135.2 Octopus bimaculoides
TCCATAGGCGGATATTTTTAGTATGAAGTGGTAAAGAGTGCGATGTGCTGAAAAAAGAGAGAACAGTACTTGAAGTGTTGTTTCATTCCAGTGGTAAATATCCGTGTAGAAATTCGTGCAAAGTAATCCTTGTGTGAATAATCCGGAAATTTATGTTGGAACGAGAGTTGATATAGCATAGATAGCAGAGGTATATATATTCCATATTGCGATAGATTTTTGCTTGTTTACTTGAAGAATGTCCAAGTCAAGTGAAAAGTTAGCGGTAATTAGGTCAAATCAAGAAAATAGAATGTGGAAGGGGATAGAGGAGATATAGAGGCGGAGGATGGTAGCGATATATTTATGGTCAGTTGGTCTTAACAGGGTAGAGGGGAAGAGCATATAGAGTGAAGGAGGAATAGGGGGATGAGGTTTAAAGGTCTAGTGAGTAGGAAGGATTGCGTGTGTGTAGTATATAGGTGGTGGGGGTATGAGTGATAAACCAAGGACAGAGATAAAGGAGAGGGATGGGTGGGAAAGGTAGTTAGTAGTATCATATTTTAGGATGCTGCCAAGCCTATTTATAGACGGTAGAAAGGGATTGAAAGAGGTGACGTCGTCTGTTTGTGTAGGTAGTGTTCTTGTGAAATTGAGAATATGAGAAATAGATTTGGTGGTACATGTGTGATGAGATGATCGAAAGGAAATAATCCTATTCAAAAAGATGGTGAAAGATGGATGTTTTTGCCAGGT
>NC_069002.1:18388908-18391799 GCF_001194135.2 Octopus bimaculoides
ATATATATATATATATATATAGTATCATTCCTTTGCTGCTTGTGTTGTCTATGATTCTACTTTCATTAGTGTTGAAAAGAGTTTAAGACAAACCACCTGGTGTTCATAGATGATATACAGCTCTCCGGGAAATCCTATGAACAGATTAATTCCCTTGTACAGACTTCATATATTCAGCATGGACGTAGGGATAAAGTTTGGTATGAAAAAAAGAGGACACACCACCTACTAAGTCAGTAAAAGTGTAAGACAAAAGCCAAACCGGAAAACTTGAAGGAAATGCAGAGACTGTGGCAAGAAAAACCATTGCATAGGCAATACCCCAAACGAATTGTGGATGCTGATGTAGATATGAGAAGAGTACTAGTTTGATAGTCGAAGCAGAAAGATTTATCCCAGCAGCACAAAATTAGTGTCACTTCACCCAGAAATATAAAGCTAATGTCTCCTACAATGGACAGACCCCAAGTGTAAGCACTGCGACAACAAACTTGATATCGATTACTACATGGTTGATCAGTTCTTGCTCCTACAGAATATGAAACCAGGCATGATCGAGATAGTCAATACATGCACTGGAGAATATGTCGCTACTATGATATCCTGCACCCTTAAAATTCGTACGAACACCACCTACAGCCAGTCACTTAAGGTGAGAATGTTACCATCCCGTGTGGGTATGGGATACAGGCACACAGGCTAGTAAATGGCAACATACCAGACATCGTCATCAAATACTTAAGATAAAAAGCATGCCTGTTAAGTGATAGGACGTTTCCTACTAATAGAAACATCTCAGCAAAAGAATTTTAAAAGCTATCGAAACAACAAGGACCTTGAGATTGAGATATTTAGGGCGTGGTAATTAAAGCCATAACCATCCCTGTTGTTGTGGGTACCCTGAGAATGATCAACCAAATGCCAGACCCCCAGGGAAACCAACAATCTACGATTTCCTGCACATTGTACTGACATCAACCGCTGACCTTCTCAGGACGTTTCTCTCCATCTAGTGTGTACGTGCCTTAAGTCTCTGGTTGAAACCCGACCGGAAGATGAAATAGAATGGAAATAAAACGAAAAATAAAAGTTTATATTAATTGATGTCTTTTATTTTTGCTATCATGGACATTTGTTACGTTAAATCGAAACGTTCTACATGTTGCAAAAAAAGCGAAGAATTGAGCAAATTTAAAAATATGAAACTTGGATGTTGAGACAGATAAGAAACGATCCATATATTCTGCTAAAGTCTCAGGTACAAACATCTCGAGCACTTCACAATAAATAAATAAATAAATAAATAAATAAGTAAATAAGTAAATAAATAAATAAATCAATCAATCGATTCCGCCTGTTTTTCGCATTTCGTTTACAAAGTTGATCAAATTGTCGCAATATTTTCTTACTATTGAGACCTTTATGGCATCCTTTGAGGAGAAAGTTTCTCAGCCTTGCTTCTTTTTTGTGGTCTGGTGGACTACCCATCCTTGCTCTCGATATGTTCTTTTAGAGTTCACTTTGGTTGTCTAGAGTCTCTTATTTTTTCATATTCTTTGCGCAATCCATAACCTTTTAACCCCATTCATCGCTCTGTATGCGCTCCTCGTCATAATACACTGGAGTGACTTATTCATTTCGGTTATGAGAATTGTGTGCTTCTCGATCATCGTAGAAGATGCAACCAATGAGAGACACAAGGCGCAGCTGATGAAGCCAAAGCATTCTGGGTTAGTTGTTGCTCTTCATGATGATTCTGTTGCAGTTCACCTCTCTCTCTTTCTCTGTCTGTCCATCTCTCTCTCTCTCTCTCTCTCTCTCTCTCTCTCTCTCTCTCTCTCTCTCTCTCTCTCTCTCTCTCTCTCTCTCTCTCTCTCTCCTTCTTTCTCCTCTTTACCTTTCTAGTTCTTCAAGGCAGAAAGCCTTCACATGTCTTCTACTGTTGTAAGTGTAAACCCGATCCTTTCTCTCCTCCATCGCTCGTCTGGAATATTTCTGCTTCCGTACTCACGACGAGGATCAGATTTAGGGGAGACATATTCGATCTTCCAACAAAACGTTGATGCCATAGCGTCTCTGCAACAATTTGTTTTAATATCCTGAAACATCTTGTTAGAAATATTGCTTTGTCTCTTCAGCCCCAAAACTTCAAATCCACTTCATAACAAATGAATATATTTCTTTTTTATGAACTGATAATAAACTCAGATTGGTTTCTTCTTTATACACGGCTTTGATTAATCTTTATCTCTGTAACACACACACACAAGCGCGCGCGTATAAAATTTTCCGAGCTCTGAATATTAGTACGATTTCAGAAAACCCAATACGTCTCAAAATTTTTTTCCTTTTACCTGCGACAGTATATAAATCTTTATACAACAATTCTCAATAACTAATTCTGTGTAATATGGCAGAGATTCCTTCATATATGATATTCAAGATAAACGGCTTTTAGATCTTTCATATCGGAAAACAAAAGCGATAGTTTACACAGAGCGACAAAACAACAAACAATGCAATAACTCTGATTTTGTAGTTTTACGCTAAGACGAAGCATTTGAACAATACACGGATATGTCTATGGATAACATTTTCCACTCAAAGTTTGAGTACTTACTTTCGTCTCAGTATATGCGAGTGTATGTGTGTGTATCATTATATATAATATCTATCTATCTATCTATCTATCTATCTATCTATCTACCTACCTCTCTATTTATCTATCTATTTATCTATCTATCTATCTATCTATCTATCTATCGATCTATCTATCTATCTGTCTGTCTGTCTGTCTATCTATCTATCTATCTATCTATCTATCTATCTATCTATCTATCTATCTATCTATCTAGGCAAGCTTTTGTGTATATCTATATATCTATATATAT
>NC_069002.1:18391919-18392642 GCF_001194135.2 Octopus bimaculoides
TATATATATATATATATATATATATATATGCATGTATATGTATGTATGTATGTGTGTGTATGTATGAGCATATATGGATATACATACAGGTATACTTATGTGAATTTATGAATATATACATATTTAAATATTAGAGAGTATTGTAGTTCGCTTGAGACATTGTGTATTGTTTGTAAAGAATAAAAAGTTTTAAATAATACAAAAAATGGACTATATACTTATAATTTAGTTATCTATAGTCCGATGATATTTCGGAATACAATTCCTTCTTGAGATCTTCTTAGATGGAGTCTCTGCTATAAACTGTTTATTAACGGCTTTTCTTTTTTTTTCCGTACAATGAACATCCTGATGAAGGGAGTGTCTAATTTCTAATATGAGTACTACACCATATTAATAGACACATCTCAGAAACGGTCCGTAGATGAATACTTATAACATTACCTATGTATTGTACGTTTTTTTATATATATTATATATACATATCATTTTCTAATATACACGTTTTTTAATATAATACATGTAAATTTTTAATATCATATCAAATTGTATCATATCGTATATATTTACCCATTATATGTTAAATCATACTGGACGTTTATATATTGTAATGTATTATCTTAAATTGCCAAATATTTTTATACAACTTGGAAACTATGCATGTTTATAAATATTTTAAAATAAATATTTTAAACATTCATGATATTTCTGAAGTTTATATCG
>NC_069002.1:18394247-18395627 GCF_001194135.2 Octopus bimaculoides
ATATATATATATATATATATATATATATATATATATATATATATATATATATATATACATATATGTATACATATACACATAGATAGACAGACAGATAGATAGACAGATAGATAAATAGACAGATAGATAGATAATAGATAGACAGATAAATGGATAGATAGATAATAGATAGAGAGATAAATAGATATGTATTGCAATTATATCTGATCTCCGATAGCTTATTACTCACCATATACATATAAATACACACACTCACAAAGTGCCCGCACGCACACACACACACACACATAATTTTAGATGAATCTTTTCAAGACAGAACGTTCAGTATCGCGTTCATTTTCTGTTATTTCCTTCGTTTTCTATACAGACGTCTTTATTCCTTATCTATAGAAATATATTATTAGAAAACGTATAGAATTGCATTATTACATGTATCAATATAATTCCATTGCAGAAAATTACACATTTTTGCGAGTAGATTCTTTTTTGTCTAGCCTTTTGTCTTGTTGTTGTTCGGCAAACTCATACGTTTCGTTTCACTCTCTTACCTGTCCTCTCTTCCTTTCTATCGCTTACTCTCTCTCTATCACTTTCTTTTTCTACCCTTCGCTCATTCTGTGTCTTTTTCGTTATCGCTACTCTTTATCTTTTTCTTTCCGTCTCCTTCACTCTTTTCCTCACTCTGACCCTTTCATTCTGTCTGTCTGTCTGTCTGTCTGTCTGTCTGTCTGTCTCTCTCTCTCTCTCTCTCTCTCTCTCTCTCTCTCTCTCTCTCTCTCTCTCTCTCTCTCTCAGCTTTTACAGATTGTATAAAACGCCAGCCATTTCACGAATTCATAAAAATAAAACGCTGAAGGAATGTAATGTGTAATTGATCAGATTGAAAAATATAAATTTAATTTTGATTTATCCAGATTTTCAATTTCTAATTAAATACCATAACGTAATTGTTTGATAAGTCTTCGCATGGTGCACATGCTTCCATCTCTACATTCAATGCTGGTACCATCGGTCAATCAGTTACTTATCTAGGCAGGTAATCAACTAACAATCTGGCCAACCAATAAACAATCGATTATCGATCCAGTTAAACAGTGAATCAAACAATAAATCAATGATCCAAACAACCAATCGCGTAAGAAAAAAAAATCCAACAATCACATATCCAAACCTCATTCAACCAATTGATGTATCAATCAATTAACTATCCAGCCAATCAACTAAACAATCACTCAAGCACCCAGTCATTCAGTGAATCAATCCAACGAACTAAACAATCAACATATCTTTCAATTGACATCTTTGTCGAACAGCTGTTGACGTGTATAGGACGGATCCGGTTATGAGCCGAGTCCATCGTGAAGACGACCCCCCCCCCCC
>NC_069002.1:18395660-18397819 GCF_001194135.2 Octopus bimaculoides
CCCCGCTACCTTCTTTTCTCCAGGAAGGGAAAGTAGTTTTCCTCCATTTGGTGGCTATGGCGAAGGAAGTAGTGTTATGGACAAGGTTGAAGGACTGAAGACAGATACGTTCCTCTTCTGATGCACCGTCATAAACTTTTTTCAAATTCTACTTGAAAAGGAAAATCAGGGATGAGAGGGAAGTACCACCAGTAATTAAAATTTTTTTTGTAGAAAAGTGAGTGAATGTGACGAGGATGGCCCGCGTGATTGGGCCTACTTTGAAGACATGCGTGTATGCCGGAGGAGGAGATCAGAAGAAGAGAGGCACCTGCTAAGGCTCTTCTGGCGGTCGGGGTAGCCAGGATGTGTGCGGTTCTCGGTGGTCCTTGGGTTGAACACCCTTTCCGGAATTTTATTGTTGATTTTTGTGTTTCACTGTTCTTGTTTCAATTTTAAACGCGAATTTTTGCGCTAAATTCCATTTGTCCCTTTTTGCTTTGTGTTCGAGGTAAAACATACTAAGCCCAGTATACCCACCATGCCTACATGTCTGATAAGGATACACCAGGCACATGTATCAAAACTATATGTGCGCAACACGGTGATCTCATATTAAGATAAACAGTGCATGACTTTGCAAGTGGGCCCTGCTGGAATTTTCTTCAGGTCGAGTAGCCCATCCCGCTCAAAAGATCCCTGAATAAGGTTTGCTTAAGGATGCTGAACGAAGCACCCATGTTTCCAGAAGTGAATTGGCCAAACCCCAAATAATTCCTCTCAACACATGGCTATGATACTCCCCCATTACATCTGTTCGTGATTAGAGATGCACATATCTTCAGTCACTGAGGGACAGTGGCTCTTCGGCGTTTCTAGCAAACGGCTTCAAATGGTCCATATAAAACAGATGATTTATTGTCGTATCATAAACTTTGAAACTACACCTGGTTTTATTCAATCCGTTTGAGAGTGGAATCAGTGCCATGCAAAAGAGTAATGGGGAAAGAGAGTCACCTTGAAAGATGACTCGTTTGATGTTGATGTTCTTAGATTGACTCATCGCATTACTATGGTCTTGAAGGAAACGTGTGTTCTACTTAGCCATGCAACTTTGTAAGAATTTGGAGGTGACAGGAGAGATCTTATATATCTCAAGGCCCTTCAGTAGCCAATTATGTAGGACACTATCAAACGCTTTTTTGTCTACAAGAACTTCTCTGCAATCGTTTTAATTATGAGTAATTGATCTTTGCACCCTTTTACAGACTTTTTCAGTTTGTAAAAGGATAGACTTCCGTTAAAGGAAAGCGTATGTTCTTTCAGTTAGTATGGATGTGAGGACCTTGTAGGTGGTGTTGAGACGTTATTTGTCGGCAATTCTTTGGATTTTTATGTCTTCATTTTTTGGTAGAAGATATGTTATTCCTTCAGTCAGTAAGGCAAGTATTTACTCTGTGTTCGGAATGACATCAGTTAAAGATGCAGTGAAATTTTCGTGTACCTCTGTCAAACAATTCAGCAAGAAGTTAGGAATCTGGTCCACTCCTAGGGTTTTCCATTTGTGAGACTTCCTAACAACACATCTTAGCTCTTCTACTCTTATTGCCTCCCATTTCGGCTCTTCAGCTTCATCCAGTCTCACTTTCTCACGCTCTATCCAGTCAGCTTCAGTATTATATTCTTGTTTTGTTGCTCCATATCTTCTTCCAGAACTCTTCCAGTTCCTCAGTCTCACGTGACTCCTTTACTTCTATCTTTCTTTTGCTAATTTCCCTATAATTTATTTTTGCATCCATCATGAATACCTTGTTTTGTTGATAAATTTTGACGCTTTTATTATACCCTTTTATCATTACTTTACTACTACTACTACTACTACTACTACTACTACTACTACTACTACTACTACTACTTCTGCTGCTGCTGCCGCTGCTACTACTACTACTACTACTACTACTACTACTACTACTACTACTACTACTACTATTACCACTATCAATATTATTATTATTATTATTATTATTATTATTATTATTATTATTATTACTATTATTATTATTATTATTATTATTATTATTAGTCAAGGCGAAGAGTGCGATTTTAGATGTTTTATTTTTTGAACAACATTTCGACAGAACGTCTGTCTTTCTCAAGTTCAAACCAAAAGGTGATTGAAA
>NC_069002.1:18401336-18402919 GCF_001194135.2 Octopus bimaculoides
TATATACACACACATATATATATATATTTTCATTTTGAGAAAAGTTTTTAACCTTCCGCGTGTTGTTGTTGCTATTGTTTTTAATGTCTGAATAATCATTGAAGGTTTTTTTTGTGGTTTTTTAAAAAAATGTTTTACATGTTATTTTTTTATATCTGTCGATAGTATTTTTCGCTTCACTTCACTTTTGTTGTTATTGTTGTTATTAGATAATGTTGACAGTGTTGCTCTTTTTGTTGTTGTATGCAATGTGGTGTTTGTTGTTGTTTTTGTGAGAAGTGGTTGTATTCTTTGTTGTTGTTGTTGGTAGTGGTGGTGGTCGTATTTGTGGTAGTGTTGTTGTTGTTGTTGTTGTTGATGGTGGTAATGTTTTTTCGGTGTTGTTCTGATGCAGTTACTCTTGTTTTTAATGTGCTGTGTTTCTTCATATTGATAACGTTGCTGCTCTGTTGATGGTGGTGGCGGAGGTACAACCCTTGTGCTTTCGTTGTTTTTGACATTATTGTTGCCAAGGAGGCGATCTAGCAGAGGCGTTAGGACGCTGGACAAAATGCGTCAACACATTTTCCCGTTTTACATGGTGAGTTCCAACTCTACCGGGGTTGATTTTTGCACTTCATCCTTTCTGAGTCCTATGAAATAAATACCAGTCGAACATTGGGATCGATTCAATCGATTATTCTCCTCTCCAAAATCTCAGGCCTTGTACCTGTATTAGAAAAGGAGTATTATTATTATTGAGTGAGAAAGCAGTGCATGCCATCAAAGTGACACTGGGGTAAAATATACGAAGCCTCGGTATACCCATCATGACTACCCGTCTGATAAGACTACACTAGGCACATTCATCACAACCACATGGTGATATAATATCAAGATAAACAGCACATGATCTGGCGGGTGGGGCCCAGTTAGAATCTTCTTCAGGCTGAGTAGCCCATACTGCTCAAATGGGCTCTGAATAAAGGTTGTTTATGGATATTGAGCGAAACACCCATGGTTCCAAAGGTAAATTATCAAAACTTCAAAGAATTCCTCTCAACACATGACTATGATGTTCCCCCACTACCTCTGCTCGTGATCAGAAATGCACATATTGCCAGCCACTAAGTGACTGGTTAAGGTCAAACAACTGACAAGCAAATCTCTGGTACTGAGAAGAATATTTGCTTTATTTACATTATTTACATTTGACGGATATTTATCCTCATCTTGTTTGTCGTTAAGACAACGTTTCGGCTGATATACCCTCCAGACTTCATCAGGTGTCATGGGGCAAGCCGAAACGTTGTGTTAACAGCAAAAAAGACGAGGACGAATACCCGTCAAATGTAAATAATATGAATAATGTACATGATTTCTCATCTCTTAAATATAGAACAAAATATTTGCTGTAGCCCATCTTTTATACCAAGACAAAACATGTACATGATAACATTTTCAGTTAGTTAAAATGAGAAGCCATGAGAGCCACTGCCTGGTACTGCATCCAGGCATTTATTATTATTGTTATTGTTATTGTTATTATTATTATTATTATTATTATTATTATTATTATTATTATTATTATTATTATTATTATT
>NC_069002.1:18404046-18414249 GCF_001194135.2 Octopus bimaculoides
CTTCTTCTTCTTCTTCTTCTTCTTCTTCTTCTTCTTCTTCTTCTTCTTCTTCTTCTTCTTTGTTAGGTAGTATGATTTCTTGTTTGTATTTGTTAGCTTCCTTAAATACTGAAAACAGTTTTTTTTTGGTTTTGCTAGTGTTTTGTGGCTATTTGTATTAGTTTTCCTTGCTTCTGAAGTAGGTATTTTTGCAGTCCTATGGTGGTTATTTTATAATAGTTTTCCAGCTGTATAAGACTCCTACCACCTTCTGTATGTTGTATATATAGCCTTTCTATTTCAGATTTTGGGTGGTGCATCCTAGATCCTGTCATTATTTTTCTTGTTTCCCTGTCTATTTTCGTTAGTTCATTTAGTGTCCAGTTAAGGATATTGTAGCTGTAACTTATAACTGAGATGGCTAAAGTGTTAATAACTATTATCTTGTTTTTAGCATTGCGTTCTGTCTTTAGTATTGATCTAACTCGTTTATAGTACTCGTTCTTTATTTTTTCTTTCATTTATGTGTGTTTTATCCTATCTAGTTCATTGATTTGTAAATATTTGTATGCCTGGCTTTGGTCTAATTCTCGTAGTTCATTGGCTTTATCTAGTGTGATGTTGCTACTCTTAACTAGTTTTCCTCTTTTCAGGGTTGCTTTGGCACATTTTCCTAATCCAAATTTCATATCTATTTCTTTGGTAAATACATGTACTGTCTGCAGTAGTGTTTCCAGCTGTTTCTCATTTGTAGCGTATAGTTTTAGGTCATCCATATATAAAAGGTGGCTGATTGTTTTGCCGTAACATTTGTATCCGCATCCAGTTCTATTTGGCGTGTCAGATAAAGGTGTCTGTGCCAAGCAGAACAGGAGTGGAGAGAGCGTGTCTCCCTGGAATATTATCATTATTTTTATCATTATCATTATTATTATTATTATTATTATTATTATTATTATTATTATTATTAATATTATTATCATAATCATTATCATTATTATTATTATGATTATTATTATGAAGGTAAAGAGCAGGCAGAATCGTTAACCAACTGGACGAAATGCTTAGCGGTATTTCGCCTGTAGCTACGTTTTGAGTTCAAATTCCACCGAGGTCGACTTTACCATAAGTACCAGTTGAGCACTATGGTCATTGTAATTTCGTCCACCTTGAGACTCCGAGTTCAAATACCGCCGGGGTCGGATTTGTGTTTCATCCTTTCGGGAACGATAAAATAAGTTCCAGTTGAGCACTGGGTTCAATGTGATCGACTTATCCGCTTCCCCGAACTTTGCTGGCCTTGTGCTGAAACTTCAGATCTTTATTATTATTTGTGTTGTCTTTGCACAGCTTCTAACGCTGGAGGTGTACTACAGTGTCAGCTATTCACTACCAGTGAACTAAGGTAACACCTCTTATTTTTCGAGCACCTTCCGCAGTATTCGAGCGGTTCCAAGCAGTGCTGTTTTCTGCAAGTGCTCCACCCTTATTGCAGCTCCTATTTGTTCCACGAACTTCTCAAGATTTTTGCTCACTGTTCCCAGGGCTCCGACAATTATTGGTACTACTGCTACCTTTTTCATCGACCACAACTGCTTAACTTCCCAAGCTAACCTGTCATATCTCTCAACTTTTCTTTCTTCTTTATCGCATACCTTGTTGTCAGCTGGGCATGCTATGTCTATGATCCAGCATAGTTTGTTTTCTTTTTCAACTAAGACTATGTCCGGCTTCCTATTCTCAATCTCATGGTCGACTGAATCATAAAATCTCATAGGATCTTTGCATTTCTACTTTCGACAATGCCTTCAGGTTTGTGGTAGTACCAATGTTTTGCTCTGTCAAATCCATACTTGTTGTAAAGTGTCCAATGAACAAGCCTTACTATGTTGTTGTGGCGTCTCTTATATTCCTTCTGGGATAGTAGCGTACCTTGGCTGGTAATATGCCATACAGTTTCATCGTTTTGTCCACAGATTCTGCACTTATCACTTTCTGATGTATTGTCTACTCTGTATTTTATGTAGTTTGTTCATAGTGCTTGCTCTTGGGCAGCACAGATTAGAACTTCCGTTTCCGGTATTAAATCACTTTTAGTCATCCACAGTCACACACACACACACACACACACACACACACACGTACATACATAGCTATATGTTGTTTTTATGTTATAATAAAACCAATTTTACTTTTAAGTAAAGGATTACTCAATACATTTGATAGAGTACAAATTTATCTCTACTTAAACGTAGATGTTCTGCTAAAACAAACGACACTGCGGTAGATACCATTGGAGAAACTCTCATATTGGCTTATATTTTCCCACTGTCGATATAAACAAGAATGAATTTTGCACCAAAAGCCAATATGTGAGTGACTCTCAAGGTAACTACCACAGTATAGTTTGTTTTAACAGAACATCAACTTTCAAGTGGGAATAAATATTACCTCTCCCTATTAATACTGTCTCTGTCGCTAATACATATTTTTTTCACAAATTTATTATTCTTTAACAAGAATATTATTGGCAGTAGTGACTTCGAAGTTTCTGCAAGGAAAGCCATCAACGGACTATGATACATTTGACTTCATATTGCCTTTATATAGTCTCTGTTAAGTTAAATCTTTCTAGGGTTCTCTCTCTCTCTCTCACTCTTTTACGCAGTCTTTCTTGAACATGTCATATATGAAATCCTTAAACTAAGAATAGATTCATTGTGCACCCACTGCTACAGCGACCGACCAATCGTAATTACCACCATCATCACCGCCATTACCAAGATCGTCAACTTCACCAACAACCCCAGCACCATCTTAAACGATGCCGCTGCTGCTACCACCATCAATACTTCACATACAACTGCCAACGGCAGCACTACATGACCACTGCCCTTCCAGCCAGCGTTTGACACCACGACCAACATCACCACCGTTATAACAGCCATTGCGCTTATTAGCAATTACCTCCCCTTTTCTAGACACACATAGAAACATCATCGACATCATGACTGTTAGCTTCACCGCAAACACGGGAACCGTCATCACCACTTCGCCGACATCACCATTTTCAACGTAGTCTATCAAGACGAGACAGCTCTAAATATTTCAAATTGCAATTCAAAGACGACAGTTTTCTTCCTTCTTTTGTTCCTTTCATTTCTTCTTTCATTCTCCCCCCCCCTTTCCTACCAGAAGCGAGGAATAAAATCTATAAGTAGTTGGGGGCGGAACTCTTTCAACAATTCATTCTTGTTTAACGTCATCATGATGCTTTCGCGAGAAACGCGAAACGATTTGGGATAAACGCGAAACAATGAGGATAAAAATGAAGGTGACAGTGGTGGTGGTGGTATAGGTGGTAGTAGTGACGATGGTGAAATAGGCGGTGTTAGTGGTGGTGGTAGTAGTGGTTGCTTATCTTGCATTTATTGTTGTTTCTACTGCAGGTAGTTATGATAGCTGTGCTGGTTAAGACAGGGATTAACAAACATCATGGCAGGTGCATTACGAGACCAGACCCAAACCGCATTCTTATTTTTTTTATAAACTACTCAGAAAGGTTATGTTAATACTTTGTTATTTTGTAAAACAATCTGTGTGTGGGTAGGGGAGTGTATGTGGTTTGGTGATCCTTCCGGGGTCAGCAAAATAAAGTACCAGCCATATACTGAAATCGATTTGACCTAGTAACACTCAGCCTAAAAGTATTTGCCTTGACCCCTCATCTACTTCTCCCTAAGCCAACCCCAGACTGATCCAATTATCTTTTCTTGCCTTTAGCGTTTCTCTTCTATCTTTTATTCTTAGATGTTCCTATTTGATCTCTCCTAATTTTTCTCTTTTATTCTTTGTTTCTCTTGTATTTCCTTTAATATATCTTTCTAGCCCCCCCTTCTCTCTCTCTCTGTAACTCTCTTTCTCTTCTCACGCACAAATATTTATATAAACGTACACATACACACATACAGACACACAAACACACACACACTCACACGCATCCGTGTATTTATGTTTTTCTTCATCTGCTTCTATTTTCTTTTACCTCATTTGTAAATAGTCTATTCACCTAAGTACTTTATAACATTTTTATCAAGTATCTCAAGCTCTATACTAGTAGCTCTTCTTGAGTACGCTATGCACGTGTGTATGTGTGTGTGTGTGTGTGTGTGTGTGTGTGTAATATATAATAATAATAATGATAATAATAATAATAATAATAATAATAATAAATCATTTGGACAAATAAGTATAAGTCGATTAGTGTGTTTAAATGTTTAGTAGAGCATCGGCCCAGTTATGCAATATAGTTATACAAGTCTCTACGTACGTGCATATGTGTACTTGTAAATATATCTATATATAAACTCAGTGGAGTATTAAATGAAACATTAATCGTACATTTAATTAAAGTATCATAATTGTTATATTTGAAAAACAAAATAGCTGGCAGTGACTTCGAAGTTCCGGTAAACCTGCCTCCGTTAGACGAATGTAATAAACAGAAACTAAATGACATGCAGTAAAGAAATATGGTTAAATGAAAGAAAACTGGATAGAGTGTACTTACATAAGATCATTAAACAAATTTTCATAACATGAACTGAAATACATAGGTTTAGATTACATGAAATTGATTTTCTTGACCAATAAAAATGTGAAAAATGACGGACAACCATTGAAACGAATGATTGCCTCAGCAGCGACAGAAATTAAGCAAAGTATATTCTTGGGTTACAAACTATTTTATTGTAGACTGTTACAAGTGTAGCAGAAAAGGGAAACCGTTGTATATACCTTGCTGCTGTTTACGATATACATATGGTTGTTATAGCATATTTCCTAGGCATAATCATTTCTTTTTCGTTTTCCATTCCACTGGAATCTCTCGTTGTTGGCTCACGACTGTACATTCGCATACAAAAGACACTCACCTTTGTTTTTTTCTTTTCATCATCGTCGTAGTCGTCACCACTATCATCACTATCATCACCATCAACGTCATCAGCATCATCAACATCATCATCCCCCTCATCGCCACCACCACTAGGAACTATGCTGTATATGAAAGTTCTCGTTGAACTCAAGTTGCAGGTTAATTACAATCTCATAGCCGTTCATTTATGTATAAGCCGGGCTACATATACTACTTCAGACATGTATCTTACTTTACAAATCAGAGAGTGATCAAAATAACCTCTGTATAAGGCGTCCCCACCCCTAACTATCGTCTGTTCATTTTGTATATTTGCAACTACATTATTCATTATTTCATTCCTTCTTTTCAAGATTACGGAGCGTAGTTTTTGAGCAGGTTTGACTGCTAGCTCGAGAATGCTCTGAATTGCTATGCGATCCCTTACAGGCAAATCACAGGCACCCCAGCTGTGACTATCTCCATTTGTTTATTTCCAGGTGTAGTTATCTAGAGCCACGTTACTAATCACATTAAGCTTGTGTCTTTCATATCAAATGTGATATGAGAGTTGTTTTTGTAAAAATTACTGTATCCAGACAGAAATACAAACCACCACCACCACCACCTCCTCCTCCTCCTCCTCCTCCGTCTTCTGAACATTGAACAGATATAAAACCAAAATCATTGCAATTGTGCCAATCAGGTATTTGATTCAGGCATAGTGTATCGAAGACTACATTAATCAATGTGTCTTCGTTAAATAGTTGAATTTGATCTGAGGTGAAGTTTTGTCCGTTATGTCTGTCACGCCTATCTTCCCTTCGTAAATTCCGTTTACACCCCAACCCACCACCACACACACGCATACACCCACCCACACATATACACATGCACACGTATATACACACATACATGAATGTACACACACACACACACACACACACACACACGTATACACATACACTCAATCGGATTCAGTCACCACAGTCACAGTCAACAACATTACAACCAGTTTAGCCGTGTTTTAAGTTTATACTTCTGAGTAACGTTCATATCATGAAATGAACAAGCAACCGTTGTACACGAACGATAGAATCAGTTACTATGGAAACTAAATCAGTTCTGTCATCGACAACTTCTAATTTGTTTTGAACTAAGAATATTAGAATTAGAATATGTGAAATAGTGATGTCATTCTAAAGATATTTAATGTCGTCTGCATCAAAACGCTAATTAAATAAATTAACTTAATGACTAACGTATTTTCATCATTTCAACAAGTACTGGAGACATCGGACACGAGTAGGATTAGATAATTAGCATATTTAATGGAAAAAAAATTAACCACAGAAAGAAACCAAGCGTGTGAAGAAGAGAAGTAGTCAAGTTAATGTTGACATAATTAATGCAGTGTGCATCAAAAATTTAATTAAATATGTTTATACGATGAGAAAAGAGTCAGCATTAGCTCAGTAGCTAATATTATTTTAATCATTTCTCTATGTATGAAAGATAACCAGGTGTGTAAAGAAACTCTAGTTGCATTTGCAACAAGAGTCAGTGCTGATCCGCCTATATTACAAACATCCAAAGTCGGTATTTCAATAAAAATAAAGGTTTGTACATTTACAAATACATTTGACTTCTCGTTCTCGACTCTGTACATTATTACAAACAATAACATCGTCCGAAAGGTCTAAGGTATTGATATCTCGTATTAGAACCAAATGAACCCAACTAACCTTTCTGGCAATCAAAGGAAGTTGCTGTTATTTCAAGAATTTCCTGCAACCACGTACAGGTTTCCTTGTATATGATATATCCATGCGTACGTCTGTGTATGCGTATGCGCACTCTGCAATCATGTTTGAGAGTATCTTCTATGTTTAAATGTTAAATATCTGCTTTGTGTTTGATAAAAATACTAAATCATGAATTCTATCAACTTGAATATTATCAAACGTTTTTTGTTGTTATCATCGGAGACAGATTTCAAGATGTCACCCCTCCAAAAGAAACCCCAAACACATGTACTATTATATTCAACAATATTTAGTAATGCTATAACATTGCATATTAAGGCGATGAATAGAAAGGATTATAACATTGTGTATTACCTTACTACTCTGCAAAGCGGCGAGCTGAGAGAATCGTTAGCACGCTGGATGGAATATTTAACGGTATTTCGCTCGTCGACGTTCTGAGTTCAGATTTCGCCGAGGTCGACTTTGGATTTCATCCTTTCGGGGTTGATAAATTAAGTACCAGTGAAACACTGGGTCGATGTAATCGACTTAATCTCCTCCCCCAAGCTGTCCTTGTGGAAAAAAATTTGAAATCGTTATCTTACTACTAAATAGCCGTGAATTGGATGAAATGAGGCTGCTGTCCGATTTGACACACGGCTGCTGTTGAGGATAGTTTTGCTTTATCATTCGATATTGAGTTTTAATTGAGCAGTTCCTCACAAGTGAGCGGTTCCTCACAGCAAGGAACTTTGGATGCCAAGTCTCACATTAAATAAAATCGGTGAATTGGATGAAATGAGGCTACTGTCTGGATTTGACACACGGCTGTTGTTTGTTATTCTAAATATTGTTGTCGTTGTTGTTTTGATGATGATGATGATGATGATGATGATGATAATAACGATGGTGTCTAATGATTATGATAATGATGATGATGATGATGACCACGGCAATAGTAAAGCTTATAGTTGTGGTGATTACGTAATTTGATGAGCATTTTAATGTCGAGTCATTTTATATACATAATTATGAAAATGCACTCCAAATGTGGCGATCTGGCAGAATCGTTAGCATGCCGGGCAAAATGTTTAACCGGCATTTCGCCGTCCTCACATTCTGAGCACAAATTCTGCCGAGGTTGATAATATAAAGACCATTTGGACTGATGTAATTGCTCTAAAATTGCTGGCCTTGTGCCAAAGTTTGAAACCAATATTATTCTTATTATTAGGGCGGCGACCTGTTCGAATCGTTAGCACGCCAGGCAAAATTCTTACTAGCATTTAACCTGTCTCTACGTTCCGAGTTCAAATACCCACAATTTTAAAATTTTGTGTTTTATCTGAGGCAAATGTATTTAGTACCACCTGAACTTAGTATTGTCTAAAATCTCCGTCAGCCCTGTCACAGCAAAATCATAAACGAGTGTAGCTATATCAAAACAGCTCAATTACAATAAAACCGTTTCAGGAGGAATACTTGTAGACAGAATATCAACAACACTAGTGATACCGCAGATTATCCACGGTCATGAACCAGAATTACAAAGAAGCGTATTTAAATAGCCGTTGTCTCATGTCACTTCCTCGGGCAGTTAAATCTCTGCGACGTTTTTGCTGGAGCTAAGATTCCCACTTCACATCAGGTATGACCGAGTGGACCTGAGGTGAAAATCAGAGGTTGGCAAACGTCATGGAAGTGGTCTGCAATAGAAAAGAATTCTATGCCTTGCAGATATATGGAAATGAAACAATACATTAAACCGTGACCTTAGAAGACTATATATTTTAAAAGACGAAGATAATGAAGGAATCGCTAAAGATTTAATGACATCAGTTTGAGACATGTAGGAATCAGTATTTGGTGAAGAGCAAAACATTTTCAGTTAGGTTGAATCTGGGTGGTGATGTGCATCAGTTTGTTGTTTACAATATCACGTTGGGAAACTTCTATTGTTTCGAAGTCACTACTAGGATCATAGTTTTGCTTTATCATTCGATATTGAGTTTTAATTGAGCAGTTCCTCACAGCAAGGAACTTTGGATGCCAAGTCTCACATTAAATAAAATCGGTGAATTGGATGAAATGAGGCTACTGTCTGGATTTGACACACGGCTGTTGTTTGTTATTCTAAATATTGTTGTCGTTGTTGTTTTGATGATGATGATGATAATAATAACGATGGTGTGTAATGATTATGATAATGATGATGATGATGATGACCACGACAATAATGAAACTTATAGTTGTGGTGATTACATAATTTGATGAGCATTTTACTGTCGGGTAATTTTATATACATAATTATAAAAATGCAGTCTATAAGAAAAAGAAATATCATACGGGATCTGGAGTGATACATTTATCAATCGCCACCTTCAAGATTAATTCACAATATTAGCTTCGCACACAAGTTGCAAGGAATCTTCCAGGTTTCCAACAGTTTTGGAATAAATGATCGCGTGATCAGCCAAATTATATGATCGATAGAGTTTGAAGAAATACAGATTGTCGGGATACTGCTAATGGTGCTAGCTTCCGGCTAATACCAGATGCACTTGGAACGTTTTAAAGCAATTTCAAAACGTAAATCCATTCTTAAGTTTATTTTACACACATATTTCTACGCGCACGCACACACACACACATGCACACACGCACACACGCGCACACACACACACACATACACACATGTATTCATAAGTATGTATACAAGCATGTAGGTATGTATACATGTATGAATGTATGTACGTACGTATGTATGCATATATGTATGTGTGTGTATATATGTATGCGGTTGGAGCGTTGGGCTCATAATCATGAGGTAGTGAGTTCGATTCCGGGACCAGGCTGTCTGTTGTGTTCTTGAGCAAGATACTTTATTTCACATTACTTAAATTCACTTAGCTGTAGAATTGAGTTGCGACGTCACTGGTGCCAAGCTGTATCGGCCTTGACCTTGGAATAACATCGGTGGTGTGGAGAGAAGAGGCTGGTATGCATGAGCGACTGCAGCTGATGAGGATTAATATGATCTACATCAAAATCCGAAATCGCGATCCCGCTATGTACGCTGGTGACTTACCTCCCTTTTTTAGTCATTAAGTTTGTGGCTTTTGAATTATTTTAACTCTTATCTCTAGCAAAAGCGGTGCTAGTTACTACCCTCAGTCATTTTTGTGACTTCTATTAATTTTGCCTTTAGCTTCTAATTACTAATAAGCCACACTTTTTAATTTGTTGTTTACACTTTTACCCGTTTTGAAAATCAGCAAACATTTTCAACGGTTTTTCTTGTAAGACTGACAGAGATAGTTGAGCTTAACCCCAGGCGTTAAGAGCCGCTGATGAGGAATAAGATGGTCTACATCAAAATCCGAATTCGGGGTCCGGCTGTGTACGCTGGGAACTCACCTCCGTTTGTCAGTCATTAAGACAGAGCGTTTGTGGCTTTTGAGTTATTTTAACTCTTATTTTTAGCACAAGCGGTGCTAGTCAGTACTTTCTGTCAGTTTTGTGACCTCTGTTCATATATATATATATATATATATATATATA
>NC_069002.1:18414525-18416384 GCF_001194135.2 Octopus bimaculoides
TATATATATATGTGTGTGTGTGTGTATACGTATATATATATGTGTGTGTTTGTTATTTGCGTCTGTATTTGTCCAGCCCCCCATCGCTTGACAACTGATGTTGGTGTGTTTACGTCCCCGTCATGTAGCGGTTCGGCAAAAGAGTCCGATAGAATAAGTACTAGCCTTACAAAGAATAAGTCCTGGGGGCGATTTGGTCGACTAAAGGTGGTGCTCCAGCATGGCCACAGTCAAATGACTGAAACAAGTAAAAGAATATGTATATGTATATATTTCAAATCAGGTGTTTGGATCTGTTACTTGTATCCTGACCTGTAACCCAGTAGTAACTGCATCAGGGTCGAGTCGCCGGCTACTAAATTGACACTCCTACCAGCCTCTACTTGGAGCTGGTGAGGTGGATGACTAGACATGTTTATGGATGAAAAACAAGACACATGAAAGATTCTCGGTTCATGAGAGCTATCAACCGCCATCTTGGTATGGTAGTGAACCCAGACAGAAAATTTCGCAGCTGCATACTAGGTAAAGGGTACAACGCAGAGCATAGTTGGCGCTTGTGTTTGGCCACATACTGCAACATCCACCTTCTGTCCAGTCGTCTGTGTGTCTAATGAGAACAGCTCTCTTATCTCTGTACGCCCTGAATGCGAGGAGTCATATGGAGTGATCTACTGAGGTTTTTCACAAACAACAGCAACTTGAATATGCGCAAGGTACCTAGCGCCAACAGCCCTCCCAAACATCGCAGAAGCAAAGGAACTACGGCCCTCAGTTCTCAGTGGCTCTGGAATCACAACTCAAAGTAGGGGAAATAGGGAAAGTAGCAATGGGTGCTAAGAATCTCTGGCATCGAAAAGGCTACCGCCAACGGAAACAGGATGCTAGACCATTGATGATTGCAACTTGAAATCTACGAACTCTCGTAAATCAAATAAGAGGCTAGTCAACCATAAACGACTGCCTTAATAACACGAAAGCGTGACGGATACAGAGTTGACATTGCTGCCCTCAGCGAGACAAGATTTCTTGACAAGTACCAATTAAGTGACCAAGATATATTATTCACTGGCCAGGTCACAAAGCCGAAAAGAAGGCAGGCGTTCGATTCACTACCAATCTCTCTCTCACTTAAATATTGTCGCCTCCCCTTTCTGTTTTTATAACACTTTTCACTGCTCTCTGCCACCGCCACTTAAACACTATGAATTTAGTCTTTTCTCCTCTCGTCACCCATATTGCTTCCAGCATTGCCAGACTCTATATTAACTATTTCGCCATATTCTGTCTCACCAACGTGTCAATGCTCTGAACGCCCATCCGTCCTTATTTTCATCTGCAACCGTGAACTTGAAAAATATTCAAGCGGACTATTCTTTTCTACTCTAGGCTCAAGGCCCGAAATTTTAGGGGAGGGAGCCAGTCGATTAGATCAAGCCCAGTAAGCAACTGGTACTTAATTTATAGACCCCCAAATGATGAAAGGCAAATTCCACCGAGGTGGAATTTGAACTTAGAACGTAAAGACAGACGAAATACCACTAAGCATTTCGCCCGGCGTGTAAACGTTTCTTATTTCTTTATTGCCCACAAGGGGCTAAACATAGAGGGGACAAACAAGGACAGACAAAGGTATTAAGTCGATTCATCGACTCCAGTGCGTAACTGGTACTTAATTTATCGACCTCGAAAGGATGAAAGGCAAAGTCGACCTCGGCGGAATTTGAACTGGGAACGTAACGGCAGACGAAATACCGATTTCTTTATTACCCATAAAGGGCTATACAAAGAATTTTTAAGACATCACAAAACATAAAGACAGTACAAAACGCAAACATAAAATCAGGGTAATTAAAATA
>NC_069002.1:18416593-18417369 GCF_001194135.2 Octopus bimaculoides
TCTTCTATGCGCTCCCAGCAGCTTTCCTCACGCATCAAAATGCATTTTTCAGCACATTTCTCTGGCATTTTCACTCTTATTATTTCTCCCAACCTCTCGATTTTTCTCTCCATCTGCTCGCAATTCTCGTACTTTATCAAAACCCCCTTGTATTTCACATCTTTATCCGTTCTCCCCTCCTCTTCTTGTACATTATTAGTTTCTGGCTTTTTTATCTCTTTTTTTTTTCTGTTGACCGTTCTTTTGACTTATTTTTCCTTCGCTTTTTAGGGTTAGTAGCTCCATTTTCGTTCTTTCTTCTCCTTTGTTTTCTTTGTTTCACACTTCTGTCTCTCTTTTATTTCCTCAGTGTGGTCTACAATTCTTTCCTTCTCTGTTTGTGCCTTCTCTTGTTGTGGCTGTGTGAACTCATATAGGGGGCATTTGGTCTTCATATGACCTCTCTCCCCGCATATATAACAATTTGGTTTTCTTCCCTCGACTACGACATTTAACGTTTTCTCGTCTTCCACTTCTATCTGGTAGGGAATTCTTTCTATGTCCTCGAATGTGGCAAAAAGCCACATTTCGAGTCCAAATCCCCACCATTTGCACACTTTTGATTTCGTCACTGGTCCCAATTCCGGCTCCTCCTTGGTTGCAGCCAGCACTGTTGCAACCAACCACTCTGGTTTAATTTCTGGGGTAACTCTGGGAATTCGTATTTTCACACTTCTTCTTCCTCTATAGCTTGGTAGCAATGCTATTTTCTCACTTCTTAATATGTTGGTTGCCTC
>NC_069002.1:18417753-18420768 GCF_001194135.2 Octopus bimaculoides
CTCTTTTGGGGGACACAATTTGTATGAGTCTCCCTCAACTTCTATCAAATTCCTGCTTCTGGTCACCTCCTCCATATCCAACTTGATTAACTTGGTTTCCAGCGGCACTGGCTTCCTCACCGCAGTGGCCTTGGCGTAGCTCTCCATACTGGAGACACTACCACTTGCCATAGCTGGGAAAAATGCAGCAGCTCACATGAAATGCAACCGTAATAATTCCACAAAAATCACAATTATTCACAGAGACATTTTTCAGAAAGTAACATAACAGTATTCACAATAATTCACGGAGCCGTTATACCACGAAGCAGTTCGCCCGGCGTGCAAACGTTTCTGACAGCTCACTGCCTTATTCATGTGGAATATTAATTAACTGCACAAATCTCATATGTCTTGTAGTACGCGAAGTAAGACTGAGCACAGACCCCTCTTCCAGATTAAAACAAATAATATGAAAACTTTTAGAAACTTTCGTCAAACACAGAGAATTTGAAATGTCAACAAACTTGGAAGAAAGAAACACCTTGGAGATATATGGAATAAGCTATCAAGCGAAACAAAAGAGAAACGTACGCCCGTGCACACAGAGAGACACACTCACACTCACACAAACACTCACAAATGCACACACAATGTTTGTAAAGAGCACTTCTCAATAGCTCTTCGTATAAGAACACAAATAGGGACACATTTAAACACAGATATAAACATGGTTGTTAGCTTATGAAGTTCGCTTTACAAGCATACAGCTTCGGATTCATCCCTTTCTGCACCCGACTGAAAGCTTGTGAGTTTGTTCGGCGGAAAACGGGCAGAAAACGGACAGAAAACTATCGCATGAATGTATGTATATATATATATCTACACACACACACACACACACACACACACACACACACACACACGCACACGCACACACACACACATTTGTGCGTGTGATTGTGTCTCCTCTCATCTGGAAATCGGTGTGAGTTTATTTACATTTACGTAACTCAGTGGTTCGTCGTAATGAAATCAGTAAAATAATTACTTGATTTATAAGTCAAGGAGTGACTTGGCCAACTAAACACTTCAGAGTGATGCCCCAGCATCACAAAAACCGAAACAGAAAATTAGAGAGAATGTAGAAAAAAAGACAAACACACGGCAGTAAGAACTACTTCATGAAGAGAAAAGTCTTAAAACAAATTCGAAGACTTCCAACCATCCCATTCTATGAACCACCAAGTGAACTTCAGCAAGATTGAAATTCTGTAATTCTTTAAATACCTATATTGAACAGTAGTGATTTATCATATGATATCTATACAAACTTTATAAAGCACAGACACACACACACACACACGCACACACACACACACACACACACACACACACACACACACACACACACACACACACACACACACACACACACACACATACACACACACACACATAAATGGCACTCCGTCGGTTATGGCGACGAGTTTTCCAGTTGATCCAATCAACGGAGCAACCTGATCGAGTAGTTAACCTGGAAGTGGTTGAGCACTTCACATATAAGCGTACACATAACGTAGTTCTGAGGGAGATTCAGCGTGACACAGAGTGTGACAAGGCTGGTCCCTTTTGAAATACAGGTACAACTCATTTTTGCCAGCTGAGTGGACTGGAGTACCCTGGAATAAAGTCACTTGTTTATGGACACATGCGCCGCCAAAATTCGAATTCACAATTTTACGATCGTGAGCCGCCACTCTAGCAATTAAATCATGCGCTTTCAATGCGTACATATATTCGCACACATTCTCACTGAGATACGACTTATAATAGCTGTCTGAAATCATTTCATTTGAGGTTTGGCAGAAGAGTCAGAAAGTCAGACACAATGGGCATGTTTTAGCTTATTACTTTTTAGTTTCAAATCTCGTTAAGGGAAAATTTGTCTTCTAATATTGCAGAGTCTTTTATGTCCCAGATATAATCGACTGTTCTGCCTCAAATTTCTACTCTTGTACCGATGTTGACTATTAATTTTTTAATATATATTTCGATCAAGAATTTGTTATTGAGCTACGAGCTAGCAGAGAGTCATTAATAAATTATTAGCACATTTACTTTAAATACATTATAGAAAAGTACAAACACAACACTGTTGGGATTTGAACTCATACCCCAAAGGAACAAAGCAGGACTCTGAGGAACAGTGAAATAGCTCTCTAACACTTTTGCTGACAAGCGTCAAGATCGTTGTTAAATGTCGATAGACTGGTTTGGTTCTACGATAAAAAGTTCGGACAATAACACGATGAAAGTCGGTCAATTAGCTGACTTGGCCACTTCTCTCATCAAGTTAAATATTGATCGACTTAATGGTTGACTCTCATTACAAGAACAAGATAACAACAGCAGTATCAGAAACAACAACAACAACAACAACAATAAACACAGACTAATATTTCCTGTTCGATCTAGAGATAGAAAGGTTGCAGATAATGAGCGAGAAGGTGAGGTAAATTTTTTAATTGATACGATATATTGTATGAATAACTTCCGACAGAGCGAATTGCATATCAGCATTTAATCAGCATTCGATATCACCATGATAGGGATATGTGTGGGCGGAAAAAGATTCGCATCAAATAGGTCAGCCTTTTATGATACCAACAGTAACACTGTTCACTGCGTTGTTGTTTACAAAGCATGAAGATAAAATCGTTTTCAGCATAACATTTAATGGATAGCGAAATGTAGCGAGAACCATAAATGCAGGAATTTAACAAAAGATCTTAATCCCACGGAGAAAGCAAAATAAACATACACACACAATCCCACACATGCTCACACACATATATATTCTTATATACATACACACACTCATGCATATATATATATATGTGTAGTTTTCATCAGCTCCAATGAAAGATACATATTCATGCATGCACAAACACACACATACACACACTCACACACACACACACACACACACACACACACACACACACACACACACACATATATATATATATATAT
>NC_069002.1:18420778-18422262 GCF_001194135.2 Octopus bimaculoides
TATACATACATACCTATACATACATATAAACACGTGTGTGTGTGTGTGTGTGTGTGTGTGTGTGTGTGTGTGTGTGTGTGTGTAGGCTAGCGCTTTTGGGGTAGAATTCTCATGAGAGGCATTCCGATCTCTTTCCCCCATATGGCTTTACAACCCAGCACCACATTATCCAATGTATTGGCAAACTTTTCAGAGTGGAAGTTCAAATAATTTGACCGCTACAAAGCGTTTTGTATATCAAGAATCTCTGAATCTCATCTGTTGACTTTCTCTCTTTATATATATGAATATATGTATGTATTTATATTCCCGGTTGCACATATGAAATATATCTTCCTTTTGTGTGTATGCCCCATGTTATATATTGGGAGGGCGTACTATTTATAAACTCACGCGCTAGGTGTTGCTCACTTCAGTTTTAATCATATCACAGATGTTTCGCTCAACCATGTAATTAATTTTTCAATAATTTCTGTTGTTCAGTTGATTTACTTTTATGTTATCTATTTCGTTTTCATTCTGCCTTTTATATTATTTACTCAATATTCGCTTGTTTTAATTTTTCAAGATAATTACGTGTGCATGCAGCATTTAACTTGTATGTATATAAGTGTGTATGGTATTTTGAGTAGAAGTGATTGTAGTCTATATGAGTAGAGACCGGCTTCAGTTGATTTTAATCTTATTACATCCTCATTTCTTATATTAATGTGGCAGGTAGCAGATGCAGTGGTGTTTCCAGAATGTGCATTGCATCTGTAACCTGTCGCAATGTACAACTTTTAGATGTGTGGAAAATACTTTTGATTCAATATTGTTTATTGATCTATAGTGATTTTGTATTGCATGTTGCTGATATTCCTACACTAGTATTTCCTGCAGCCTTTGTGGTAAACTATAATCTTATGTTAGCCGTTATACTCTGCAACTGTCAGTGGAGAGAGATGCATTTCTAAAGGAATACCACAAATATAAAACTGACTCGATGCACCTGCTTGGTTTTCAGCCTCCTTCAATTTCTACAGTGTTTTCCTAAATGTGTCGGTTTGCTCTTTTCTGGATGTAGCATTTATGAATATTACACCTTTTAATTTGCTGCCATACCAGCCACTTATTTTCTCTGACTAGTTCCTTTTCAATTATAGCAATAAAACGAAACACTTCACAAACAAGAAATTTAGTGTTCGATCTATCTGGCAAGAAAAGAGTTAGATATGCTAATCAATCCATCGAGATCATCCTAACTTCTAGTATTAGCGGTTTTATACCCAGTTTGTTCTTGGATTTTTGACGAAGAGTCCAGCGTGGTGCGAAACGTACGTACAGCTATTTGGTCTTTTCTGTCGACAAATGGATTGTATTGGCGTATCATTTACAGTAGTTAAAACACCATGTGTTGACAATTTCGCCCTTAGATATGTTATAATACATTATAGCGATGAAACCACACTTGACTATATATATATATATATATATATATATAT
>NC_069002.1:18422424-18435681 GCF_001194135.2 Octopus bimaculoides
ATATGCAGAGCAATCTTCAGCTGCAGGAAAATGCAGAAAATTACTGTAGAATAGACATATTATAATTGTGGCAACATTAATATGTCTATTCTACAGTAATTTTCTGCATTTTCCTGCAGCTGAAGATTGCTCTACATATTGCATTTTAATGTAATGCTCGCATTACTTAAATAAATGGAGTAGCATGAAACGTGCGTACTGCAATCATCTTTGAAATCCGTGTTGCTTATTTTGATTTTCTCTCTCTCTCTCTCTCTCTCTCTCTCTCTCTCTCTATATATATATATATATATACACATATACATATATACACATATATGTATATATATATATATATATGTATGTATCTATATGTTTACACAAACACATACATACATTCACACACCGCGCGCGCGCACACACACACACACACACATATATATATACATACTTGCTTATATACAACAAACTTACAATACAAAATACACACAAACATACAAATATACAAATATGCATACATACATGCATGCATACATATATGCATGCATACATACATACGGCGAGCTGGCAGAAACGTTAGCACGCTGGGCGAAATGCTTAGCGGTATTTCGTCTGCCGCTACGTTCTGAGTTCAAATTCCGCCGAGGTCGACTTTGCCTTTCATCCTTTCGGGGTCGATTAAATAAGTGCCAGTTACGCACTGGGGTCAATATAATCGACTTAATCCGTTTGTCTGTCCTTGTTTGTCCTCTCTGTGTGTAGCCCCTTGTGGGTAGTAAAGAAATAATACATGCATACATGCATACATACATGCATACATACATGCATACATACGTATATACATATATACATACCATAGGCTGATCTTAATTGTGTTGATTTGTCTAAAATCTTAAACGCTGTCGTATCATTTCGTAACAGAAGCAGATGTCTCTTCCGTTTTGCCGTTAGGTGTGAAGACACAAGTTAGTGTACACATGATTACATCGCTATTGCCAGTGAACTGAACCTACTGACCCAATTATCTTAACATAGGCATTATACAAATTACTGCGACAGTTTGATACTTGCGGCGTCAACAAGATCTGCGACGCCGGGGAGGCCGCCAGCTTGATCGTTTCTCATAGCTTCGACTTTTTTTTATCTGTTTATCAAGTTAGCTGGTTTTCACACACGCGTGCGCGTCCCACCACCGCCGCCGCCGCCACTACAGACATACAGATACTGAGTGAAGGCGCACGGCTTAGTGCTTAGGGTATTCGGCTCAAGATTTTAAAGACGTGAGTTCGATTCTAAGCTGCGTGTTGTGTCCTTGAGCAAAACACACAGACACACACACACACATATATATACAGTACCGTGCAAAAGTCTTCGGTCACTTTAAACTATTGTAAATTTCTACTAATTATCAACTTATAAGTAGATGTTTTGCATTGCGTTTTTTTACAGATGAATCATTGGCCTGGTTGGAATCATTTCCATACTGAATCATTTTGTAGCAGAGGGGAAGATGCAAAAGTTTTCAGCCACCTCACATAAACCAATCAAGATACAGTGTTTTAAAACAGAAAAATGTCCATAATAAAAATTTGTTACATAGTGTTCATTTCAAGAAATTACTGTACATTATTAATATTTCGTGTAGCTCCTCTTAGCTTGAATAATTGCTTCAATATGCCTGGGAATCCTTCACCATCTTCACAGGTATGAGATGCCATTCTCTGTGGCTGAGCTTCCAAAACTCTTCAAAATTGGGTGAATTCTTCTGACAAACGTTTCTCCTTAGTTCTGTCCACATTTGCTCGATGATATTTAAGTCAGGGCTCTGAGTTGGCCAATTTTTAATACGGTAACATCTTCATCAACCAGATTCTATTGTGTGATCAGTGAAATGGAGCTCCATCATGCGGAAAATTCTCACGTTCATCCAAGTCTGGTATCAAAGTGTTCTTCAACAACAGGTCGTATTTGGCACTCATCAAATTACCGTCGATTTTAACCAACTTTCTTGAACCATCACTTTTTATGTATCTCCAAAATACCGGACTCTTACCCCTCCAAACGTCACTGTTTTCGACGTGTACCGTGGGTCGGTTTGCATTCCTGGAGGCCTTCTCACAAACTCTTGATTATTGCACTCTGCACATGCACAAGAGAAATGGTTAACAGTGGGTTATATAGGGAAGACGGTCTAGTAGTGCATTTATCTCTTACTTATATCCGTTATAAGACTGCGACCATCTTAGGGCAACACCATTAAGAGTTGTAGTAGAATGGACTCCAGTACTTTATCAGAGGGCACTCAGATGAAGCTCCATGATTCAAATCGGTTTTATTACCAACTATGATAAATATTTTTTAGCATAAAAATGATGATACCAAAGAACATTGACAGCAGAGACAGCTGTTAGATGGGATGCAGTCTTTTTGTAAATAAATAATTAATAATAATTGATGCAAATCAATTGTTGTTCATGAATATTATCCTCATTTTCTGTTTTCTTCATATATATATATATATATATATATATATATATATATATATATATATATATATATATTTCCAAAAATGAGTTTAAAGAGATATAATAATCCGGAGGTTACCGTGTTTACTCTTTGATTTCAGATGAAGACAGGTGGTGTTGAAAACAAATAGATGTATTAGTATAACGCTCCGGAATTGAGAACGTCTTTAACGTTTCGAGCCTACGTTCTTCAACAGAAACGAACACGAAAAGAAACAAGGAGAGAAACAAATAGAGAAAAAAAATGTGTGTATTGGTTAGCGATCTATCATGGTGAATGCCGGACAGAAAGGTCACACACGAGAGTTAAGAAGAAGGGGAGATAACAAAGTAGTAGTGATCCCAAAGCGAAGGTGCGTGTGTGAGAGAATGTTGGTGATCTTAACGTATGCGTGTGTGTATGTAGGTGTGAAGAGGTTGGGGGTAGGTGGGGTATGTGGGTAGGGTTAGGGTATGTGAGAGAGGGTGTAGGGGATGGGGTGTAAGGGATGGGGTGTAAGGGATGGGGTGTAAGGGATGGGGTGTAAGGGATGACTGGAGTGACTGGCTTCTTTCAGTTACCCCCCCCTCCAAATCCACTCACAATGCTTTGGTCGGTCTGATGCTATAACAAATGACACCTATCCAAGGTGTCATGCAGTGGTACTGAACTCGGAACTCGGAACCATGAGGTTGGGAAGCAAGCTTCTTACCACACAACCACGCCTATATATATATATATTACATTTTGTTTGTTTTTCATATATTTATATGGGGAGAGAGAAAGAAAGATATAAAAATATAGAGAAGTGGTGCATACAAACATACATACGTATATATTTTAATTGATCGTTCGTTAGCAAACATCTGAAGAGACAAAAAAAAAATGTAAAAATAACGTCAACAATGCTTTTCTTAGAAATTGTCACAACTCAGTAATACAGGATTCATTAAATTGTTTTATGTCACATAATTCTATCCTGCGCCACATGTACAATTATTGTATAATTATTATATAATTTGTTATATATGTCTTGTCCCCACCTTCTAGAATGTGTTTTTTTCTATACAAGACGTGTCTCTATCATTAGCTTAACAATCAGACGCCATCACATTAAAAAAAACAAAAAAAACACAAGTCGAGAAAAAATCGAACTTCCTTTATTTGTTTATATTCCAACAAATGAAAAATAATTTATATTACAATGTATCATTTATTCAATATTATCACATTTTGAGAACAATAGCATCGTTAATTACATATCTTTAACAGGTCTGTTATTCCCTGCTATAGGAAAAAAAAGGAGTATCAGAGTACTTCCTTCTCCAACACACACACATATACACACATACACACACACGTGCACACACATATTACGGATTTCACATAGTATGTGTGTTTTGCTTATACACTCATTGGCTGCGGGTTAGTGAACATCGTAGTTAATGTCAGTTTATGATGCCGAGTGTTAAGGAACACTAAATTATACTAGAACAGTCGATATCAATAGCAACTTGGTAACACCGTGTTCTCGAAATGAATCGAATCACTGGTCTCAGAAATATATGCAATTAGTGTCTGGTCTATTTACTGATGTGCAATGGCGTAGCACATTTGAAACAAACTAAGAAGAATGATTTACAGTTGACCTATGGTATGGACACCCAGCCCTGTGAGCATAGTCTTCAGTTGATCTGTAGTTTCGGTGATGAACACGATATCAACGACGAATCAGATGAGTGTAATTATCTCGCCGTCCATGAAAGTTTAACTTAACAACTTGCGCCAAGATAAAAAACGAGGGTGAAATGAAGAAAGAATTGGATTCGCATTGTGATCAGCGATAGTCTAGTCGATACAGTGAGATGGTGAAATGTATGTATGTATGTATGTATGTATGTATGTATGTATGTATGTATGTATGTATGTCTGCATGTATGTGTGTGTATGTGCATGTATAGCTATATATATATGTGTGTGTGTATGCATATATATATATATATATATATATATATATATATATATATATATATATACATGCGTACATGCACAAACACAACACACATACATATATATGATGGTTGTCTATTCCTTATACAAAGTTTGATCAGCTCTTGTACTTACACCATAGATCTATCATGGCGTCTGATGTGGCTTTTTAAACCCGACAATGTTTTGAAAAGACACCCACAGAAGTTGCATATCTGCTTTGGATCACCAAGAGCTGCAGTTAAGTTCTGATCTTTGTGGATCTTAAAGTGTCTTTTGAGGCTTCCATTAAATTTGCAGACCTTATAGCATACATGGCATTGAAAGGTGTGCATAGATCTATATATGCGGAGTAGTTGGTGGAAGTTCCTTTTTCATGGATCCGCAAATGAAATTTAAGCCCAGCAAAGGTATGGTCTATCGCAAATTGTATATTTTTATACAAGTTGTTCTAAATAATATATCCACTCTTGAACAGCTGGTAGCTCAATTTTGATTTCTTTTGGAATTTAGCCCATTTTAAATAACGAAAGGAAACGGAATAAGCTTTGGACATAAAAAAACTTTCTCCTAAAACGCTTCTAGAAATTTGATAACGCAGTCGAAGTGCAAGACATTTGAAAGATCCATCAGCATGATTTACCATCACTTGAATTAACGGTAAGTATGGAGCAGACTGAACTATTCGGAATGTCTACGGTAAAAGTTTCGTATGAGCGAGGACATCCACGAGTACCACAGAGAAAAAGAAGGGTAGTAAAAAGGTGTTGTTAGAGTTGAAGAAAATCTGTGTGGCAAGCTAGGGACACAGGTATTTCAAAGTTAAGCGTCCATTGCATTTTGAAGCGCTTTCATGATGGTGATCCGGATAAAAGGGTGGAGTTTGTGTGTGGCGACTTGGTTAGATATGTAGAAGATGCACAACTTCCGATAACGATTTTTTTTTAGTTATGAGGCTACATTTGAATTAAATGGCTCTGTCAACAGCCACACTTGCTCTTACTGCGGACATGAGAGTCTTCATTTTACGGAGGGACATCGTATTAATTTACCGCAAGGTACATTATGGTACTACTTATCATGAAATGGATTGATCTGACCATTCTTTATTGAGGGTACTGTGGCTGGTTTCATTATTGGAATTTACTGCGACAATCTGACATGGCTAGTATTTCAGAAGATTTTGAAGATTATAAATATGTGTATGTGTGTGTGTGTGTGTGTGTGTGTGTTTGTGTGTGTGTGTGTGTGTGCATGCGTGCGTATATGAAGGTGTATGGCCCTGTGGTTAGAGCGTCGGGCTCACAATTATGACGTTCTGAGTTCGATGATCAGACTGGGCTGTGTGTTGTTCTTGTGCAAGGCACTATTTCACGTTGCTCCAGTTTACTCAGCTGTACAAACTGGTGCCAAGCTCTATTGGTGGCGAGGAGGCGGGAGGCTATCATGCATGGGTGACTGCTGCTCTTCTATAAAACAAACTTGTCACGGAGGGGAACCTTCTAGTGCAATCCTACAGTCATTCATGACTGAAGTGGCTCTTTACGCTACACACACGCGCCCCCCCCCCCCACGGGAAGAATTCAATAATCACTAAATGTGACTAAGGATGCCGGAGCACCTACATTGCTAGTAAATACTCTTAATGGTGTAGGAAGACCGCATAGAGTATACACACATGCTGGCTGGAGAAGTAGCCGCCCCACGGCTACTTTGAGGATCACTTACACTATATCTAGTTTAATCTATGACTGTAGACATTGTCAGTGAGGACTGTTCGAACGGTGCATGATCGGCTAGTTTCCTCTGACAGCATACATATATTTATCATAAAGATGCTGAAAGTAATGCCTTACTCTACCCACAGTTCAGACCCTGCACCATCAGATAACCACTTTTTCCAACCCATGGCTCATTTCTTGCGAAAGTTAAACAATGCGGATTAGGTTGGAAATGGATGAAGGGAGAGTTTAGCCTCTAATCCAGCCATATGGTATAAGTGTGGAATTGAGCTTCTGGTCACAACGATGGCCGCAGACAATAGAATATATGATATATTTTGCTAAAAAAAGCGCTTTTCGTATGTGAAGTGTTTGAACTATTAATTAAGGCTTGGAATACGAAAATCTTTTTATTCAAACTAGCATAAACATACATGTGTGTGTGTATGTATGTGCGTTTTTGCGTGCATATTTATATTTTATTTGCATGGATAGATAAATGTTTGAGGATGTGCTGTATGTATGTATGTATGTATGTATGTATGTATGTATGTATGTATGTATGTACGTTTGTACGTATGTATGAGTCTATGTATGTAGGTAACCATGTCTCTAAGTGTATATTTGCTTGTAGCTTCCTTTCAGCGTTCGAGTGTATACCTGTGGTGTGTGTGTGTGTGTGTATGTATGTGTGTATATGTGTGTGTGTGTGTGTGTGTGTGTGTTTGCTTGCTAACTGTGGTTATGTGAATGCTGCTATTTTTGTTTTCTCTGATGGCCGACCAGTCCATGATTATCTGAATGGCACCACCTGGAAAAGAAATTTAATGATATTTCACACTAGAGTCACACTTTGAGCACCGTGACAAAGAAGAGTTACTGTCTGCAGATATATACATGAGTGTGGTGGTTTATCTGAAATTAGCTGGAGGTATTTCTCAAGGAACCTTTTAAATGCTATGAGATCTTTTTTTCCTTTATGCGTCTTGGTATAATGTTATAGAGAGCAGAGCCAGTTGAGGTAAAATATTTCTGTGTTAGTGATGTGAGGCGAGCAGGATTTTCGCAGAGGACGTATGGCACAGGATTCAAGCGTTGTGCGAATTTTAAGATGCCAACTGCATTTGGGCAATTTTTTGAAATATTTTCCACATCAAACAATTCACTCAGCGCTACGGTGGCGATGGAGGGAATAAAGTCTGAGCTTCTCGAGCCGATCTCAATAATCAAGACCTGCCGTGTCGTCTATTTTATTTTCTCCTGTGATTGATCTCTCTAGTGCTTATGTTTTCAATATATTTTGTTTCGTGTAGGTAGATCACGGTGTACAGCAGTATTTAAGACGAGAGGAAAAAGATAATGGTAGTATCCTTTCTAGACCGGAATGTTCTGAGGATCCAAGAGCACTGCCTTCGGACCAGATGAACTTTGCTATTTATGTGGCCAATCCAGTTGTTGTCGACAATTACTCTGAGATTCCTCGTCATGCTTGATACCATGAGGGGTTCATCTGAGATAAATGTGTATGGTAGCCTCTTTACCGAAGTGGATTAATTCAAGTTTGTCTTCACTTAGCTGCATATTATGTTTTTCTGGCCATTGGATGATAGTGACAGATCCAATTGGAGATTAGTTCGATTTCTTTCTATGTCGACAATTTTCAGAAGCTTAGAATTACACACGAAAAGTCTAACGTTGCTGTATTTGATGATTTCAATGATGTAAATAATGTAAAGGAGTGGGCCCAATACAGTCTTTTGTAGGTCTCCATAGATAACTCTTGCTGAGCTTGATGGAATACCATCGATCACCAAATGCTGTGTTCAGTTCACCAGAAATAATTCAATCCACTTGAATACTTTCATTCAGATTCCAATGTAGGACAGTTTTTTTAAAAAGATGCGTCGCTGACGGAAACTCCATCTCTAGTAATTCCTCTAAACACAATTTTGGGCCATAAAATCATCACTTTCTACCATTATATCTACATACCTCAGCCACTACCACCGCCACCACTAGTTGCTCATATATAAATGGTAAATGCTTTTGCAAATAAACTTGAATTTCATTTTAGAACCTCCGAGGAAGCCATAAGGCGATGCGCAAGCTCTCAGCTCTGACTGCACTGCATCTCATTGCAGAAACAGCCGTAAGCCAATGAAGTGCAATGCATACTAATCTCGTTACATGTTTGTTATAGGTCGACAGGAAGTTGGTGTACATTAGGTCTTTGGAATATCGGTTAATACTGCTATACCAATCGTATCATTTCATTTTCTCATCTTTCAACTATTTAAACCTTAGAGATGTAATTTCATTGTAATATATAAATTGTATAAATACTTGCCAGTGTTAGATAAACAGAGCCACTGCTTCTTACTTATTGTCAATAGCTCTTTGTTGAAATTCAAGTTTTATTCCAATACCTACCATTGGTTCTATTTGATGAGAGTTGATGGCAGTTGATTATTGGATGTTATAGAAGAATACAAAACATCAGAGTAATAATAATGCCACTAAGCATTCGACGTAGAGAAATAGTTTTGAAATAACAGTCCTTTCTCGTTCAAATAATGTATGTAGTTCTCAATAGACATTCATGCAGAAGAATATGACACCAATACCTTTTATTTACCACAAAATTCTAAACGAATAACAAGGAGTGGATATGTGTGTATGGGGGGAGAGAGAAAGAGAGAGAGAGAGAGAGAGAGAGAGAGAGAGAAAGAAAGAGAAAGAGAGAGAAAAGAAGAAAGAGAGAGAAAGAGAGAGAGATAAAAAGAGAAAGAAAGAGAGAGTGAGAGAGAGTGAGAGAAAGTGAAAGTTATGAATGTATGTATGTACTGTAACATGGTGTACTATAGGGCTAACAATGGTTCTATTGATGGTAAAAGAGATAAATGGAGTCAAATTACGTTAGGTTGCACGATTCGATCTATGAATCAATGAATGATTAACTGTATTGACCTTTCACCAAATAATCAGCTTACTATTTACAACAGCTGGGTGAAATGAAGCAATGTTCAATAGAATATTGTGCACAGCAACACAAAAGGGGCTTCAGATCCTGGAATTAAAACTACGATTTTCAACGATCTAGTTTATATCATTTCTTGAGTATTGAACTGATACAGACAGACAGACACATGCTGGTTTCAAATTTTGGTACAAAGCCAGCAATTTCGATGGAGGGGTTAAGTCGATTATATCGACCTCAGGGATCAACTAGTACTTATTCTATCGACCCCAAAAGGATGAAAGGCAAAATCGACTACGACGGAATTTGAACTCAGAATGTAAAGATGGACAAAAGGGTGCCAATCATGGTGCTCGGCGTGCTAACGATTCTTTCAGATCACCGGCTTATGCGCACACACACACACACACACACACACACACACACACACACACACACACACACACACACACACACACACACACACACACACACACACACACACACAAATGTTAATACCTATTTTCAAGTTCACCTCATTCTGCGAGTTAATTCTTCATTTAACTAGGTCTTCATCGCGCATAAAAGAGAAAAGAAATATCATGGCAATCTCCAATGTCGTTATTTGAAATAAAATTAATTAATTAATGAACTGTTTTATTCTGGAGTCTGTTGAATACCCGTTTTAAGAACTTTTGCCCAGTACTACTTATCCACGAATACCCTTTCGCGGATACGATTTCGTTTCGCTGTATGCATTGAAGACGCAAAGGTTGATTTGTGTTTACAATTGAATATAACAACTTTTGTTTTACCAATTAGCGAGCTGTGAACATAAAACCATGTGATTGCCTGCTTTTGCATCTCTCAAGAGTATAAACAAAGGAAACCGAATCCGTTAAAGCGGGTCCTGACGAGTGGGAACGGATGAGGTGGTGTTTACTTCATACGTGTAGTGTTTGAGTTTTTTTGCTACAAGACTGACCTGAAGAATGCCATCATGGCTTCTGTTCTTGGATTGCATTCAGGTTTAGTTGATGTTTCTTGATTGTATGTGGATGATATATGATCAAGGAAGGTTAGGAGGGATGAAGGCTCGAATCATTAGCATAAGCTTTGATTTTACTGGATGTGCTGTTACTTTATCGATGTATAAAGCAGAGAGAGAGTAGGAAGAGGACCTTAGACCAGACAAGAGTTTCTAAAGTAGTGGGGTAGATTGAGCTCCGTCAGTTGTTATTGTTATTTTGTCTGAGAAAGGTTGAGTAGACCTATGATCAAAATCATCCAGCATTTGAGGAAGATATAGCTGCTATTATTTGGAGCCAAAACGACCAACTATATTTCTGTTATGTTGTTCCACATCATTTGTAAAGGAGCGAATTTATTTATCATAAGCTTTCTAGTACTGACTTCGCAAGTCTTTCTCTTGCATGTAATGAACCCAGGACTACATTATCTAGTGTATCCGTTTTAAAGCGATGAGGTTTGATTAGAGAGAGACTTGGCTACCATTTCTGGAAATTCAAACAACCGCCATTATTGCGGCTTTGTTTAGCTTCCAGTCAGCATTGATTGAAAAGATCTATGATCAAAGACGTTCCATTTGTGACCTCCAGTAATATTCTATATCTAATATTCTAATGTCCAATGTATCCCTCCTCATCTACGATGGTACCGTGTGATCTGAGGGAGAATTGGCAGTTATTTCTAGCAAAACTTGCTGGTTGTTACACTTATTGTTTGTGCAAGTTGCTTTATCTGCTGCTGTGGTTGTTGAAGGCCAATACTGATCCAGCAAACAAACCTATTTGTAACAACTTTCCTACCGTGACCCTTCCATTTTTTCAAGATTATCAATTCTTACATTATCCGACATGCCCTCCCAGCAGTGTTATTTACTTGTTATTTCTAGCAAATCGTGTGGCCATATACAAGCACCTTCATTAATTCATGCTGTTTATGTGGCTACTTAGCACAATCCAGCTCTGTATGTCGGACAGATTTAAGTTGCCAGGCGTTTCTTCCATGACCATTCCATTTATTTTCCCAAGTATAATGTACCGAGAGCTGTTGTCTACTGTTACTGCATTGTTGTTGTTGTCGTTGTTGTTTTAAAATCTTTTACACAAGACCCTCTGCTTCTTCTTTTTGTTGTTGTTATTGTTGTAGTTCTTCTTCTTCTTCTTTGTAGTATTAGTATTAATAGTAGTAGTAGTAGTAGTAGTAGTAGTAGTTGTAGTAGTAGTAGTAGTAGTAGTAGTAGTTGTAGTAGTAGTAGTAGTAGTAGTAGTAGTAGTAGTAGTAGTAGCCTTTTTTGAAATTGATGCTGCTGCTAATTTGTCATTTAATATTGTTTCTATTGTTGTTGATGTTTAATACTAATTTTATGCAACATTAATTAATAGCTAAAATGCATTCGTCATCGCCGCCGCCGCCGCCGAGGACATTGTTTCATTCTATTCGTTAATTTTGTTGTTGTTTGCTTCGTTTTTCATTCATTGTTGTTGTTGCCACAGTAAGTTTTTAACAAAAGCAAATATTTGAAATATATTTGTATTTTAGTAGTGGTAGTAGTAGTAGTAGTGGTGGTGGTGGTGGTGGTGGTAGTGGTGGTGGTGGTGGTGGTGGTGGTGAGAAGAAGCTGATGTAGATATTAGGTCTGGTGGCGATGCTGGTGCGCTTTAATCGTTGTTGTAATTGTGGTTAATGTTGTTTTGTATTTTTTGTACTGGTCGTGGGTGGTGGTTTTGTGAGAAAGATACAAGTAGTAGTAGAACGGATGATGATGATGATGATGAAGAAGAAGAAGAAGAAGAAGAAGAAGAAGGAAAAGCTGCTGTTGTTCATGATGGTGGTGGTGATAATGATGATGAAACGATGAAATAATGATGATGATGGTTTTTCAGTTTTGTCATTTTATCTACGTGTTACTATTATAACAGTCAGCGTCGGCTGCCATAAATAACCTCTGATAGCAATCTCAACGGTGCCGCAGTTATCAACATTTGTTAAAGCCGCCATACTGCACCTGCGGGCGCTGGGAGGTGTAGGTTATTTTATCTGACGAATGGTGGCTCGAAAGGCAGCCACAGCAGAGTTTTTCAGGCATTCGATAGAATCAAATAATGACGCGAGTTCGAATACCATCGGGAGCAAATTTGCACCTCATACACTTCGAGAAACCCAGTGGAGTAACAACGTACGAACTGTAGTCCAGCAAAACACGCTTGATAGCATCTTAAAATGTGTTGGTCATTATATTAGGAGCGATGCTGATGATGATCCTGGTGATATCCTCAAAAATTATTCTACTTTCCCACAACAAATTCTAAAGTAGTAAATCTTGTGTATTGAATGACTGCTGTTTTTGTTGTTGTCCTTGTTTATGATAAATAAATATATTTTAGTTTTAGTTACTTTTGAAGTAAGAGCAGTAGCAGCAGCAATAGCAGCGGAAGTAGTAGTAGCAGCTGCAATAGCAGCGGAAGCAGTAGCAGCGGAAGTAGTAGCAGCAGCAGCAGTAGCTTGGTGGTGGCTAATATATATGCTCCCGAACAGAAATCCACGAGACCAGTAATCGATGTCTAACTGTTGATTATTAAGAAACACATACCAACGCTTAATTGGTTATTAAGGGTCCATCGTCGGTGATGATGATGATTGAAACTGTAGTTTCCAAAGATGATCGAATATAGAGTGTAGCCACACAGTTATGGCTGTTGGTTAGCACCAGACATTGAGGCTGGGAATCTCGTCGGAGAACGAGTCTCATTCTGAGATACAGGTCTCCTCTCATGGAACAAGTGTGAAGTGTCAATTCTTTTAGCATCTGTTGATAAGATTGAAGAACTGTAAAGCGAATGGATTATAATTTCTCAAAATGTTGACATCTGGTCGAATGATTAAGATACTCTGGTAACCTCAGTAAACGAGACGATGTTATACCAGATATTCCTATAGTTCCATGTCTGATGCTAAATAACTACAACGACGACCCCACCACCACCACCACCACCACCACTACCACCACCACCACCACCACCAACAACAACAACAACAACAACTACTACTACTACTACTACTACTACTACTACTACTACTCTT
>NC_069002.1:18436895-18437825 GCF_001194135.2 Octopus bimaculoides
ATACATATATGTGTGTGTGTAGAGGTGGGAATGGTGTACATGTGTGAATGTCTGTGCAAGTATACACACACACATACATATGTATGTGTGTATGAACACAGACGCACATGCAGACATACAAACATACAAGAATACATACATATATATACATATGTATTCTTGTATGTATACACACACACACACACAGACATATATATATATATACATACAAGAATAAATACATGTACACATGTATATATACCTACCTACCTACCTACCTACCTACCTACCTACCTACCTACTCACCTACCTACTTACCTACCTACCTACTTATCTACCTACATAATACATGCATACATACATACATACCTACTTACCTACGTACATACATACATACATACAACGTTATAAGGCTGAATGTTTTATGCGAATAATTTTAATTATCGGTAAAATGTAAAGAATAATATTTAGAAAACGAAAATAATTGGATTCTTAACCGCAGCTGTGCATGTGTGTCACTGCAGATGGGGGTGTATATGTGTGTGTGACAGTGTGTATATGTGGGTAGTATATGTGTGCGTATACATTTTGGGATGGTGGAGTAGTAGAGTGGTATTCGTACACAAAGACTACAATTCACATTTTCTCCATTGTAGGAAGCAGAGAAGGACAACCACATTCAACATGTAAACCAAAAAACAATGGATTTGCCTGTAAATTGTAAGTTGACGACTGGAATATTAAAACTGCAAAACAATTGATTTACAATAATAATTTCAGAACTCAGTAGATAGTGTATACATTCATACATATATACATACATACATACATACGTACATATATAAATACATACGTATATACATACATTTACACACATACATATATTCAAGCATGCATACGTGCATACACTCATATATACATAATACACATATATTCATTTATATATATATA
>NC_069002.1:18438091-18440591 GCF_001194135.2 Octopus bimaculoides
TATATATATATTTATTTATTTATTTATATATATGTATATGTGTGTGTATGTATATATATATGCATATATGGATGTATATGTATGTTAATGTCTATATATATGTATATGTGTGTGTACAATGCTTACATGTTTGTATGTTTGTGAATGCAAGTATCTATGTGCCCCTTACAAACACACACACACACACACACGCGCGCGCGCACATACACACACAGAAACACCGATTCAAAGTGGTGATGCTGATTTTTTTTATTTTGCACCAGGGAAGTCTTGATGGAATAGGTTTTTGATTAAGAACATTCAAACTATGAAAACTTTTATCATCCTTTCTGAGTCGGCATAGTTTAACTAGGATTACATCGTTGCGTGTATCCTATGGTTGCCAATTATTGCTGACCAGTCACCCACAATCAAACAGAAATATGATTTATGTCATTCCAGCCGTGCCATCCTCTCCTCTCTTTTGCAGACATAATGCACCTAAAACAATATAATCTAATGCAGTATTTCTTGTTGAAGGATGATAGAGACTTGGTTGCTATTTCTACCAAGTCAAGAATCCACCTAACTGCTCCTTCGGTGTTTCAAGATTTGTGCGGCAAGTTAAAGATCTTAGGCTACCCGGGAGACCTAAAACATACAATGACGTGAGCACCATAGGAACGTGATGAATGCTGGACACTTTTCACTCATCATTTCTTGTGCTGATCACCGTGAGGCAAACTTTGCTGGTTACTATTATCTTGTTGCAAACCAAGTCATATATTTTGGAGACTTTAGGCTCCAATTGAGGACAAAGACCATCTAATTACATTGATGCCAAAAGCAGAGATATATAAGATGATAATGAAGATTTTTCAAAGCAAGAAGGGTGGGGTTAGAGACTCCTCGTTCGGCTTGGTGAAACTCATCTCGGTTTTAGCCGCTTGAAGAAGGAGCAGAAAAAAGAGAAGAAAAAGAACAACAAAACAACGACAACAACAATGATAGCAACAACTGGATGCAGTGTAGAGTTCATGGATTCTAGGTCTGTAAGAACGGGATATGCTCACATCTTTCTCATGTCCTCCGACTGCTGTAGAATCGTCGCAATAAAATAACAGAGTTGCAAGAAACAACGGACAACATTTAGTGTAGAATGTCAATAATTCTACATCATGTAGAAACATCTTCAGGTGGTGCAGCACTACCAGCAGCAATCCCTGCCTTCTTTTACGTTAGATTTAATAGTTCTTCACTTATATATTGTGTATCTCTACCAATAACATCGATGTAATGAAATAGTCTGTCCTCAATTAACAAAGATATATTCAATATGTCCCGAAATCTCTCCACTGGTCTTCTACTCAGGCTATGATATGTTTCCAGCTCTTGTGGGAAGCCGCTACACAACTTTGAATAGATTCATGCCTGTCTAATTAATAAGAATGCACAGCCTAAAAATTCTGTAGAGGATACAGGGAAAAACGTACCCACCCCTCCCACTATCATTGAATGTTATCAGCCATCGTTTTCTACTTGTTTTTTCCTTGTTGATAACCATTCCTTACGTGATTTTCATATCCTTCTCGAACCGACGGAGTTTTACACGATTCCCTGAATGCAAATTTCTACTGTATCAGGTTACAGCACCAAACCACTTCCTTCTAAATATTTTGTAGGTCAGCAATCTTTTCTAGTACCACTCTGCCGTCTGTCAATGGAAAATGAAGAACCTTTCTAAAACGCTGGATTGTTTTCTTACTTTCAGCCCTAAATATCTGTACATCGCACTCATACAATGCAGAAGAAAGTTCTATTTCCCTTATACGTACGTATGTGTGTGTATGTTTTTATAATTTTATTATGAGGATACATTGGAAGCAAAGTAGGACGACAGAATAACTAAGAAGGATAACATAGAGCTTACACTCAGATAAATAACATTGAGAACATCAAGTGTTGTTAGGATACTGTAGATACGCATGTTCGAAATCTAATTTAAACCGTGGATCCAACTCTAAGGTTGGTCCTTGGTGTAGCGTAGCAATGAAATTAAACACAAATGCCGTTTAAAATTTAAAACAGCTCTTTCAGTTGAATTTTATTCATGCATTCATAGAAGATTACATCATAATAATAATCCACCATCATCAAATAATAGTTTTTAAACAGACAGGATTTTAAAACAGATGAGATTTCTTATATCAACCCGGACAGATCCAACGCCAGCTGGATTTGTCCAGATTGATGTAAGAAATCTCACCTGTTTTAAAATTTGAAGATTTCGGAAGATTCCTCCTCCTGTAAAATTCGTCACAGTACGAAGTATGATGTAAATAATACTGTTTTTATTCGCCTTACATTAATGCCTCTACAGATATACATCACTCATATTTCGTATATATATATATATTCACACCTGCTTCTGTATATGTATCTATATATAATATACTATGCAAAAATAAATTTTCGGAACGCATAGAATAAAACCCGGTTTGTTGAAATATCCATTCCTCAT
>NC_069002.1:18443091-18451433 GCF_001194135.2 Octopus bimaculoides
AGAAAGGAGAAGGAAAGAAAGACAGTAAGGAGTGGGAGAAACGGAAAATTATTATTATTATTGTTGTTATTTTGAAAGACTCTCAGGTAGTTCTTAATTACCGGTTATTCTTTACTTTGAAAGCAGGCAATAACAAATCACCACCGGTTTGAAGTAGTGCCTTCTCCTGTGACTCAAAGAGACGATACTTAGAATGCGAGCTGCACCCAACAATGCTGTCTTCTGGATCACCTGGAGCATGACAGCAGGTCCAATATTCTGAATGTATTTCAAAGCCCTTGAAAACTGCTCCTAATACTCAACATTACTTTCCTCATACCTCATAACTTTCCTATCTCGTTCCGCAGTGGCTGGTATTTCTCAATCTTTTCTGTTTCCTTACATTTCACCCTCGAATCGCCTGGTATTGCAACATCTATCATCTTTACTTCCTTTTCATCTTCATGGGTGAGCACGATATCTGGTCGTCTCGGCTCTATGACTTGGTCGCACTGCATGTTAAAATCTCAGAGTATTTTGTAATGTTCGTTTTCCATTACTCTCTCTGGCTTTCCATTACTCTCTCTGGTTTTCCATTACTCTCTCTGGCTTTCCATTACTCTCTCTGGCTTTCCATTACTCTCTCTGGCTTTCCATTACTCTCTCATACCATTGTTCGTCCCTCTCGAGGTTTGTTTTACCACACAACAACCAGTGGACATATCTGGCCACATTGTCGTGTCTCCTTTTGTATTCGTTTTATGCGAGCTTACAGCACTCACTAACAGTATGGCTTATACTTTCTCCCTTCTCAGAGCACATCCTACACTGTGCCGAGTCAGTGCTTTCATCAATGCGATATTTGGAGTAGATTGTTCTGAGAGCTTGTTCTTGAGCGCTGCAAACTAATGCCTCAGTGGGCCCTTTTAAGTCTCCTTTCTGCAGCCATTGCCAGGTTTTATTCTAATCCATCTCATCTTTATTCTTCAAGAACTGACTGTGGATTTTCTTGTCCTGCCAAATTTTCTTCCTTTGCTCTCTCTGGTCTTTCTTAAATTTTACTGGATCTACGGCTTTATTCACTTTTAAAGTTCACTGCATTTTCACTGCTTTAATCATTTCATCTTTGCTCCCCTTGACATACCAAGCCAGGCTATTCTCCTCTTCCCTTACACAACCTTTACAACACACCAATCCCCGTCCTCCTTCTTTCATACAATATTAACACATCACTCTTGGGGCGTAGTTCCTTATTTATTGTCATTAATTTACGTGTTCTCTGGTCTATCTCTTGTAATTCATGCTTCTTCCAAGATACTATTCCTGTCCCATCAAAGCAACCGCCCACGTGTTAATTGCTCTGATCTTATAGCGGCCATTTAGCTTCGATTGGAGTACAAGCCGAGTTCTCCTCAAATACACTTACCTGTACATTACTTTCATCTTGTGTTCATTCATCTCATCTTTTTCAATGATACCCAGGTACTTGTATCCTTCCTGTCCGACTTCCTTTATAGTTTCACCACTTTCCAGCTTGATTCCATCGCTTTTACTGAGTTCCCCCTTTTGTGAATCATTGCACCACATTTCTCGATCCCGAATTCCATGCCAATATCTTTGCTAATCACCCGCACAGCTGCCGTCAGACTCTCAATTTCTCTCTCAGTCTTAGCGTTTAGATTTAGATCATCCATAAACTACAGTTGTTTACTTTCACCCTGCCTAGCATGTACCCTATGCGCACCTTTCTTAAAACGTTCGTTAGTGGCAGTGTGCAGACAACAAATAGAAGAAGCGACAGACTGTCTCCTTGAAAGATTCCTCTTTTGATATTTACTTCTCCCAGCTTATCTCCTCATGCTATGGGTTCAGTTCGCTACGCTGTCATTGAGTTTTGTATTAACTTCAGGATATTGTGGGAGACCTTAAGCAGTCTAATAATAATAATAATAATAATAATAATAATAATAATAATAAATATTATTATTACTATAGACGTCGCACTGTATCTAATATCGTGATGTTGTTCATTGAAGATATTGTGTCTACCGGAGGTTTGTACTGTTTGTCAAGTCACAACAAGGGCCTCAGACAGACAGTTCTTTACGTAATATACGTGCAGTTCCAAGTAATGACGACTTTTGCAATAGATCTAGATTGTAGGGTATCTCTAAGGTTTTCAGCTGTTTTTGAGATTGCGTTGTTCTCAACCCAATGCTCCGACGACAATAGGGATAACCTTTATGTTCATCTTACGTAGCTGCACACATCTTAGTGATCTCAATTCTCAGGTCTCCATATTTATCAACGTTTTATCTTTCTTTCATGATGGCACTTCTACATCGATTATTAGGCACTCTTGTTTGTCCCTCCTAAAGGTTACTATATTATTATTATTATTATTATTATTATTGTTGTTGTTGTTGTTGTTGTTGCTATTTACTTTTTATCTGCATGGTTGTTACAATCACATGCCAAGACACCCAACGTCCTGGGGTGAGTGAAGGATAAGAGATGTTACAGTATGACTGAAAGCTTGGGGAGGAGAAGTGGGAGGAACAGTAGCGAAATATCATGTATCACAACACAATGCAGACATTGAAATTGATAGGGTGTTTCTAAGGATGTGGGCAATACTTGTTAGTACAATCTTTGGGATTTCTTCGAGACATGGTTCTCTTGGGTCGTTATTCAGATGTTTCTGACATCCCCGCTTTTTTTTTTATCATACCGAAGGCACCTGCAATAACAGGAACAATTCTTGTTTTAAGATGCCATACATTTTGTAGTTCAATTTCCAGGTCTTTATATTTACTCAATTTGTCAAATTCCTTTACAGATATGTTTTTATCAGTGGGAACACTTACATCGATTAGTCTGCAAGTATTTTCTTCCCTGTCTTTAATGACTGTGTCTGGTCGTTTACCCTGGGTCGTTCTATCAGTATTGACTGGAAAAACCCAGAGGATAGTGATTTTTATTTTCAACGACTGGTTCAGAATGATTTCAACAGAAGTAAGCAGTAGTGCTGATTTTGTAGTGCTTAACAAAGAGTAAAGTTGTTACAGTGTCATGACTTTCGACCGCCCGAATCTAATTTTGACTCACTTCTGAATTGAGTGTTGCTTTAATCATGCCTGGTTTTAATGGCAAGCAATTAAAAAAAAAAATATGAATGAAAATTCATTTCGGCATCCAAGTATGAGTTCTAACGTAACGATTATCTTATGAAGAAGACCAGAAATTAATGAATGAGCTTCATTGATAAAATCCCAAAGTAGCTTTTTTCGATTTAAACTAAAGCCAGCTTTTGAAAGATTTAACATCAGAAGAATGAGTTACTGAAACTACTTGAGTTTATTAAGCAAATAAAATAAACACTATAGTATACTTAATATAATACTTGATAAAAGAACGTTTATGAAAGACAAGTAGGAAATGGCTAAGAACAACCAATATACTATGATAACTTTTACATTTAAAAAGAATGAGTAAGACACAAAGATATGAGTCACTGATAGGTTGAAAGATAGAAAGAAAGTGAAAAATAACATCATGCGAGAATTTACCCTTCATTTTTAGATAAAAGAAAATATTGCAGATGTATTTCTTTTATGTATCGTCTGCTCAGTTTAACCGATAAATGTTAAACATTTGGTGGACATACTTCCAGTTGTCCACAGATGTATTTATTCGTTTATTACTGTTGTCCGAGTTTTAATAGCTTTCAATTTGACAGACTCAAATTAATTTTAAAATATCTATCGATTTCTATAGTTCAGTTTAGTAAAACCAAAATCATTTTAAAATGTGTAAATCTTATTTATTTTAGTCTCTTACGTCATCTCAATTTAATTTTTTTATTTAAATTTCCTGTGCTTGATTAGTTTTCTTTTATTTTAAACACACCACTCAATTCCAGATTTAATTCAGGTTAATTCACAACTTTAATCTTTCCTATGTTTCTGATAACTTTTATCAGACGTTATGGAACGTGGCAATGTATATGGTACAGTAATAGCACAATATTTTATACAATATATTTTTAGATAGTCCCTAGTCGTAATTATCTCCTCTAAATTATGCTTCCGGTTAACATAACCTGATAGTTTTGAGGCTATAATTTCTTATTTCTACTGTATTTTGTTGCTATATATATATATATATATATATATCTTAATACATAAAATCGGTACTGTCTGTCTGTCTGTGCGCTTATAACTCGAGTATTGTTCATCCGATCGCGGTGAAATTTTAAACATGGATACATGAGAGAGCAGGGCGCTCCGTAATCTAAAAAGGATTTTCAAAATAGTTAGTTTCAAAGTGAGAATTGCTATTTTTGTAATCTTTATGTCCTATTTGTTCCGCCATTAAAACAGCCAGTTGCTCAGACAGATGGCACATACCATTTCGCTAGCAACAAGGGGAGTATAGGATGACAGTCAGCCAAAACCGTCGCTATGCTGTCTCTCTTCTTTCTTCTCTCTGTGGGGTTAATAATCTTAATCTTTAGTTACAGTTTCTCATTCAAACTACATAATAGGCAGAATTGTCGGATTAAAACAGTAGGGTGTTTTGAGGGAGATTTGGCTACTATTTATACCAGGTCTTACGTCTGTATTGTTATGTGAGATACTATCCTATATATTATACATTCCTTATGCTTTCCAAAACCGAGTTACAGATTTTGACGTATGGGGTATAAAAAGATTCAGTACTATTTTGGCTACAAATTAAACTTAATTTCCATTCACATATTTGCATTTCAAAAATTTAACATAATCTTTTCCATAAATCAACTATCGTAAAAATTTTATACGATGACATCACATTTTCTAAATGTGTGTGTGCCATCAATCATCGCGACACACACCTTCACTCACTCACTCTATCTCTCTTTCTCTCTCACATACACACGCACAAGCACGCACGCATGCACGCATGCACGCAGGCACGCACGCACGCACACACACACACACACACACACACACACACACACACACACACACGTCCATTTCATATAGAGGTACATACATCTTTCACTTTCTTTCTCTGTTCTTTTCGCTATCTCTTCTTTCAATTTCTGCTGTCTTCAAATAAAATTTTTACGGATACAACTGCTTACAAAAATAGGGATTAATGTATAATTTCTTTCTATGTTCATAATTTTTTGTTTACAATATTGGTGAAAATATACCTCTCAAGAAAAGACGTAATCTCTCTAGAAACAAGTATAAAGCAAGGAGGATTGTAGGAAACAGAGGCGAGAGTCTGAAGAGAAAAGGTAGATGAGACTTTCTCAAGATCAGCGAATGCATGTTGCAGCACTTAATGCTGGATCATTAAGTCAATGTTTTAATGATTAGACAGAATAGCTCTCAGAAACAAACTACGTACAAATTTGTTCTTCACAACTCCTGAAACTGTTTACAGATATGATCCATCCCATTCTTATAAAAATAATAACTCTGTTCAAATTGGTGTGCTAAACACAAATTATCTTTCTGCAGAGCTTTAAAATTTTCAAATGAAACAAATGGTATGTGCTGCTCAGGCGGTCAAGTACCAGCTCCTTCTCAACCTCTTATGGATCTTCTAGAAGGTATTTCCTTCCAATCAAAGGATTTTCTGAACGATATCAGACAATACAACTCTGCAAATGACATCTGCAAATGTTTGGTGCATCTAAGAAGATAGATAAACATGAATTTACGTACGACGACGTCAAAGTGCAAGGGCAAGTCTGTCACCTCATTTGTTCCCTGTTACCGACAAATGAACAACAACAGTTCCTCCAAATTTACTTATTGAGTGATGTAGGACAACAAACCCAAAAGGGGTGTCAACATTTCAGATGATGGGTCGTGTTAGACACAACGCCGACTGCTGCAAAAGAGAGTATATCCACTGACAGCTTCTCGGTGCGTTCAAAAATCGCATAACCCCTACAGGTTAGGGCCTGAAATACTCCAAACGGACGTATAGCATGTTGCTTATTAGCCCATCATTTACTCCACAAATGTTTTGTTGTCAATGCTGAACTTTCCTGCCTGTATCACCTGTTTCAACATAACTGTAATATTTTATATACAAACTATGCCATTTTAATCCCGAGCAAAGCCGAGTGTCTCTGCTAGTATATGTATGTGTGTGTCTATGTGTGTGTGTGTGTGTGTGTGTGTGTACACACCCAAAAATAGACATAGAAAGACGACCTAATCTTTTAGGAACATCACCCACAAAATTGGCAAAATATATTTTAGTTTCCGTAGCATTTAAATGACATTGTTTAGAGTTAATGAACGTGATACAGTGTTGCGTTTAGTTTTGGTAGACGTTACATCAGGGATAAGATGTTCCTTTCTTCAATGATTTCGTGTTTATTCGCAAAGAGAGTTTGGGTTGTTCCCATTAGTTTTGATCAACAACAGTAACCACAGTAGTAACAACAATGATAATAGCAATAGTAAAATTATCGATTTCCTTAAGAATTTCTCTATTTTGTTTTTACCTTTGTTAATTATTTATTTGTATCGACTTATCTTGTTTAATCCGTAGGACTTACTACCACTGCGATGTCCGAAACTTATTTGAGGTGTTCTTTGTTTTTATAAGCATTTTCTTTTTCAATTCGTGTAGAGGTACCACAAATTAGAAGTAAGATCTCTACTCACTTCTTGATAGAAGTTCAATTCCAGTTTGCGCTCTACAAGGATTTTATCAGAATCATTCGAACAGGTTCAAATTCATATCGTCGGCCATTGAAAGTTTTATTCATTTAAACAAAGCATGCAATCAACCAAAGTCATATTATAGCAAATGATATAAAACTGCTGGATACGATCTGTGTCGTCGTGTTGCTATTTAAGTATACTACATCATGACATTATCGAGTGAAGCAATACTATGTGAAGCAATACTATGTGAAGCAATACTATGTGAAGCAATACTATGTGATCGAAATTTGCGAGACGGAAATTGTGCAGAATTTCATCGTGCATATTTGTGTGTGTATGTGTTTATGGGAGCATGCATGTATGTGTTATATTTATATATGTATATGTGTATGATTATATGATAGATATATAGATAGATGGATAGATGGATTGATATATAGATAGATAGATAGATAGATATATAGATAGATAGATAGATGGATAGATAGATAGATAGATAGATAGATGGATAGATGGATAGATGGATAGATAGATAGATGGATAGATGGATAGATGGATAGATGGATAGATGGATAGATATGTGTGTTTATATATATTTCAAGACGCTTTCAAAACACTACCGCTGGAACTGCCGTTAGTGTTCCAATGCCAAATTTAGTTTCCAAGCGAAAACTGAGGTTAAACTTTTCCGTTTCTGTGAACTGCTGTTTGCACATTGACTGTGGATTGTTTGCACCAGACGAGTCCAGCATTCAAGAAGATTTGTGCTTTGTTCAAGAATGCGAGAAACTGCATGGTTCAGAAATCAAGACACTCTCGGCAACCGGCTTTCACAACACGGAAACATCTCCGCGCGCGCGCACACACACACACACACACACACACACACACTCTCTCTCTCTCTCTCTCTCTCTCTCTCTCTCTCTCTTTCGCTCTCTCTTGCGCGCACCTGCACATGACATATATTTATAAGTTGACCAGGTTAAATTTGACGAGTTTTTATGGCTTTTTTCCCTTTTAATCAGGAAGAGGTTAATGTATTGGTGAACACTCTATGGCATTTGAGAGCATAAGGATGTATTTAAGAATAAGTTAGCTGGCATTGGGGACTGGAAGCCATTTGTGTCCTGTTGATTCGCGCTGGGTAAAAGCTGTAAGACGTGTGATATGGACAGCTGCAAAGGACACTACGTAACTGTATTCAGTAACAAGTGACACAACTGACTTAGGCTCAATTCAGATGGACGTGGGAAGTTGTTAAAGACTGGCCAAAAACATGACTGGAGAAAGTTGCCCCTGAAGAACCTTATGTGCGTCAGCAGAACTTGGCTACTTGCAGACACCTCCAGAAAGAGTCAGAAGTGGTTGTTGGGGAATTTCCACGACTTCATTAACCGCGATTTCTGGCCTCCTAATTCCCTCGATTGTAATCTCATCGACCACTCTGTGTGTGTGTGTGTGTGTGTGTGTGTGTGTGTGTGTGTGTGTGTGTGAGGGCACGGTTGAGATAGATACCACCCACTATCTCTGCAACATTAAGGCAGAACTGGTGGCCAAGATCAGGAGAAGTTCGAAGATCAATTTGCCAAGGACACAGTGATGAGCCGTGTGGGGTGGTGGTAGAAGCTGATCGTGGCTACTTCGAGTGGACAGTTATCTCCCAGCCATAATCCACTTAATTTA
>NC_069002.1:18452308-18453188 GCF_001194135.2 Octopus bimaculoides
TATATATATATATATATATATATATATATATATATATATATATATGTAGTAAGGTGTCAACAGTATGTTTCTATTTGGAGTTTTAGATATACATACATGCATACATGCATGCATACATACATTCATACATACATAATATACGTGTGTGTGAGACTGTATGTATATACATGCACATACATGAGATTGTAAACATTAGCATGAGAACATTTGCATCTGCATGTATGCATGTGTTCACACACACATGCACACACACACACACACACACACACACAAACACACACACACACACACACACACACACACACACACACACACACACACACACACATACACACACACACACACGCACAAACACAAACACCAACTCCTATCCGCAACAGAATGCACAGTTGTGAGATAATGACAGCTAATGTTGCCTGCAGAAGATGTACCTGGATTCTGGTCGACACGATCCAAACCGCCTGAAAAGCAAACATTATTTTACAGAATTCCTCTATTGTCTGCGATTTTTGATTTGGAATAACTCACCATTTTCCCATTACATTGCTGGAATTGATTTCTTGTTTTCACTTTATTTATTCACTCATACATGTGTGCGTGTGCGTACTCTCGCGCGCTCGCGTGTACATTTGCCGTGCTTGGATGTATTTATGCTTGTTCTTGTATTTGTACATATATTTATCTATTTTTGTGTGTATTTCTCTCTCTCTCTCTCTCTCCCTCTTTTTGTCTCTGTACCTCTATTTGTCTGTCTGTCAGTCTGCTTGTTTGTCTGTCTCTTTCTCTCTCACTCTCTCTTGCTTTCTGTCTGTCTGTCTGTCTCTTTCGTATAACTGCATGTTTCAGTCTGAAACCTTTATGCATATATATTTGTGTTTCT
>NC_069002.1:18453478-18457126 GCF_001194135.2 Octopus bimaculoides
AAAAAACAATTATAATGATTTTTTGTTATTTCTAAAAACAAAATGGATATATAGAATAAAACTAATTTTTAAACTATATTGAATAAAATAATTTTTGCCGATATTAATTTACTTCTATTTTTTTAATTTCTACATCATTTTGTTGAACATTGTCACGTTTTTTGTTATTGTTGTTTTATGTAATTTTTACGCTTTTCCAATTAAAAAATTATTGAATACGCAAAAAATGAAAGAGTTTTATATATATTTTTTTGAAGCAGCTTTCAACCATAAAAATATTGAGATTTCATTGAATAAAATAAAATTTGCGTGAGGCCATTTAGAATGTATTTATAAATATTTAACAAAGTATTTGTTTAGGGAAGGATTCGTAATTTTGATGTTGTTTATGTAGTTTTTATAGTCGTTCTTTTATTATTTTATGTTGGTGGTGATGTGTGTGTGTGGGGGGATGTGTGTACATCTTTTTTCCGATTCTTTCTTCCCGTCATTAACAGGCTGAAATGATGAGGCGCTTCCTCTTAGTTTGTATAAAAATCTACTTGAGGACTTTTAACTTTGTATGAAGTTTTCTGTGCGTTGCTTGATACAAATTGTCATCTCTCTAGCTATCTAACCACGCAACAAACGACATAAAAAAAAAAGAAAACTTTTAGGTGATCGTTAATTGACCCGCTAGAAATAACAGTCACACATCCCTTAAATCATACACTCCCTGAGTATATGACAAAGGATGTTCACGGCTCGATTATAATTCCCCTCAATCAGGGAGGAACTTCTATTTGGACAATTGTCATACTTGAAATAGCAGCCAAATTTCTCTCAGATTACACTCTATCGGTTCAGAAGACAATACAGTTGGTATGATCCTGGGAAGATCACAGTCAGAATGCATTTGAATATCGATCTCTTCGATCAGGTTTCATCGAGAACAATAATTTAGAAACATCATCGGGATTCATTGATATACTGGAAATAACAGGAAATGCTCCCGAAACCCCTTTCTAAATAGAATCATAGGACTCATATATTTGATAATTGAAAAGGAGACGGAATAGTCATGGATAGAGCGATTTTCACCCTACATCCGCTTGATCAGCACTGGTCTGTGGTTTAAAAACATTGACAATAACAAGATTAGAGTCCTTTGCTGAAGATTAAGCTTGCTAAATGAAGCAGTTAAACCTCACCCAAATGCCACTCTAGTGTCTTCAATAAGGGAAGGTTACGTTAGAGAATTGACATCTCTGATTTACATGATATAAATGGGATGGTCACAGCTGGAACGTCTTTGGTCATAAGTTTGTTTGATCGGACTGACGTGGTCAAAACAATAACATTGATTTCAACAATACCAACGAAAATCCGGTATCGATTTCCCATAGAAGTTCATTTCACTTTAATTAACATGCTAGTCAAGAAAACCCTTGACTTGAACATAAACATACAATTCTTACATTTGGCCTCCTCTTAAAATGTGAGAGTGGAGGCGCAAGGGCCCAGTGGTTAGGGCAGCGGACTCGCGGTCATAGGATCGCGGTTTCGATTCCTAGACCGGGCGTTGTGAGTGTTTATTGAGCGAAAACACCTAAAGCACCACGAGGCTCCGGCAGGGGATGGTGGCGAACCCTGCTGTACTCTTTCACCACAACTTTCTCTCACTCTTACTTCCTGTTTCTGTTGTGCTTGCAATTCAAAAGGTCAGCCTTGTCACACTGTGTCACGCTGAATATCCCCGAGAACTACGTTAAGGGTACACGTGTCTGTGGAGTGCTCAGCCACTTGCACGTTAATTTCACGAGCAGGCTGTTCCGTTGATCGGATCAACTGGAACCCTCGACGTCGTAAGCGACGGAGTGCCAACACAAAATGTGAGAATTTTTTCACCAATCAAGAAGCAAACCAAACTTTGTGAGGCGATTCGTATTTCTTGTTTGTGGATTGTTAGAAACATGGGAAATCGGAAGAAATGCCTTGCGGATTCGATCGCGTCTCTTTGTGCTCTCAGTTCAAACCATAACAAAGACAAATTTCAGCTTTTAGAAAGACTCGATCGCATGCATCTTGCCTGAAGTCGATATATTTGTCCCCACTTCTATCACTTTTGCTTATTTCCAGAAAATGTTCATATATTTTGTTAGGGAGAAGGAAAATTATTATTAAAACAGAATCTAATTAACAGTTGCCCCTTTCTTCATTAAAGCAACAATTCTCATTTAATATCCTACCATAAATGGTGGCACACTACACGTAACTACGCCACTCTGTATTTTATGTTATAGGATCAACAAAAATCATTATTGAGGATTTGAGCACATACGCTCCTGATAGTTACATGCATCTATTTAATAGTAAGTAAAGTTTTACGTATAGTAAAGTTTACTGCTGTTTCAAGCACGTACAGTCCTATTTTTCTGTGAATTTGGCTCTTGCATTTCATACTTCATGTCTTAGATGCTGTTGATACTCTGCAAAGTTCAAGGGAAACCCACAATGGAGCCTTATTAACACCGAAGACAGTACTGCTACTGAGCATAGTTGTCCTAGACGGCATCCAGAAGACACAACCCTACTGACTAGTGTATAATCACTCACAGACACGCTCCAGCTTCTGTCTCTGCCTTCCTCGTTTATCTTTTCCACTGGTAATGTATTAGTTTCTATACCCCAGAGCTGGTTGTTGGACTCCTGTCATTTCTACAAAGACCTTCCTGAGCCCCTCGTTTCTTCTCCTCTTACCATTTTTGTTCTATACAGACCATCGAAACCGTACACAAATAGTTTCTGCTAGACCTTCATTCTTGTACTTCAATCTTATAGAATTCTATCCCTGCCCCTGTCCTTCCTACAATTACTGATTGGTAAAGATTCGATACATCATTAATGGATCAATTTCATCGAGTCAGTAATGTTTGAAATTGTCATGGACACTGTTTATTCGTCCAAACCATGAATGCAAAAAGTAAACAGAAAAGAAAAACAAAACGCGGAAATATTTTCATCCACATATCATTCAAGTGTGCTGACTGAAAAAATATTTTTAAAGTTTAGCTTTGTTCTGTTTTGCGTCTTCCATATTCTTTGTTCATGATTGTACAAATAAGAAATGCAACGTTCCGATATATTTCTCCAGAGAGTAAATATCTGTTATTTATTCATCAGTCAAAGAATTGTTGCTGTAATGACTATTCTATCTTTATGAATATTCCATCTTCAGGTCCTATGTATTCGAATCCTAATTGAATCTACATGACAAGTATTACGGCCTCCTGTATTCTTAGAGCTTAAATCGTTTCTCCTTCTTTTCGTCTTGTGTGTTGAGGAACTTGTTCTGTGAATAATTTCAAATGTGTATGAAAGCAAAATAACCCCATAAGCCAGATGATAATGCAAGAGAGAACGCTCTTAATGTACAACGAAACTTAAGACGTGACAGATGATTTCAAGGTCAGCTCAGGATGGTTTCTGTGATTCAAGCATTGATACAATTTTTAATGTTAAGGTCCAAGTCAAAAGTAATAGCAGCTACCGAGTCGCCTGCAAGGATAGCGAAGATTATACATACATACATACATACATACATACATACATACATACATACATACATACATACATACATATATATATATACATACATAAACATGTATA
>NC_069002.1:18457249-18458293 GCF_001194135.2 Octopus bimaculoides
TATATATATGTATATCAATTCATTAGGAATGAAATGTCCGATTTTCTTATGCACTAAGTTTGACAGTCGTTAACTGAAATGTTTTATCCTGACAATTCTTTGTTTTACAACATTGAAGAATTAGATCATCACGTTTTGAAATGCAATTCATGGTGTTTGATTACATTGTGAGTTTTCTCTTGTAAATCAATTTTTGTGAACCCATGGATAGATCAGAAATGAGGTGTTTGGTGAAGAAGAGGCGACTGACCGCACTGTGCGTCGATGGTTTGAGAAGTTCCGGTCTGGCGACTATACTCTTAAAAATCATCCCCGTGGTTGACCTGAGATCAAGGTGGATAATGATGGGCTGGAAACTGTAGTGAAGCGTATACATCTCAAACTACCCGTGAGTTAGCAGCAAGGTTTGATGTTTCGATTCCAACTGTATTGGACCATCTGAAAGAAATCAGCAAGGTAAAGAAGTTGGACAAATGGGTACCACACAAATTGAACGAGCATCAAATGTCACATTGTCTTGGAACTTGCTGTTCTTTGCTGCCACAGCATAAAAGCGAACGATTTTTGCATCGTATTGTTACGTGTAATGAAATATGGATACTTTTTCAACAATAGCAAGCGTTTTGTACGGTTGTTAGATAGAAACAAAGTGCCAAAACACAATCCAAAAAAAGAATATTCACCAAAAAAGCTAATGGTGTCTGTTTGGTGGTCCAGCGCTGGTGTCATCCACTACAGCTTCATGAGACTTGGGAAGTCAATTCCAGCGGATGTATACATCAACCAACTGGGTGAAATAATGAGTGAACTTGCAATTAAGCAACTGAGATTGGTCTATTGAGACAGGCCATTTCTCTTGCAAGAGAATTTGGGTGCATACCTTGATTAACTGCATTGCTTTTTGATGAGATAAAGCAAAATCAACTTTCAGTTCAAAATCGGACATTTCATTCTTAATGACGTGATGTACATCTATCTATCTATCTATCTATCTATATATATATATAAGGTTTAGATTTGAAATCCTTTGAAATCCGTGTTGCT
>NC_069002.1:18458858-18460055 GCF_001194135.2 Octopus bimaculoides
CGAGGTGGGCATTATATTGTCTAGGTTTAAGTTATTCAAAGTGTTAGGGCCAAGGGTGCTGGATATGTTGTTGCGAGCGGTGTTAGCGTTTTCGTTGCGTAGGTCTATGGAAGGGTTGTATAGATTTAGATTGTAAGAACTAAGTTTACATTTGTTAGATGAGGTGATAATAGATTTTATATTTGGCGTAGCTGGATAGGATAATTTCAAAGCGGAACTATTAAAGAAAGAATATTTGTGGTTACGTGGGAAATTAGAATCTACTATTTTAAAGAATGCTTTAGAAAGGCCCTTGACGTTTAAAGCGAATGGAGGTGTATACCAGAGAACTGATCGTCCGCTGCTTTTATAAGGTAAATTTGGGAAGGTGTAATTTCTTGTGTATGTTAGAGCAAAGTTCCAGTGTTTAATGTTAGTATTCTTACATCGAGTGTTATGCCTGTGGGTGCTAGGCGGGCGAGATTGTCTAACTATAGTGGGAGGGTTTAGCTATCCAATATGTGGGCGCGCTCGGCCAGGATTAAGTTTAGAGATGTGTTCCTTAAGTTTAGTGTTGTTTATGAATCTAATCTTCTGGGAGAAACAGCCAGTAGCTTGAGGTTGGTTGTAGTAAGTGTCGTAATTATTGAAGATTTCTTCGGTTGCGGATATATCGGATGTTCTGATGGATATGCCTTTGATTATACTCTCGAGAGTAGATTTATGATGGCTAGATTCTGTGTCAATGTGGGAAGTAAAGTGAAGAGTTTAGCTCCAATGTAACACCCAGAAAGTTTGCTGTCATGCAAAGAATTTTTAAAAGAGATGGATAAGTTAAAGTTGTCAAAGAATTTATGTAAGAGTCTTCTAGTTTTTTCTAAAGCAGATTTTGTTAGGCCTATTGCAATTAACAATGCATCATCTCTATATAAACCTCCTTTGATGTTGAGGAAGTGTGTGTAGCTGTTGAAGAAGGTACAGTCCAACTACATCCGTGACCTGAGCGGAGTCAGATGAGCCCAATATTATATCGAAGACGTTCTTTCTATCAGTACGGGCCACCGCTTTCTTAATCTATGTCCTTCACATTTTCCCTATTTGTCTCCGATGACGGAGTATGCCATATTTTCGGATATCCCAGTAACAGGTGTAAGACGTAAAAAATGTTCCAACGTATATGACTTGGGCGTTTGTTGTCCTGTTTATCAATTATATATA
>NC_069002.1:18460825-18461667 GCF_001194135.2 Octopus bimaculoides
AGAGAGAGTTCACAAAAAAACAACAGGTGGTGTAGAAAACAAACAGATGTATTAGTATAACGCTCGGGAATTGAAAAAGTCTTTAACGTTTCGAGCCTACACTCCTCCACAGAAAGAAACAAGGAGAGAAAAAATGTGTGTAGTGGTTAGCGATCTATCATGGCGAATGCCGGACAGAAGGGTCACACAGGAGAGTTAAGAAGAAGGGAAGATAACAAAGTAGTAGCGAACTCAAAACGAAGGTGCGCGTGTGTAAGAGAGTGTGGGTGATCTTGACGTGTGCGTGTGTATGTGTAAGTGTGAAAATGTGGGAATAGGAATTGGTCACTGCTGGTGTGTGCGTGGTGGTGTGTTGTGATGTGATGTATTGTGTGGTATGGGGTAGTGTGGTTTGGTGTGATGGTGTTGGGAGCTGGAGGAGGCGAGCGTGGGGAAAGCACAGGTGGGGTGTGGGTTAGGCTGAGGGTGGGGTAGAGTTGGGGTATGTGGGTAGGAAGAAGTTGGGGGTAGGTGTGGTATGTGGGTAGATAGAGGGTGGGGTGTGTGGGAGAGGGTGTAAGGGATGGGATGGGAAGGAATGGGAAGATAGGGTAGGAGTGTGTAGAGGTGCGGTGGGCTTATGAGGCAGGGTTGACGATGAAGGGGGAAGGGGAAGGTGGGTATGAGAGGAGAGAGAAAGAGTGTAAGAGAGAAGAAAGAAAGAGTGTAGGGGTGAAGAGAAGTAGGAGTGAAGAGAAGTAGGAGTGAAGAGAAGTAGGAGTGAAGAGAAGTAGGAGTGAAGAGAAGTAGGAGTGAAGAGAAGTAGGAGTGAAGAGAAGTAGGAGTGAAGAGAAGTAGGAGTG
>NC_069002.1:18463639-18464719 GCF_001194135.2 Octopus bimaculoides
ATATATATATATATATATATATATATATATATATAGACATACATATATGAGTGTATGTGTGTATTTGAGTGTGTGTGTATTTATGTATGTATATGATTCATGCGATGTGTATGTTTGTGCGGTTTGCAATGAGATTATTAGCAGAATAATGGACGTGATTTAGTGTTGGTGTTATCTTAGGTGGTTGTTGCTGATGGTGGTGGTGGTGAAGTTGCAGACGTTGCATGACGGTTCTGGGGGTGGCGGTAGTGTTAGATTTACTGAGATCAACAAATTTCAACGGATTGCTTGATTTATTCTATTTGAAGATGGATCGTTTACCACGAAATATTTGGGAATCATTAATCAACCTGTGTAAGATAATACAATATCTTCATCTTGCTATTCATTTAATTGACATCTTATATATTTTCACTAATCCCCCACCAGCAATTGTCAATGTATTTTTTCAATTATTTATCTGTCTGTCTGTCCCTCTCTCTCTCTCACTCATTCTCTTTGTGTGTGTGTGTGTGTGTGTGTGTGTGTGTGTGTGTGTGTGTGTGTGTGTGTGTGTGTGTAGTGAGGGTGCATTTAACTATTAAGACATAATTTAGCTACACATTAATCCAAACAACGAAAACGTACATGAAAAGTTAGACAGCAATATGTATAAGTTAATAGATATATATTTGAATGAGAAACATGAAGAAGACAGAAACATATAATGAGTGAGTGAATGAAAAGAAAGAAAAGAGTCACAAGGGAAGAGAGTGAGAGAGAGAGCGAGAGAGAGAGAGAAGTGTTAAAGAAAGAGAATGAATAAAACTACAATAGAGTAAGAGAAGACAGATAAACATCGGAATCAGCTACATATAGAAATAGAAAACTGTCCTCTTAACTTGGCACCAATCTATACCAAAATCTGGCTCAAGTTCATGTAATTCGATCTTCTTTCCGATAACATACTTCAGGGCACGAAACCTATATATCGTTGTTGTTTACTATTCCATCAGTCAATCTAGTTATCTACTTAGCTATTGATTATACATACATACATGCAGGTATATACATACACACACACACATACATATATATATA
>NC_069002.1:18464873-18470786 GCF_001194135.2 Octopus bimaculoides
TATATATATATATATATATGTATATGTATATGTATATGTATGTCTATGTGAGCGTTTGTGTACTATGTTTGTTTTCATTATCAACTAACGAACAATGTTCATATCATGTATAATCATAATTGTCTCAAAATATTGAGAATGGCTAGAGTTAATGATTCTGCAAGACTGTTTCGATTCTACATCAAAGCAGATGCACTCACGTCACTATGGCCGATAGGAATGATACACCCTTTAGATATTGTTGTTTATGCCAAGAAGAGATCTGAAAGTTACAGTCAGGGTACACGTGTCTGTGGAGCACTCGGCCATCTCCATGTTACTTTCGAGACAATATAGTTTCGTTGATCAAACAAGTGAATACTTATTGTCAAAGTCAAAACTGCTTACCTCCTTTACGTTAATACTGTTGTTGGTCCCTTGCACAAGGTATGAATGTTTAACACTAGGTTCGTTTAGACGAGCAAATTCCTGGTCTGTATTTTATCGGCAAAATATGAAAAGCACATTGGACTCAAACAGAATCTGAATACTTGAAACTAAACACCGCATAGTTTAAGCAGGCTGAACAACAGAGTGTTGTTGTTTGGTTCCATGTTGGTTCTGTTCGAGCAAGCTTATAATCAGATGCATTTCGGCGGTGACCATCTTCACTGTTTAAGTGTATATGTAGTCATTCCCTTTTTAAGACGGTAGGTGGTTATTTGAGGGCAGTTATCCGACAATTCACAGTGTTTGTTATCTACAGTTGTAATAAGCTTTCAAGAGAGCTGAACAGCAGAAGGTCTTCAGAGAACAAACCCCACTCAGGCAAGTGTTTCAGCCTTTAACGTCTTTCATTGTAATGGGGCCACATCCAGGTCATGAGTTCCATGTGCGTTTCTATTGATACTTTTTAGCCACATGGATATCAAAGTTTTGTGCATTTAAACTGCTTGGAGATTTCATCTAGTTACAACTCCTCTCCGTTGATTCAACTTTCAAGCTTATACTTAAAGAAGAAATAATGTTGGTATCTACTATTATGCAGATAACTATAAATATTTATCGACTTTGTGGCTTTTTTTTTTACCTTGTATCAGTGTATCGATTGATATATTTTGGCTGTGATAGAGAGGTTCTGAATATTTGGTGAAAGAAACTGAGTGGTTGTAATGCTCATAGTTACTCTAAAAGCGGGCTATGGTAGATTAATTACTGGACAAGTGCCTCTACCATATCCTTAACACAACCAAAACTTTGGCAGTGACGTTTGACAGATCGAAACCGTGTAGCAACACATTGAAATGATCCTCCTGTATCTTGAGTGGTTAAACACTATCACCTGGCCCTTCAATGTCCTTAGTGGATCTCACTGCATTGTAAGCATTTAGGCTTGATTTCCTCCGTCTCTTTTACCAAAATCAAAAACTTTGTAAGGCTCATGACATTGCTTTTTTCCTCTTACGAAGCATTAAACATGAAACTAACAAGAGACTTATAAGTGAATAGGCAAAGTGATATGCAATAATTTACTGCAATAATTCAGACAGTTACTCGATATTGATTTGCTATCATTGATCTTTTTCTTCTTCATATTGGATCAAGCATAGAGACATGATGTTCAAAATACGAAGGCTGGGATGGTTGTAAATGATGGTCACACCATTTCAGTATTAGAATGCCACAGTATTAGAAATGAAAAGTAAGAGGTGATAAATGGGAATGGAACCAAAATATTATGGCACTTCAGAAACATGGCTTTTGTCTTTCCTGATTTGCTACATCTGTAAATATTCGGATCAGCAGCTTTGAATACAAACCATAAACTTGTCTGATAGGAATTTAGATGATTGAACAAAAACCAATGCAACACTCGCACTTACATGTAATTTCAGGAAACGGAAAGCAGATACCGACGTGATTCAAATTCAAACCAGACAGGGATTTACCTAACCCTACGCCCCAATCTCATATATTACCAGACATTTTCGTTCAGTAGTCTACATTCTTTCAGTTCGTTACCTTTTCAATATGACTACTAATAATTCAATAAGAGTTTCTATATTTTACGCAAAGCTGCCCTCAAAATAATTTCAAGATATCTCCGTGATTGTAACTGTCAGTAAGTATCATTGGGGGATGTAATTCATATTTCTAAAGAGAGACAGAATTGTCCCGTATTCCTTTGACTATGAAAGCGAAAGGCTAAAATAAGGAAGTGAATGCTTGTTATTAAGAAAATAAATAGAGGTGAATTTGAGAAAATACGTAATATAAGGTGTCTATGTAATTATAGAGTGAGATAGTAAAAATGTGTTACATCCCATTAGACAAGCATATCGATTCCAAAAATAGTAAATCACCCAAATCCGAAATGTTAGAAGGCTTATAGTAAACAATAACTAGGGTATCATTTTAAAAAGTCTTATTGAAGCAGTGGCAGCCGATTGGAATCAGAACAAATCGCACTTACACGAGATATCGGAAATTTTATGATGCTGAAATACATAAGGAAATGGATATAGTTTAACCCAGACAATCTCTGTTGATCAAAGTTTTTTGAATCATTATTACATCTGTGAAACTGTAATTTTTTTAAATATTTATCTTTCGTTAGCAGAACGCTTCTCTGACGTATTATCACTCACATCAGAAGTAAGTTCTTGCATGTGAACTAACTCAGCCTGGTCAGTTTCAGTAATAAAAACTTTTAGGTGGATTAATCTTATGAGACTTAATTAAATTAAGCTGATATTTGATATCTAATGATTGGTTTAAATGGTAAAATAGTAAACAAAGAAATCGCGAAGGACGTAAATATAAGCTAAAACATCGCAGAAAACACTATAAAAGTTGTAAAAATTGCAAAAATTCCCGAAGAATACAGGGAAATATACAAAGAAAGAGTGAATTGGAGAGTGAGAGAGGGAATGAAGTGATTACAGAGCCATTAGACAGTGAAGAAAAAAGATGAAATAGATAGGTATAAAATGATTATGTAGTTTGCTTCTCATTGAACAGCTACAATTATAATTTATAGACATGCATTGCTGTTGTCTGTAACATCGTTACCCTACGCCCCAATCTCATATCTGTCATTTGAACACACGAATTACATACTAATGATACACCAGATTACCAGTTATCAGTGCAAAGCAGCAAGATTTGACCATTTAGAATAAAGGACATAAAGTGCGAAGTCCGAAAGTTAATGTCCTATCAGAAATACTGACTTCGTTAGAATACATATTCTGTTTGGGTCCGAGGAGACATCAGAGACTGCATGATGGTCGTGACCACAAGCAGTTATATAAAGAACAAACTAGACAGAAAAATAGATATACAGCAGCAGAAAGACAGACATAACAAGAGATATGAGGAGGATGCGTCTTCAAGAATATATTTAAGACACACAAATGCAGTGAGGTTTTAAATCTGTTACAAAGTTTATCCTAATTTCTATCAACTAAGCATTCTCAGGCAATTACAAGACAAATCTCTATCTAACGAAGCTTAAAATCTAAAGCAACAACAAACAAGGGAGATAAATCTAACAGATCGATCATCAAACTTTTGGTGCATTTTAACACTGTATTTCTGTATTGTACAGATCTTTCGATAATATTACTTGCAGTTATTTTAAGGTGGGATATTTTTACCCAGACAATCTCTGTTGATCAAAGTTTTTTGAATCATTATTACATCTGTGAAACTGTAATTTTTTAAAAATATTTATCTTTCGTTAGCAGAACGCCTCTCTGACGTATTATATTTCAGCCAATTTCACATATAATTTCTTTCAAACAATAAATATATCGAATATATATCAAACAATCAGGAGCCATTTTATGTTTCAGTTTATACATCCTGTATTTAGACACACTCTGTATGTACAGACGTACACATTATATTTTGGGTTATCTCGAATGAGGTTTACATGCCGTTAATGCTAGCACGCCTATCAAATGATAATTAGATACTAAATAAATCTATCTTCAGCAGCAGTAATACATCTGTGTCAGTGCGTGTGTGCTTAAGTGTGCGTGTGTGTGCGTGTGTGTGTGTGTGTGTGTGTGTGTGTGTGTGCGCGTATGAGTGTGCGCGGGCGTGCATGAATGTATGTATGAATGTATGTATGTATATATATATGTATGTTGCATGTATGCTTTATACACCCTTACACACTTACAGACACATACACACACACACACACACACACACGCACACACACAGATTATCACTAATATATATCTAAACTACAATGAAAAGATGAAACAAAAATCGAGCTGGAATTTATTTTGATTTCTAGAATCCGTTTGCATTTTTTTTCACTATTTGATGCGTGTGTGCGCGCGTGTGTCTGTGTATTTCTATTTGTGCGTGTGTGTGTATGTGTATGTGTGTGCGCGCGCGCGTTTTGGTTTTTTGTTTCTTTCTTGCTTTTCTATACGTTTGATTTTTTTTTCTGTTCTTTTACATGCGTATAGGTTTTTGTTTTACTTTTCACTGGTGATTATGGTAACCATGGCAACATACCTGAATTATCACGTGAATAGAATTTGCTGCAGCGACGACTAAGCTGCATCAGACCGTTTCTTTAAAACAATTGCTTTCATCGTTGTTGAAGTTGCTGGTGTTGTTGTTATCAATAATAATAATAATAATAATAATTATTATTATTATCATTATTATTATTATTATAATATTGCTGGGCATTTCTGTATCTGGATTCGGTTCACTAATTGACTTACTGTTTTCCTCTGTTCTTTCTCTCTTCGTCACACATCTCTCTTTCCTCTCTCTGCATCCCTTGATTTTCCTAACACACACACACGCACACACACACACACACACAAACACACACACACACACACAATCACACACATACACAAACACACACACACTTTTTATTCCTTCCCAATGCATTTTCTCTTTACATCTGCCTTTTCTGTCTTTCACTTTCCTTCACTCATTCATTCACTCTTTTTCTCTCTCTCTCTTTCTTTCTCTCTCTTTCTTTATCTCTCTTTCTTTCTCTCTCTCTCTTTCTTTCTCTCTCTTTCTTTATCTCTCTTTCTTTCTCTCTCTTTCTTTCTCTCTCTCTCTTTCTTTCTCTCTCTCTCTCTTTCTTTCTCTCTCTCTCTTTCTTTCTCTCTCTCTCTTTCGCTCTCTCTCTTTCGCTCTCTCTCTTTCTCTCTTTCTCTCTCTCTTTCTCTCTCTCTCTTTCTTTCTCTCTCTCTCTCTCTCTCTCTCTCTCTTTCTCTCTTTCTTTCTTTCTCTTTCTCCCCCCTCTCTCTCTCTTTCTCTCTCTCTGAAGTTCTCCCCTTCTTTCCTTACTCTTAGAAAGTCGGATTGGCAGAATCGTTAGAGCATCGCAGAAACTTAATTTCTTTTGAATTTTTACGTTCTAAGTTCAAATCAGCCCGAAGTCATCTTAGTGTTTCGTACTTCGGAGTTTGATAAACTACAATATAAATCACGTACGGTGGACGATGTGATCGATTAGCCTATCCTTCAAAACCCCTAACTTTCTGCCTAAATTAGAAGCTACTCGCCTTTCTCTCTTTTCTCCATTTACCCTTCCTACCTCTCACATATCCCACTCTAGCTTTCTCTTTCTCACTGTCTCTGACTCTCTCTCTCTCTCTCTCTCTCTCTCTTTCTCTCTCTGTCACACACACACACACACACACACACACACACACACACATATATATATGTGTGTGTGTGTGTGTGTGTGTATGTGTGTTAAAGTATGTCATACCGGCCATGATGAAATACCACAAGGTATAGAAAATACGTATTCGCCTTTATATATTTAATCCTTTATATTGAACACTCAATATTTTATCTATTCAATAAGACATATTCCATATATTCAATAAGACATTCAATACTTTATTTCATTGTACCATCCATTTTTATATTATATAT
>NC_069002.1:18471542-18475286 GCF_001194135.2 Octopus bimaculoides
AATGATAGTCAAGAAAAGCAAGGATTGAGATATTAGGGGAGATGTGTTTGAAAACGTACTGAAAGAGTAACTGAGAGAGAGAGATAGAGAGAGAGAGAGAAAGAGAGAGAGAGAGAGAAAGAGGGAGAGGGAGAGGGAGAGAGAGACATATAGAGTGGAATAGAAAGAGTAAGAGGGTGAGAAAGAGAGAGCGAGAGTAACGGAAAAGGAGAACGTAGGAGATAACGTGATAAGGTGAGAGTTGGAAGAGAAATTAGAAAAGAAACAATGTGTAAGACGTTGAGTAGCGAGGGCGGAGGAAGGGTGTTAAAAAATACGGCGTGAAGTATCAATGAAATTCACCAATAACAACTGTAGTAGTAGTTGCAGTAGTAGTAGCAGTAGTAGCAGCAGCAGCAGCAGCAGTAGTAGTAGTAGTAGTAATGCTGGTAGTGAACCAACGTTAAGAACAAAGTTGATTTAGAGATAAACTCTAATGGGATGACTTGCCAACTTTAATTAACCAAGTATTTATTTAATTAATGAGATAGCAATCAGAAAATAGCCTTCACATAACTTCATATTGTGGTGGGTGTTGGAAAGGATAGAAAACGCTGTCCTTAACCTTCTTTGTGGTTGGCAGGGGTGGCGGTGGGGTATTACGTACTTGAAATGGCTGATCGGTTGGCTGGAATTATGTTGGTTTTATAACAGCTTCAAACTCCTGCTCGCATAATCCTTTTCTACTCTAGGCACAAGGCCCGAAATTTTGGGGGAGGGGGCAGTCGATTAGATCGACCTCAGTATGCAACTGGTACTTAATCTATTGACTCCGAAAAGATGAAAGGCAAAATCGACCTCGGCGGAATTTGAACTCAGAACATAAAGACAGATGAACTACCGCTAAGCATTTCGCCCGGCGTGCTAACGATTCTGCCAGCTCGCCGCCTTGTTGTGCTAGCATAATGAATGAAACCCGATGCTGGGAAGTTTGATGTTTATAAGTTTTCAAAGGACATTTATAGTAAAACTAAGAGGGATTTGTTTCAATCGGGAATTGAAACCAGGTCCAAGAACTCGTTTGCAGATAGTGTATGCCATATTGGATGTTATCGCTACTATATTGTTTATAGGTTTAACTTGCTAGTATGAACGAAGACCCTCCGATTCTGTTGTTTTGTTTAAACAGTTGAGTAATGTAGAAGTTTCTGTCATAGTTCTGAGGTACTGGATTTGGGGAAAAGCGAGCAGTCGATTACAGCAACCGCACTGCATTGACTGTTTTTCTTTATTTAATCGATATATGGAGGATGAAAGGTGAAGTTGATCCAGTTGAGGTTTGAACTCGGAAAATTCATACAGTTTGTTCGGGTTAAATTTTACTGTCTGCATAAAAGAAAAAGACAATACAATATCCAATCGCAAAATAAAAGTATTAAAAAATTTTTTTTTTTAATTATAGCTTAGATTATGGCTGTGAAATAACACTTTGCTCAAAGTAGATTCCCCCAGCCTTCACCACCGCCTCAACGTAGTTCTAGAAATTGGCGCATGCGTTCCTCGCTGGGAAGATTTTCGAAGACTTCTTTGATATTCACCACCAGCTTGGTCTTGGTGTTGCAGGCAGAGTGATTCTTGTCTTTCTCAACCGCGGCCCATGCATAGTAATCCTTGGGATTGCATTTGCGGAAATTAGGAGGCCAGAATTTGGGACTGGTGAAACCGTAGAAGTTCTCTGACAACAACTTCTGACTCTTTCTGGAAGCTGAATCCTGATGCCACACATATGACCTTCTGGTCAGGGACTGATCAGTCTCCAGCAGTATCACACAACCGTCTGAATTGAGCCTATGCTCTGTTACTGAAGTTGGTGGATTATTCCGTCGTGCCAACACAGTCAGAATGCCTGTTGTGTCCCTTCCTGCTGGCCACGGCTTCGTAGTCTCCGTTGCAGCAGTCAGTGTCACGTCCTAGAGCCTTTATAATGTTCACAAAGAATTGAGCAGCAGTCATGATTTTAGCATTTTGATACCCGTCGCAAATCATCATGATGCAGATAAATCTTTTCGAACATTCGGATGGCTCCCAGTCCTCTATGTCAGGTACCTTTTTCTCAACTGCAACTTTGATATTTAAACTGACCTACACCGCTGGCTGTTCAGCAATAAATCAAGCTGTTCCTGAAAAAAAAAACAAAAAAAAAACAAAAACAAAAACAAAAACAAAAAAGAACAAAGAAGTAGAAACAGAAACAGCGTCAAATTTAACCCGAAGAGGATGTTCGGAACATCCTGTAGATATAATTAAATACCAAATTGCATTTTGCTCACTTCTTTGCCAGTTCTGCCAATTTGACGGTCATCACTGAGAACCAAGAATGAACTGGTAGTAAGTAACAATCTTTCGCTAATTATTTTATGTGCCTCTATAGTGAGGAGTAGTTTAAAGTAATTCTTCGCCCCTTCCATCTTGACCCAACGAAATATACAGACTGACAGCTGAAGGGAGAAAGAACTGCACCAGCACTCCGTTGGTGCATTCATACTTAACAGCGAAATGATACAAGATTCGGCGGTATTTGAACTCAGGACGTAGAAAAGTGGAACAAACATCGCAACTTATTTTATCCATTAATTTAACGAGTCTGTCACTCGTCAGTAAAAATATCAATTGTTAATACAGGGCACACATTTAAACGGAAAGAAGAGTCGATTATACCAACCTCAGTATTTTGGCGAATATTGCGTTTTATCAACACAAGAAAGATGAAATGTGAAATTGACCTTAGCAGAATTTGACCTTAGTATGTAAAAAGATCAAAAATAAGACTTATGTCATATAATTTCCCCAGCTATAACGTCATGAAGTTAAACATAGGACTAAATATAAATAATTTCTTCCGCGACAGTGAATTAAAGGTTGGGTTTATAAGGCTTCCAAAAGGAACTTAACTTGAAAGACACAATATAGACAATTCCCAGTGAATAGCATCAAATAACGAAAGACACATTTGCGCATGCCTCTAGCAACATTTGGCCAGCGTCTATATCCCGTTATGCTGATGAGTTCGAAAGATACTACATCAAGCAGGAAAAGGATTTATGCTGGAACTCCATACATACGCAAAAAAAAAGAAAAGAAAAATTAGATTCCATGAATAAGAGAGAAGAAATGGATATCGAAGACATTTTAATATCGATAAGAACGCTGCAGTTCTCCATTCTATGATCGATTATAACTCGCTAATAAAGGAGTTGCATATGAAAATTACTTCACAATAACCATCGAGAAGTAGATTTTCGTTCTATGCTCATCTTCGTTTTGCAAATAGAGAATAGAAAATACTTCACAAAACGTAATTTTAATGTCAAATTGTAATTTACCTCCCTGATACAAATTCATGTAAGCGTAAAAAGACTAGTGTCATTTTCTGTAAACATGTGTATACAAGACAATTAGATCTTTTTAATAAAGTTATCGTAAATACGATTTATATAGAAGAAGCATCACAGTCTGTACATACACACACACACACACACACACGCACGCACGCACACGCACGCACACACACGCACACACACGCACGCACACACACGCACACACACACACACACACACTGGAGTAAGCTTATAAATGCGAAACAATTTGGAAAAAATAGTACTCGAATACCAGAGGTAGAGTAATGTGTTTTATTTTAAGCAGCAGAAATATCACAAAAGCTGTTACTCAGAGTTTCACGTTCCCGTTCGTTGGACAGTTTAGTTT
>NC_069002.1:18475813-18479197 GCF_001194135.2 Octopus bimaculoides
TATACATATATACAGGGTGTCCCCCCAAACAAATTTATACATACTTTAACAGCTGATAACTCAACTGATGTTTTTTCTTTTCAGATGAAAGCCATTGGTGTTAATTATAGAAGTCAGACACTAAGGAAATTCATTCTAAATGTTACTAGAAGCGTGAAAACGCAGTTGAAGTGCAAAGACAGTTTAGGAGGGAGTTTCAAGCAGATCCGCCAACGCAACTTACCATCACTCTAATTAGTGATAAGTTTGAAGCCGATGGAACTGTTCAAAATGTCCACGAGAAGAGTTCCGGAAGACCACGAACATTGACAACCCTCACAAAGCAAGAAGTAGTGCTGGAAACGTATCACCAAAGTCCAAGAAAATCTGTGCTAGAAGCGAGTCGTGAGGTTGGTATTTCAAAATCGTCTTCCAACGCATTTTGAAACGTTGTGAATGGAAAAGTTGCGTTCCAAGATTAGTCCATGCTATTAAAGACGCTGATCCAGACCAAAGAGTGCAGTATTATGAGTGGTACTTGGCATGATGTGTAGAAGATGCACACTTTCCAACAAAGATCGTGTGGAGTGATGAGACCACATTCAAATTAAATGGGTCAATCAACTGCCACAATTGCACCTACTGGGACCTGAGAATCCGCATGTTATGGTACAACACCATATTAATTTAACAGGCGTTGCAGTGTGGTGTGGCTTATCATCAAGAGGATTAATTGGACCATTCTTTTTTGACACTACTGTGACTGGTCCCGTTTACTTGAACTTGCTGCAACAGTCTGTCATGCCAAGCATTAGGGAAGACTTTGAAAATGAAGATTTTTATTTTCAGCAAGATCATTCGTTGATGAAATCTTGCCAAACAGGTGGATTGAACGAATAGGTTTTGTTGAACACCTTCCGCGTTCACCAGACCTCACACCACTAGGCTTTCCTTTTTTTTTATGGGGATACCCAAAAGACAAAGTCTAGGGTATGAAGCCTGCAACAGTCGCTGATTTGAGGGAAGCCATTGAACGAGAATGCACACAAATACCAAATGAATTGTTTTGTAATGTTTGCGATTCCATTGCTTCGCGTTGTCAGCAGTGCCTGGAGCAGAACGGACGTCAGTTTGAAAAGAGGCGTTGACAAAATGATTAAATAATATCTGTAGATTCTATTAAATTTTGAGAATGAAATGTATTTTAATTAACACCTAATTTACAATTATTTAAAGTGTGTATACATTTTTGGGACACCCTTCATATATAAGTACATACATACATACATACATACATACATACATGCATACATACATATATACATACATACATACATATACATATACATACATAATACATACACACGTATATGCGTGTGTGTTTTGTGTGTGTGTGTGTGTGTGTGTGTGTGTGTGTGTGTGTGTGTGAAGGCGTATGGCTTAATGGTTAGGGTGTTGTACTCACGATTGCGAGATCAAGTGTTCGATTCCCAGATCAGGTGTTGCGTTGGGTGTGTGTGTGTGTTTGTGTGCGTGTTTAGATTGTTTGGAGTGGCGTACAAATATCATGTATTAAGAAAAAGAATGTAGTCAGGATTTAGAAAAAGAATATTCATTCAGTATTTTCATCTCTTTTGAGATTCGTCATGAATGATATGCTTATAGAAAATTCATACCTTTCATATACATAAGAAATAGTAGAAAAAAATCTGGTGTTGAACTTGGAAGAGACTCTTTTGAGACTAGTTGCGAGGTTCTTCATTATTTTGAATCTATATGTGTGTGAATATAGGTATTTATATGTGTATGTGTGGTGGGGTGGGATGAGTTCAGAGAGGCTTAGTTAGAGATAGAGAAAAGACAAGGAAGAAAGAAAGGGGTGTTTTCTGAGACGGTTGACATTGATGCCAGATCAAAAAGTCAAATTACTTTTAGACATTGTGTGATTGACAATATTTTTGATCATTTGACATGTTACCCAGCTGTAGAAAATAGAATCTAAGAAATTATTTTGGATATTGCAGATTTCTTCCAGAGAGTGTTATTTAGTATATGAATAAATTTTTGTTTGTTATATATTTATCGACACCAAAGTAATTTAATAAAAGTCGAAGAGAACACTTGCAACGATTTGAACTCAGAGCACAGAGCCGGAACGCATAGCGCAAACCATTCTAGCCGACGCTCGAAAGACTTAGTGTCGCTGACCAGAATGTGTGTGTGTGTGTGTGTGTGTGTGTGTGTGTGTGTATCATCCTATGATTGCGTGTATCTCAACCACTCGTTTCCTCTCTCTCTTCTCTCACTTTTCTCTCTCCTCTCTCTCTTCTCTCTAAATGTGTGTGTATGTGTACGCTTGTATGTGTGCTTCATCCTATGATTGCGAGTACCTCAACCATTCTTCTCCCAACCCTCCCTGCTCTACCCACCCCTTTCCCTCTCTACCCCCTCTTCTCCTCTCTACACCCTCTTTCTCTCTAAATATGTGTGTGTGTAAATAAAGACAGTTATCTAGATACAGAACACAATTCATCGTCCAATTGATATCTGTTCAATATCCATCATAAAGAGACACAAAACCACTGACCTAGTAACCTGTATAATGCGCGCCAAAACGACAGCAATTGATTGGTATTCCTTGATATCGAAAACTCCTGTTCTATTTCTATACGACCTTCCCAACATCTTAAACATCAATCTTAACCACTCACAAAATATATGTCAGTTATGCTCTCTCACCTCCACCATCGCCTTATTTGCCTCCAACCCCATTCATATCATTATTGTTCGCTCTTTAGAAATTTTCCAAATATTCTGCACGTTGAAGAATATTTTTAAATATAAATCAAATCAAAACCACATTTTTCTTTTCTTGTAGATATTATTCATCTTTTCAAACTGATTTTGAATTAAAATTTTACATATTTATGCTGATATGCATGTATGTATGTATGTATGTATGTATGTATGTATGTATGTATGTATGGATGTTTGTATGTATGTATGTATGTATGTATATGTGTATGTATGTATGTATATATAAGGTTAAGTACATACTTTACATATAATGTGCACGTACACAAACACACACACAGACATCCATACACACACTCAAACAGACACATGTGCACACACAACGTCTATATAATAAACAAACCAAGAGTATAAATGGAATCAATTGATGTCGCTACCTACTCAAGGCAACCACGTGACCTGTACGCAGCAATGGAGACCCACATACTCTTAATTGAAACCAATTTTAAATTGTTTTATTTTCTGCATGTAAGGAAGAAGGCATTTGTTTGCCTGTGAGAAAGTGTAAGTAATGTGAACTCGGGCCAACTGCTATTCAACACACACACACACACACACACACACACACACACACACACACACACACACACA
>NC_069002.1:18480531-18481070 GCF_001194135.2 Octopus bimaculoides
ATATATATATATATATATATATATATATATATATATATATATATACAAACTTTTGGTTAGTTTAAACATATTTGTGACATGATTTATTTTCTACTGACAAATCCACAGCATTTCACCGTAAAGAAAAAGAAAAAAATCCTTGCTGATGGGAAACAGAGTAAAACACCATATCTGCTCAGTGTCTTCCCCTAACGGACTCGTGGGCGTGTTTCTGCGGCAACCCTGGGCAGATTCTAAAGCTTTATCTGGAAACAGTCACCATCAGTGACTAATTGCGCTCGCGGACTGCCAGATCAGAATAAACACAACATCAGCATTAAACAGTGACGAGGAAGAAACGGACTTTACTTATTTATTTTTTTCTGAAATTTTCGTTGCGTCTTGCAATTTCTTCAATAGACGTTAACTCCGTCAGTTATAAGAGCAGCTCTGATAATGGACAGAGTCAACGTCTATTGAAGCCAATGACTACTGAGGTTGGAGTTGCAACGAAAATTTCAGAAAAAATAAATAAGTAAATGATTGTAAACCAAATACAG
>NC_069002.1:18481080-18489569 GCF_001194135.2 Octopus bimaculoides
ACTTATATATATACTTATAACACAATGTATCTGAGTGATTTTTTACAGTTTGTAAATGATAGTTTTTTCAAATTAGCTTGCTGGTATTCCACGAAGCATGATGTCACTACGGTTCATTGCTCTCCAACGTGATAAAGACCAAGTATGTAACGTCTTAAATTACAAAAGAACCAGGCAAATCCTTGAGAAGTGTTACGGTGAAATATTTGTAAGTTATAAAATGGGGTGGGGCTGGGCTGGAATTCATTCTCAAAGAGCAACACTGTTTTATTTCTTTTTTCACCATTTTCATGTTGTTTTATTTAATATGCATATATGTGGGCCTATGTAAGTATCTACGTATACATACATAAACAAACACATACACGCACGCACGCGCAAACACACACACACACACACATACACACACGATGGGCTTCATTCAGTTTCCGTCTACCAAATCATCTTACAAGGCTTTAGTCTGACCAAGACTATAGTGGAAAAAAATTGCCCAAGGTGCCACGCGAACAAATATTTTTTCTGACGTGGTAACGATTCTACCAGCACATTGTGGTGCACACACACACACACACACACACACACACACACACACACACACACACACACACACACACACACACACACATGCACAGACACAAACGTATACACACACACATATATGGATAGATGTGTATATATTGTTGTTGTCATAAGAATTTAAAAACTTTCGAGAGAACATAGAATAACTAATTTTTGGAACAGAGGATCTCGAAGTACATATAAAGCTATAAATAAGATGTAAATACTAAGTTGAAAAACCCTTAGGGACAGAGACTATTGAAGGCTGTCTGTTGAACTCGAACCCACATCTTCTGTAGACATGACAGGCGTTCTACCAATGTAACAACAGCATGCAATTCTCGCTGGTAAGAATTGTTTGTGAAATGGGTAGGGAATGACCAAGGATTGCTTTTATTATCTGATGTACGCTTTAATTTAGGTTTCAGTTGGGGGAGTTGGCTGCTTATTCTAGCAAGTCTCTCTGTAACTATTTGAACGTATATCTGAAAATGTTACAATGCTGACCCTAATGCGTTTCGCTTCTTGGGTCTATATTATAATGTTAACAGTGAAAGACGTGATAGTGCTGCAGAAATAGCGGAAATAGCGGTAGAATGGCGGCAATGAACCTGACAATAATCAATCATATATATTTTCATTTAGGTTTAAAATTTTTCTGGGTACAACTTTTCCCATAATACTTCCAGGACTGATACAATAAGCTCCATTATCAACATGGCGTCTATTCTATCGATTCTAAATACTGTAATAACCAACGACAATATAAGAAATCAATTAATATATGATGTTGATGATGCCGTCGGTTTTGTTGTTTTGCTATTTTTTCAGTATTTTCAGATTCTTGTCTGAAACAATTCATGTTGGAACCTTCGTGATATACTTCAATAACGGAGTAGATGTAGTTAAAATAAAAGGCAGAGACCCCTAGCGGTTATATACAGACAAGCTGACGTTAGAAATATTAAGGGAATATTTTGCCGAATTATCCCAGCTAAGCAAAGCTACAAAATTATTACTTTATTGGCCTAAATATATAATTTCTCTTATCTTGACACATCAGTCTTCAATTTATTAGCAGTTCTAATTTTATGGAGCCGTTCTACCGCTGCCACAGTAATGATAATACAAATATAGATCGATGTCCTAAACTGAATTAAATTGAGAAAGATAACATGCAATGTGGAAAGATTTCGTCAACATTTGACATGATGACAATTCTCTACTAAATGGTTGAGTGGTTTTTCATTATCAGCTGGGATAATTTATATTCAAGCTTCGCTGCTACACTTTTACTGCGCAATAATTTTCAAATTTTGCCATATGATGTGAAATCAATTCGATTCCAAATCATATTCGATTCCAAATACCGTGTGACACAGTCCTCTCTGGTTTTTTCCTTTTCTCAGAGAAAAGTTTCCTCATACTCGTACACACACACACATACACACACACACACACAAACACACAGACACACAATGTGCAAAGAAACGATCTCGGTCGGAATTTTGGACCGTAAGTTTTCAGATTTTCGATCTTCTGAACGCGGTACTGAATTAGTAAGAGGTTGGGTATTCAACAAATATATATACATTTGACTTAGTTTTCACGTGACATCCGTGACAAGGTAGGAATTTTGAATTCCATCTACAATTTATCAAACGATCCACCACACAATTTTCGTACACCGAATTTCACTAATATGGCGGATTTAGCTTCTTGAGAAATAATCTAAAAGGTTGGCATCACCTTTCTTTTTGAACACTGAATGACATCTCCCGAAAAGCGGTCATTCAAGATTTTTGAGACTAAATAGTAAAACAAAAATAAAAAGAAAAATGCAACGAATGCTGCCCAAACTAGGAGGAAATGGTGTTTTGGCAATCTAATAGTTTGTCGTATCAAGATTGTTCCTAACTGTTAAAAACAATATGCTTTTTTCCGCTTCAGAGTCCACGAGTCTGATCTGGCCGTAATACCAATTTAATATGTATGAAAAATCATTTTGCTTTACAGGAAGCTATATATACTGTGGTAGAGACAAAAGGCGAAAGAAATTTGCTGCTGAGGGGGAGATGAACATTTCTAAGCATATCCATCTTTTGTCTTTTGTGTAGAATTTGTTTTCTTTTTCCAAAGAGATAGAGAGCGTACATCTTGTTGCATATAATTATTTTAATACTATTCTTTATTATCATCATAGTAGCCATTTATATAATTTCATCTTCGTTTGGAATCTTCAGAATGGCACAACCTAAAATTTTTGAATTATTTTATCTAAATTAAATTTTATTCTATTATCTATAAAGGGTCATTGTTATTTATCAGTGAAAGTGTCTCACTTTTCTACACAAAATGCAACGAAAAGAATAAAAATTCGTTATATATAAAAGAAGTTATACGTCTAAAAATTTGGTAAAAAAAAAAAAATGATCAAATTTAGCTTCTAAACGGGGTCTAAACTTTAAAACCTCATTAGAGAGAGGAAGAGAGAGAGAGTGAGAGAGAGAGAGAGAGAGAGAGAGAGAGAGAGAGAGAGAGAGAGAGAGATTATGATCAGGGTATATGTCATTCCATCCGGAAGGAACCCTCTCTTGTCTCCGCTTATCGCAGTGTATATTTGACCTTCAAACTCAAGTTGAAGCTCTTACCACTCACCTATCGTTTCAGTCGAACACTTGAAGACCGCAGCCGCAACTCTGTCCCCTGTCTGACCCAGCTGCTGTGTTGAACTAAAATAAATTAAAATTAAAATTGTAAAGACATACTGATGAAACAGATTCTAAATGCAGCGTATCTGTAAAGAGATTGGTTTGGACTGGAACTCGTTTGACCATTGGTCCGATCGGGTCCGATGCCTGGTTAATCGAAAATAACAACAGTAAGAGAAACAAATTCAAACACAGACCAAGTTCAAATAAACATCAGATTGTTTGTCAAGAAAATACCGGTGCACATTTGATAGGTGAAATGTTTCTTAGTCCCAGTTCACTCCTCATCGATCCACAAATGTCTTTAGTGAAACAATTTGGTGCACTCACTGCTCTAGTGTTTCATACAAACAACAGCATTACCTAATTGAAGGTCATGTCTTCTACATAAAGTGACTAATCTCACGAGAGACTGCGTTACACTACCGGGAATCCAAAGGTTCAGTGTACTGAAATGCTAAGGTTCAAATTTGTCATATTATTTCCTCTTCACGCGACTGATAAAATGGTATACTCGGCCATTTATTTGCTAATTTAATGAACCAGACAATCGTTGATCAAACATTTAAATGGCCGTCATCGAAACGAGCGGAGAATCCAACACGTTCTCTTTACAACCAATGTCTATTAGTGTTCAGCTGGAGTTTGTCGTATTGACTGTAGCAGAGTGTATCAGTTTCTTCACACTGTTGTTGTTTAGCCCTTGGACAATCCCTGATTAAGTGACTTATCATAAAAGTAGTCCTGAATTTAATGTTCCTGCTTTTCTTTATTTTCAAGCACAGTTTATCTCGGAATACATTCCTCAATGAATCCTCTTTGGAAAGACAAATAGGTTGTATTCTGAAGAGTATTTGGTTGGGACTACTCGGTACTCGGAGGTTAAAGAACAGCATAAAGACTCCCGCATTTTCTCAGTATGAAATTTCTTTCTATTCCTTTCGAAATGTCAGCGAAAACTTCATCTTCATATGGTGGACCAAGGTTAAGAAAGTTCGTTGTGAGTCGATCCTTCTTTAAGCTATAAACTACAAGACCCAGCAGCAACCACTTTAGAATCCCAACTAACAAGAAAGTTCTCTGTTTTACAATGCAATCGATTGTTGCTGCGACAAGCTTTTCCTACTTCATGACACCCGATAAACTAGAATATTTAAAAGCTGGCATAACTCAGTTCTCGTGAGAGGATTTTGAACCCTGACCTGTAGGTTGATTAACTTATGCGACTGAGTCGACTATATACATTGCCACTTCAGACCTTTGCTCAATTCATTTAAACTTAAAATATGGTAGAATACTTGTAATTTCTTTTTTGCATCATATGAATGTTTCAACAGTTTGTAGAATGTCACCTTCAATGAGAAAATTTCTCTTTTTTTATTCTGTCGTAAAACTCGAAATAAATATCAAAGCTTCGTGTTATTACTGTGAGAAGTGGAGCAATTATAGATTGCTCACTCAATATCTTATATGGGTCTTGTGATTGTAAAGAGAAATGCAGGCTGTACAAACACTTTAGACTAGAATTCATCTATTACTTTGGTAAGATTTGCAATCAAACTTAGGCTCAGTCGATAGTTAACAGGTTTACAACGTTCTGTCCTTCTTTAAATTCATTCAGATTATACATGTTCACTACCATATTTCCTCTGGCTTCAATGACACCGAATAAAAAAAATCTTCAAATTATTTGTAGTAAAACTGACAAGTACTGCAAATTCTACTTGACAACCGGTGTTTGAAAATACAGTACGTGAAGATGCAACTGATAAAGACTTTATCGGTGCAGCGTTTCAAAATGATTACAGGATAATTTTCTCAATACGATTCTAACCATTTGTCTTTAATGTGAATATTTTTTTGATGGTACAGTATTGTATATAACAGCTTTGGCTCCGACAGAAACTATCAAAATAATTAAGTAAATAAAGTAGGCAGCTGTATCAATGATATCTTATTTCTCTGATACTTTACTAGCGGAAAACAAAACCCAATAAAATAAATTTATTACCTGACGTAACATTTGCACGAACAGAAAAGCAAACTCGTCTAAAAGTTGATAAATAGGGAATCAGTCTTCCAGAGTCAAGTTTCGCTCAAACACGCAAAGATTTCTTTCGAAACAGAAAATTCAATGAATAATTATTCCTCTTCTTTATTGATTTTTTTTCATTATTCTATCTTTTTATTCTGTTTTTCTCAAATCGCTTGCTTTTCCTCCTTTCCTCTCCCTTTTTTTCTCCGCCTCTTTTTCTCACACTGAATCATTTTTTTTTTCTCTTTCTGTTGTCTCACTATTGGCAAATAAGGAAACATTGCTGGCCACGTAGACAATCACAATATTCTCAATGTGTCAGCATGTACATACATGCCTGCATATATACACACACATATATGTATATGAGGTGTGTTCAAAAAGTATCCGACTTTAATTTTCCCGCCAAAATTAATGCCGCGTGGATAAAATCCTTTGAATAGGAGGTGACGCCACACTTTCTGCGTATGTATGAAACCATTCACGCCGGTAGGCCGCATCTGTTCCCGGTTGCTACGCCGAGAGAACAGAGATGTAGTCTAGGTGATACTCAAGCTCAAAAACGAGAGAAGATTCAGCAGGGCTTTGGTGGAGATGTAAAGGAGTAGTAAATCGCCGCTTCAAGAAATGGCCACACCTCACTAGAAAGCGAGGCACGCTTAGACAGGCCATCGACATGACGAAACGAGAAGGTTTGGCGAATTGAGAAGGTTTGGCGAATAGTCATAGAAGGCCGTCGTGAACGAGGTGGTAACAAAAAGTTGCCGGACTAGTTCTGTGATGCGCCAACAGATGGTTGCATGGGTTCTGACAGCTAGCAGTGAGACTTTCATGTGGTAGTGTGCCGAGTGACATTGCTGTTTTTACTTCGAAAGCTGCGAAATTTGTGTTCTTGTGATCACGTATATACCGTAGTCTGCAATTTTGTCATGGACAGGAAGTTGGAACAAAAGCGTGAAATTTTGCATTAAACTTGGGAAGTCAGTTGGTTTGTTTTCGGGTCGTAGTAGTAGCAACAGCTTTCGTCACCAGCGATGACCTTCGAAAAAAGATCCGGATCAATTTTCAAATGTTCTTTCAGTTCACGACACAAATTCAAGTGACTGCTTTTGCTCTTCCGTGAGCAAGCGAGGCACAAATTTTGCTGCAACTCTTTTCGTTCGCAATTCTTCACATAAAATTCATTGACAGGAGCTCCAGGACACACTAGCCATTTCAAGAAGTCGGTCCATTGTCCTCCAACTGTCCTCAAAGATCAGTTCATGAATTTTCATGATGTTTTCATTCGTTCGGGAGGTCAACGGTCGCCTTGAACATGGTTGGTATTCGAGTGATAAGGGACCATTCCTAAAGCGTGAAAACCACATGTAAACTTGTGTTTTGCACATGACAGCCTCATTGTAACCTGTTTGAAGCATGGCAACTGTTTTGGTTGCTGTTTTCCCCAGCAGAAAACAGAATTTCACGGAAACGCGTTATTCCTTCGTCTCGGCCATCGTAAAAATCGACGAATAAGGGAGAAGCACTGTAAAAACAAGACGCACTGGATGAAACCGGTCAGCAGACTAATGCCTTAGAGTCGTATCAAGTGGCTTCTAGCGGCGGAAGTCTGAACTACAACGGACTTGTTCCACATAGAACATGCATATATACCAATTTTTCTCATAGCACACATCCCCTGAAATCTCACACAAATGAATTAAAAACGGAAGACTACAAAATGGTGTTGTCGAGGTTGTTTTTGTTTTTTAGGACCAGGAAACTTTGAATCAGTTGATGCGTGATCAGTCCAGCCATGCGCATTCAGCATTTTTAACTTCGCTTTGTATACCCACAACTAAATTATCAGATCAGTTGCTCTTTAAAATAGTAATTCGTGTCTTATTTAACGTCTCTACACCAGTGAAAAGCATGATTCTGTGGGAATTGTTTGAGAAATGTTTTCATTGTAGTGAGTTAGGATTTCAAGGAGATGTGACTACTATGATGATGAGGAAAATATTCTGGATAAGATGGTAGGATTGTGATGTAATGGTTCACGGAGAGTACTTGCGTCATCTTTTACACGCTATCTATAAAATAATGATGATTAAACCTGGACCTAATTTCCCAATGAAAGCATGAAACAATAGCGAATGACAGTAATGGAAGGCAACCACGTTAATTAAAACCTATAAGACCAATTCTTAATGATAGGAAATACTGAGTTGCTAATCAACACGTTCAGAGAATGTGCGTTGATCTGTATTAATGCTCTATCAATCCCTGATCTTCAATGGAATAATTCCTTTCTTACAGCAGTATGAGAAATCTTTGTTTCGAGATGCAACGTTGGTGGAGACGTTGATTGTTGGTGTTAATTTGGGCAATCCTCGTCTAAAGTTTTTGCAGATTTATACAAGGTAGAAATGGAGAGTCACAAGTACCCGAAACTAATCAACAAATACATTTTCTAAACTCTCGCTTTCGTACACGAGTCTCTTTGACTACTATTTACGTTAAGCAATTTGGCACTTGCCTCATTGACATTTGCAATCCAAACTATTGACATTTTCTATCCAAACTATTTCACTTGCAATTGTTCGAAGAAATGCAGCCAGAGTTTATAATTTGCTTTTGGTACTATTGTTACAATAGCAAGACACAGAATCTTTCGACAAAGTTATGTCCACCAAACGAAGCTAATTCTGATTTTGATTGAATACGTTTTCAATATTTCAATTTGTGTCAAGGAATCTTTGACCTCTACTAAGCATATATCATTTATATCTGAAATATTTAATGAAGCCTAATTAAATAATGACATTATATATATATTTCACATATATCAAATGACGGAATGAAAGATATGATTCAAAGGGCTAAGATGTAGGTGCAGGAGGTGGTCAAACTCTGTTTAAGGAGTAGACAACCACCATGTATGTATGTATGTATGTATGTATGTATGTATGTATGCATGTATGTATGTATGTGTGCATGTATGTGCGTATACATAAGTGCACACATATGCACACGCACATACATGCACATATATATAATACATACGTACATACATACGTACGTACATACATACATACATATATACATACATACATCCATACAAACATACATACATACAAAAATACATATATATCATGAAGTAACTGTTACTTTCTAAGCTGCAGCACGGAATTTTGTCTGTGAAG